>NC_136500.1:127758638-127791138 GCF_053919585.1 Euprymna scolopes | reverse complement strand
AACAATATCATTCAACTCACCACACGCAATCTAACAATACCGATATGCTCACCACACACTATCTAACGATAAACCTTTAACTAACTACACACAAGCTAACAATATCATTTAACTCACCACATATAATCTCACAATACCAATCAACTAACCACACACAATCTTACAATATAATTTAACTCACCACACACAATCTAACAATACAATTTAACTCACACCGCACAATCTAACAATATCATTCAACTCACCACACAACTACCTAACAATACCATTTAAATCACCACACATATTCGAACAATACCATTTAACTACCCGCACACAATATAACAATTCCATTCAACTCACCATACACAATATGACAATAGTATTCAATTCACCACACCCAATCTATCAATATAATAAAACTCACCAGACACAATCTAAAAATACAATTCAATTCACCATACACAAAGACAAATACCATTGAACTCACCACACACAATCTAACAATACCATTTAACTTACCACATACAATCTAACAATAATATTTAACAAACCACACACAACCTTACAATATCATTTAACTCACATCACACAATCTAAACATGCTATTGACCTCACCACACACAATTTACTTATACCATTAAAATCACCACAGGCACTCTAACAATACAATTTCACTCACCAGACACAATATAATACCATTCCACTAACAACCAACAATATAACAATATAATTGAACTTACCACATACAATCTAACAATACAATTCAACTCCCCAAACAAAATCAACCAATATCATTAAGCTTACGTACACAATCTAACAATACCATTTAACTCACCACACACAATCTAACAATACCATTTAACTCACCACACACAATCTAACAATACTATTTATCTCACCACACACAATCTAACAATACTATATAACATATTACACACAATCTAACAGTAACATTTAACGCATCACACACAATATAACAATACCATTTAACTCACCACACACAATATAACAATACCATTCAATTCACAACACACAATCGACCAATATAATTCAACTCACAACACACAATATATCAATATCATTAAACTCACGCACACAATCCCACAATATAATTAAACTCACCACACACTATACAACAATACCATTCAACTCACCACACACAATCAAACAATGCAATAAAACTAACCACACGCAATCTACCAATACCATTCAAATCATCGTACACAATCTATCAATATCCTTCAACTCACCACAAACAATATAACAATACCATTTTACTCACCACACTCAATCTAACAATACACTTTAACTCCCCACACACAATCGTACAATACCATTCAACTCACCACACACAATCTAACAATATCATTTGACTCACCTCACACAATCTTATTATACTATTGAACTTAGCACACGCAATATAGCAATACCATTCCAATCACCACGGACACTCTAATAATTGCATTTAACTCACCAAACACAATCTAACAATACCATTCAACTGACCACACAATCTAACAATATAATTAAACTCAGCACACACAATCTAACAATACATTTCAACTCACCACACACAACACACAATCTATCAATATCATTAAACTCCTGCAATTTCAAAAATGGGCTGAGTAACACCTTCTGCATTCGCCGGTCCAGGCGCCCCAGGCAGTAAGCGGTAAACTTACTCCACCGGAAAACCCAGTGTAAAGGCCATGGAGGTTGGACCTTCTAGGTATTGCTCAGGTTGTCTACCTCAGTCCGACAGGTTCTGGATCAGTTCCCGGCCCCTCACATGTCAGGCTGAGTGTCAAGTAACGAATCCTTGACGAATACTTCTATCCTGTCTCGTTGCAGCCGAACCCTAGGAAACTCATACCCAATATAGTAAAACTATTATTTGGTTGTATGAGACTAATGGATTCGCACATAATTTTTATAATCACCGTCTGTGCTAAACAAACAATCTAACAATATCATTCAACTAACCACACACAGACTGGCAATATCATTAAACCTACCAAACACTCAATACCATTTCACTCACCACACTCAATATAACAATAGCAATATGCTCACCACATATCATCGAACAATAACATTTAACTAACCACACACAAGCTAATAATACCATTTAACTCCCCACACACAATCTTACAATAACAATCAACTAACCACACACAATATAACAATACAATTTAACTCACCACACACAATCTAACAATATCGTTAAACTCACCACACACACTCAATCAATATCCTAAAACTCGACATACACAATCTAACAATATCATTCAACTCACCACACACAATCTTACAATAACAATCAACTAACAACACACAATCTAACAATAACATTTACTAACCACACACAATCTAACAATATCATTCAACTCACCATACACACTCAATCAATATCCTAAAACTCGCCACACATAATCTAACAATACCATTACACTTTCCAAACAAAATCTAGCAATTTCATTTAACTCCCCACACACAATCCAAGAATATCATTTAAAAAACCACACACAATCGAACAACAACTTTAACTCACCACACACAATCAAACAATATCATTTAACTCACCACACACACTCTGACAATAACATTTAAATCACTACACAAAATCTAAAAAAATAACATTCAACTCACTACACACAATCTAACAATACCGTTAACTCACCACACGCAATCTGACAATACCATTTAATTCACCACACACAATCTTACATTCCTATGTTACTCACCACACGCAATCTAATAATACTGTTAAACTCAACACTGTTAAACACAATCTAACAATGTAATTAAACTCACCACACATAATCCAACAATGCCAATTTACTCACTAGACACAACCTAACAATACAATTCAACAATCTAACACAACAATAACATTTAACTAACCACAAACAATCTGAAAATCTCATTCAACTCACCACACACGATCTAACAATTACATTCAACTCACCACACACAATCTAACATACCATCTACCTCAACATACACAATCTAAAAATACTATTTTACTCACCACACATCCTAGAACAGTAACATTTAACTCACCACCCAGCCTCTATTAATATCATTCAAATCACCACACACAATCTAACAATATAATTCAACTTATCACACACAATCTAATAATAAAATTAGACTCACCACACACAATCTAACAATATCATTCAACTCACCACACACAATCTTACAAAACCATATAACTCACCACACACACTCTGACAATACCATTTAACTCATCACACACACTCTATCAATATAATTCAACTCACCACACATAATCTTACAATTCAATTTAACTCCCCACACACAATCTAACAATATCCTTCAACTCACCACACACAATCTTACATTAACATTTTGCTCACGACACACAATGTAACAATAACATTTAACTAACCACACGAAATCAAATGATAACATTTAATTCACCAAACACAATCTAACAATATCATTCAGCTCACAACACACACTCTATCAATATCATTAACCTTACCATACACAATCTAATAATATCATTTAATTCACCACACACAATCTAACAATATCATTTACCTCACCAAAAACAATCTAACAATAAAATTCAACTCACTACAAACAATCTAACAATATCATTTTACTCACCACATAAAATCTAACAATATCAGTCAACTCACCACACACTCTATCAATATCATTAAACTATCCACACACAATCTAAAAATATCATCAACTCACCACACAAAATCTAATAATACCATTAAACTTCAGACACACAATCTAACAATATCGTTTAACTTACCATACAAAATCTAATAATAACATTTAACTCACAACACATAATCTAAAAATACAATTTAACTTACCACACACAATCTTACAATAATATTTAACTAAACACACACAATCTAAAAATAACATTTAACTCACAACACACAATCTAACAATAACTTTAACTCACCACACACAATCTAATAATATCATTCAGATAATCAACCACAATCTAACGATATCATTCAGATCACCACACACAATCTAATGATATCATTCAGATCACCACACACAATCTAACAATATCATTTAACTCACCACACACAATCTTACAATACTATTTAACTCAACACACACAATCTAACAATACCATTCAAATCACCACAGACACTCTAACAATAGCATTTAAATCACCACACACAATCTATCAATACTATTCAACTCACCACACACAATCTAACAATACATTTCAACTCACCCCATACAATCTTTGAATATCATAAACTCTTACAATTGCAAAAAATTCCTGAGTAACCCCGTCCGCATTCCCGGTCTGGTCGCCTCAGGCAGTAAGCGATAAACTTACTCCACCGGAAAACCGAGTGGCAAGGCCTAGGAGGTTGGACCTCCTAGGCATTACTCAAGCTGTGTACCTCAGTCCGACAGGTTCTGGGCCGGTTCCTGTCGGGCTGAGTGTCAAGTAACGAATCCTTGACGAGTACTTCTACCCTGTCTCCCTGCAGCCGAACCCGCTAGGTTACTCATCCCCAATATGGTAAGACTACTATTTGGTTGTATGAGACCAGTGGATTCGCCAATCATTTTTATAACATCCGGCTTTGCTAAACAACCTTCCAAAGTTACTATAAAAATAGTCAAATTCCGGATTCAATAATTTCATAGCTCAATACGTCACGGACTGCATTTGATTATTGGCCGCCATGTGAGTTGCTGCCAATTACAGTAAAGATCTTATTTGAACTACGCCACAATCTTTGTTCAACATAATGTCACGACACTTAACAACACACAATATAACAATATCATTCAACTCACAACACACAATCTTACAATATCATGTAACTAACCACACAAAATATAACAATACCATTTAACTCACAACACACAATCTACCAATACCATTTAACTCAACACATACAATCTAACAATAGCATTAAACTCACCACACACAATCTAACAATACCATTAACTCACCACACACAATTTAACAACACTATTTAGTTCAACGCACACAATCTTACAATACTGTTCCACTCACTACACACAATCTAACAATACTACTTAACTCACCATACACATTGTAACAATACCATTTAACTCACCATAAACATCCTATAAATACCATGCAACTCACCAAACACAATCTAACAATGTCATTTAACACACCACACACAATCTAACAATACCATTAAACTCACCACACACAATCTAACAATGCCATTAAACTCACCACACACAATCTAATAATACCATACAAATCACCACACAATCCAACAATAACATTTAACTTACCACGGGCAATCTTACAATATCATTTAATTCACCACACATAATCTAAGAAACCATTTAACTCACTACACACAATCTAACAATACAATGTAACTCACCACACACAATATAACAATACAATTTAACTCACCACACACAATCTTACAATACCATTTAACTCAGCACACACAATCTAACAATATCATTCAACTCACCACACTCAATCTAACAATACTATTTAACTGACCACACACAATCTAACAATACCATTTAACTCAACATACACAATCTAACAATAGCATTTAACTCACCACACACAATCTTACAATACCATTTAACTCACCACCCACAATCTAACAACACCATTCAACTCACCACATACAATCTAACAATACTATTTAACTCACCACACACAATCTTACACTACCACTTAAATCACCACACTCAGTCTAACAATACAAATTTACTCACCACACACAATCTAACAATACACTTTAACTCATCACACACAATCTTACAATACAATTTAACTCACCACACCCAATCTAACAATATCATTCAACTCACCACACACGATCTAACAATAGCATTTAATTCATCACACCACATCTTACAATACAATTTAACTCACCACACACAATCTAATAATACCATTTAACTCATCACACCTGAGACGTTTTTAATATCTGAGTTCTCCGTGGTTATGCTGTAAATATTCCCCGCCTTTCATGCGTTTTAATTTTTTAGCAGAATCACAGCTTTCTACAGCATCCAGTTACAATCCAACAATACCATTCAACTCACTACACACAATCTAACAATTCTAGAACAGTATTAAAATAAGTAAATGCGGACGATTTCGATGTAATGTTCCAGTCTCCTACATTTCTTTTTTTTTCCTTTTTCTGATGGCTTCTCGACATTTACTGGTTGTATTTTATTTACGTTTTATATTATGGCAACCTTTTTTAGCGTGACATTTTTTTTTTCAAATTACATTTTATATGCTGCGCATCTATTTCGATTGTTAATGTAAAATAATTTATATAAGTAATGGCCTCGCTAGGCTACTTAGTTTTGGAATACGGTCAAGATTAATTGAACATGTGTGTCACTATTAATTTATTTTTATTTCGGACTATTAGTCTCATCTTTATTAGTTGTTGTTTTTTTATCTTTTATTGGTTTTTGTTTATTCACAACTAATAAAGATGAGACTAATAGTCCGAAATGCTATTCTCTATCTATATAAGAGCCAGGTACGTCCAAGGATGGAATACTGTTGCCACATCTGGGAAGGAGCTGCTAGAAAGGACTTGTCCTGCCTTGATAGAGTTCAAAATAGACTTCGTAGCCTCGTAGGAGATGTCCTTTTCTCTTCCTTGCAACCTCTATCTCACAGAAGAGATGTTGCGAGTTTGTCTCTGATGTATCGTTATTTTCATGGAAAGTGTTCAACTGAGCTTCAATCTATGGTCCCCCCTCGCCAAACTTTCACAAGAAACACTCGTCTAGCTGTAAACACTATCAATAATTCCCCCCACTCTTTATCTGTGCCTAAACCTAAACGTAGATTCCATGAACAAAGCTTCTTTCTTAGAACTGCACGCCTGTGGAATTGTCTTCCGTTTTCCTGCTTTCTGGCTGACTACAATATGGTTGTGTTCAAGTCTAACATAAATAAGTTCTTGATGAACCGTTCCATATAAGTTATCAAATTTACCAAATTTTCATTACTAATGATTACTATATTGTCCAATTTCTACTGTACACTCTTTAACCCTTATCCTTGAGTGGCCTCTTGGCCTTGATAATGTGGTGATGCCTATGTAAAAAAAAAACATGTGTGTCACTATTAATTTATTTTTATTTCGGACTATTAGTCTCATCTTTATTAGTTGTTGTTTTTTATCTTTTATTGGTGTTTGTTTTATTGGTGTTTGTTTTATTGGTGTTTGTTTATTCACAACTAATAAAGATGAGACTAATAGTCCGAAATAAAAATAAATTAATATATAATGCTCATCTCAAAAAATGAATTCCAATTAAGGAATAATATATGTGTGTCACTGTTCGCCGAGATTGACCAAAGTCCATTATTCAAAAGCATACATTAATTTTTCTATTCCGTATTCCTGTTCATCGCTAGAGACGTGGAAGATGTGTTCAAAATGTCATCCCTTGAATAAACCTCTTGAATTTAGTTATTTTATTGATACCACGATGGTTGCCACGAGGTTTCTGTGTTCGGTCCGTAATTTTTTGGAAGGACGAAAAGGTGATTAGGTATCTTGTCCCGCTGTTCTTCGCGTTTCCGCCTTTTTATTAGATTTGACAGTCGAAGAACATGTTTGGAGAACGGAGAATAGATTTCGTTATGCAACAGCATATATTTGGGTTCCTCTTCAGACATTCTGCATATCGCTAGGTCCGAATCGAGGGAAGTATAAGGAAAATGTCGGAGAGAAAGATACACATTGAGAGAAACAGAGAGAAATAAACAAAGAACGCTAAATAGATAGATGCGTAGGCACGTGAATACACATAGTGAAATAAGTTCTAGGTTATGTTTTCAAATACACTTAAATTTAAAACGGCGAGTTCATACAGATTTATTTAAAAACAGGTCTACGCTTGGAAGATGAATAGAAAGAGACATAGAAAGTAAATGAAGACAGAAAAGATTATAAATACGCATTCTCTAACCTCGTGCTTTTCCTTTATTTAAAACGTCTAAACATTTAGAAAAAATATTGCCATTTCTGCGTGTCAATGACTTGAGGTGAATATATGTGTTTTAGTTTCAAGAACGGTCGATAGAGGGCGTTTGTCAGCTTAGAGCAGGGTCGATAACTCATATTTTATTTTGATATACATATATATTTATACGATTTTACTGTGAAAAAGAAATCCTTTCTGTACAAAAAAATATTCTTAAATTTCTATACATGTTTCATGTTTTTAAAATTATATTTTGCAACATTGACAAGCTAAAATTATATCTTGCCACATTGACAAACTAAAATTATATTTTGCAACATTGACAAGCTAAAATTATATCTTACAACATTGACAAACTAAAATTATATTTTGCAACATTGACAAGCTAAACTTATATCTTGCAACATTGACAAACTAAAACTAAAATTATATTTTGCAACATTGACAAGCTAAAATTATATCTTGCAACATTGACAAACTAAAACTAAAATTATATTTTGCAACATTGACAAGCAAAAATTATATCTTGCAACATTGACAAACTAAAACTAAAATTATATTTTGCAACATTGACAAACTAAAACTAAAATTATATTTTGCAACATTGACAAGCAAAAATTATATTTTGTACATTGACAAGCTAGAATTATATTTTGAAACATTGACAAGCTAAAATTATATTTTACAACATTGACAAGCTAAAATTATATTTTGCAACATTGACAAGCTAAAATTATATTTTGCAACATTGACAAGCTAAAATTATATCTTGCAACATTGACAAACTAACACTAAAATTATATTTTGCAACATTGACAAGCTAAAATTATATCTTGCAACATTGACAAACTACAATTAAAATTATATTTTGCAACATTGACAAGCTAAAATTATATCTTGCAACATTGACAAGCAAAAATTATATCTTGCAACATTGACAAACTAAAATTAAAATTATATTTTGCAACATTGACAAGCAAAAAGTATATCTTGCAACATTGACAAACTAAAACTAAAATTATATTTTGCAACATTGACAAGCAAAAATTATATCTTGCAACATTGACAAGCAAAAATTATATCTTGCAACATTGACAAACTAAAACTAAAATTATATTTTGCAACATTGACAAGCTAAAATTATATCTTGCAACATTGACAAACTAAAACTAAAATTATATTTTGCAACATTGACAAGCAAAAATTATATCTTGCAACATTGACAAACTAAAACTAAAATTATATTTTGCAACATTGACAGGCTTAAATTATATCTTGCAACATTGACAAACTAAAACTAAAATTATATTTTGCAACATTGACAAACTAAAACTAAAATTATATTTTGCAACATTGACAAGTTAAATTATATTTTGCAACATTGACAAGCTAAAATTATATTTTGCAACATTGACAAGCTAAAATTATATCTTGCAACATTGACAAACAAAAATTATATCTTGCAACATTGACAAACTAAAACCAAAATTATATTTTGCAACATTGACAAACTAAAATTAAAATTATATTTTGCAACATTGACAAACTAAAACTAAACTCATATTTTGCAACATTGACAAGCTAAAATTATATCTTGCAACATTGACAAACTAAAACTAAAATTATATTTTGCAACATTGACAAACTAAAACTCAAATTATATTTTGCAACATTGACAAGCTAAAATTATATTTTACAACATTGACAAGCTAAAATTATATTTTGCAACATTGACAAACTAAAATTATATTTTACAACATTGACAAGCTAAAATTATATTTTGCAACATTGACAAGCTAAAATTATATTTTGCAACATTGACAAACTAAAACTAAAATTATATTTTGCAACATTGACAAACTAAAACTAAAATTATATTTTGCAACATTGACAAACTAAAACTAAAATTATATTTTGCAACATTGACAAGCAAAAATTATATCTTGCAACATTGACAAGCAAAAATTATATCTTTCAACATTGACAAACTAAAATTAAAATTATATTTTGCAACATTGACAAGCAAAAATTATATCTTGCAACATTGACAAACTAAAACTAAAATTATATTTTGCAACATTGACAAGCTAAAATTATATTTTGCAACATTGACAAGCAAAAATTATATCTTGCAACATTGACGAACTAAAACTAAAATTATATCTTGCAACATTGAAAAACTAAAATTATATTTTGCAACATTGACAAGCAAAAATTATATCTTGCAACATTGACAAACTAAAACTAAAATTATATTTTGCAACATTGACAAACTAAAATTATATCTGGCAACATTGACAAACTAAAACTAAAATTATATCTTGCAACATTGACAAACTAAAACTAAAATTATATTTTGCAACATTGACAGGCTAAAATTATATTTTGCAACATTGACAAGCGAAAATTATATTTTGCAACATTGACAAGCTAAAATTTTATTTTGCAACATTGACAAGCTAAAATTATATTTTACAACATTGACAAGCTAAAATTATATTTTGCAACATTGACAAGCTAAAATTATATCTTGCAACATTGACAAACTAAAACTAAAATTATATTTTGCAACATTGACAAACCAAAACTAAAATTATATTTTGCAACATTGACAAACTAAAACTAAAATTATATTTTGCTACATTCACAAGCTAAAATTATATCTTGCAACATTGACAAACTAAAACTAAAATTATATTTTGCAACATTGACAAACCAAAACTAAAATTATATTTTGCAACATTGACAAACTAAAACTAAAATTATATTTTGCTACATTCACAAGCTAAAATTATATCTTGCAACATTGACAAACTAAAACTAAAATTATATCTTGCAACATTGACAAACTAAAACTAAAATTATATCTTGCAACATTGACAAACTAAAACTAAAATTATATCTTGCAACATTGACAAGCAAAAATTATATTTTGCAACATTGACAAACTAAAACTAAAATTATATTTTGCAACATTGACAAGCAAAAATTATATCTTGCAACATTGACAAACTAAAACTAAAATTATATTTTGCGATATTTACAAGCTAAAATTATATCTTGCAACATTGACAAGTTAAAATTATATCTTGCAACATTGACGAACTAAAATTATATTTTGCAACATTGACAAGCTAAAATTATATCTTGCAACATTGACAAGCTAAAATTATATCTTGCAACATTGACAAGCTAAAATTATATCTTGCAACATTGACAAGCTAAAATTATATCTTTCAACATTGACAAGCTAAAATTATATCTTGCAACATTGACAAACTAAAACTAATATTATATTTTGATACAGTTTTACACTCTAAAACCAAATAATTCTAAAAACAAACTACAGGGTGTCCCAAAAGAAGCTGATGGTTAAGAAAAATCATAACTTTTTTAATTTTCTATAGGTTTCTTGTATTTTTTTCGATCACACAGAGTATACTTTCCAAGGTCATCATGAGTTACACGACCGGATATTAATTGTAAAGTCGTATTTTCGTTTTAATGAGATGCTACACAACCACTATACTACCGAGGATTCGGATATTTACCTACTCTAATAATGCGCTAAACTTAAACAGATTTCAAAAATAAGCTGCCACAAAAAGCAAATGGCGGCGGCGTTTTCTGTAATATTTGTAAACATAGACGCATAAAAACATCCAAGCAGGAAGTTCACGACAGGTATGAGGAAAATTCAAGTTAAGGTTTGAAAAGCTAGTTTTTTTGCAGAAATACATATTTATACAACATCCAGTTACAAAATCCAGTTGATTAGTAGAAGTAGACAGATAAAATACCCTTCCCGGCGGAAAATTGAACCCCGGTCTCCGCGTGACAGGCGGGGATACTTACCACTATACTACCGTGGATTCGGATATTTACCTACTCTAATAATGCGCTACAAGTCAACAGATTTCAAAAATAAGCTGCCACAAAAAGCAAAGGCGGCGGCGTTTTCTTTAACATTTGTAAACATAGACGCATAAAAACATCCAAGCAGGAAGTTTACGATAGGTATGAGGAAAATTCAAGTTAATGTTTGAAAAGCTAGTTTTTTGCAGAAACACATCTTTCCACAACATCCAGTTACAAAGTCCAGTTAGATTAGTAGAAGTAGAAAGATAATAAATCCACCTCGGCGGGGAATTGAACCCCGGTCTCCCGCGTGACAGGCGGGGATACTTACCACTACACTACCGAGGACTCGGATACTTACCTACTCTAATAATGCGCTAAACTTAAACAGATTTCAAAAATAAGCTGCCACAAAAAGCAAATGGCGGCCGGGTTTTCTTTAACATTTGTAAACATAGACGCATAAAAACATCCAAGCACGAAGTTTACGATGGGTATGAGGAAAATTCAAGTTAATGTTTGAAAAGCTAGTTTTTTGCAGAAACACATCTTTCCACAACATCCAGTTACAAAGTCCAGTTAGATTAGTAGAAGTAGAAAGATAATAAATCCACCTCGGCGGGGAATTGAACCCCGGTCTCCCGCGTGACAGGCGGGGATACTTACCACTATACTACCGAGGATTCGGATACTTACCTACTCTAATAATGCGCTAAACTTAAACAGATTTCACAAATAAGCTGCCACAAAAAGCAAATGGCGGCGGCGTTTTCTTTAACATTTGTAAACATAGACGCATAAAAACATCCAAGCACGAAGTTTACGATGGGTATGAGGACACTTCAAGTTAATGTTTGAAAAGCTAGTTTTTTGCAGAAACACATCTTTCCACAACATCCAGTTACAAAGTCCAGTTAGATTAGTAGAAGTAGAAAGATAATAAATCCACCTCGGCGGGGAATTGAACCCCGGTCTCCCGCGTGACAGGCGGGGATACTTACCACTACACTACCGAGGATTCGGATACTTACCTACTCTAATAATGCGCTAAACTTAAACAGATTTCAAAAATAAGCTGCCACAAAAAGCAAATGGCGGTGGCGTTTTCTGTAACATTTGTAAACATAGACGCATAAAAACATCCAAGCACGAAGTTTACGATGGGTATGAGGACACTTCAAGTTAATGTTTGAAAAGCTAGTTTTTTGCAGAAACACATCTTTCCACAACATCCAGTTACAAAGTCCAGTTAGATTAGTAGAAGTAGAAAGATAAAGACTCCTCCCTGGCGGGGAATTGAACCCCGGTCTCCCGCGTGACAGGCGGGGATACTTACCACTATACTACCGAGGATTCGGATACTTACCTACTCTAATAATGCGCTACACTTAAACAGATTTCAAAAATAAGCTGCCACAAAAAGCAAATGGCGGCGGCGTTTTCTTTAACATTTGTAAACATAGACGCATAAAAACATCCAAGCACGAAGTTTACGATGGGTATGAGGACACTTCAAGTTAATGTTTGAAAAGCTAGTTTTTTGCAGAAACACATCTTTCCACAACATCCAGTTACAAAGTCCAGTTAGATTAGTAGAAGTAGAAAGATAAAAAATCCTCCCCGGCGGGGAATTGAACCCCGGTCTCCCGCGTGACAGGCGGGGATACTTACCACTATACTACCGAGGATTCGGATATTTACCTACTCTAATAATGCGCTAAACTTAAACAGATTTCAAAAATAAGCTGCCACAAAAAGCAAATGGCGGTGGCGTTTTCTGTAACATTTGTAAACATAGACGCATAAAAACATCCAAGCACGAAGTTTACGATGGGTATGAGGACACTTCAAGTTAATGTTTGAAAAGCTAGTTTTTTGCAGAAACACATCTTTCCACAACATCCAGTTACAAAGTCCAGTTAGATTAGTAGAAGTAGAAAGATAAAGACTCCTCCCTGGCGGGGAATTGAACCCCGGTCTCCCGCGTGACAGGCGGGGATACTTACCACTATACTACCGAGGATGCGGATACTTACCTACTCTAATAATGCGCTACACTTAAACAGATTTCAAAAATAAGCTGCCACAAAAAGCAAATGGCGGCGGCGTTTTCTTTAACATTTGTAAACATAGACGCATAAAAACATCCAAGCACGAAGTTTACGATGGGTATGAGGACACTTCAAGTTAATGTTTGAAAAGCTAGTTTTTTGCAGAAACACATCTTTCCACAACATCCAGTTACAAAGTCCAGTTAGATTAGTAGAAGTAGAAAGATAAAAAAATCCTCCCCGGCGGGGAATTGAACCCCGGTCTCCCGCGTGACAGGCGGGGATACTTACCACTATACTACCGAGGATTCGGATATTTACCTACTCTAATAATGCGCTAAACTTAAACAGATTTCAAAAATAAGCTGCCACAAAAAGCAAATGGCGGCGGCGTTTTCTTTAACATTTGTAAACATAGACCCACAAAAACATCCAAGCACGAAGTTTACGATGGTATGAGGAAAATTCAAGTTAATGTTTGAAAAGCTAGTTTTTTGCAGAAACACATCTTTCCACAACATCCAGTTACAAATCCAGTTAGATTAGTAGAAGTAGAAAGATAAAAAATCCTCCCCGGCGGGGAATTGAACACCGGTCTCCTGCGTGAGAGGTGGGGGGATACTTACCACTATACTACCGAGGATTCGGATATTTACCTACTCTAATAATGCGCTAAACTTAAACAGATTTCAAAAATAAGCTGCCACAAAAAGCAAACGGCGGCGTTTTATTTAACATTTGTAAACATAGACGCATAAAAACATCCAAGCACGAAGTTTACGATGGGTATGAGGAAAATTCAAGTTAATGTTTGAAAAGCTAGTTTTTTGCAGAAACACATCTTTCCACAACATCCAGTTACAAAGTCCAGTTAGATTAGTAGAAGTAGAAAGATAAAAAATCCTCCCCGGCGGGGAATTGAACCCCGGTCTCCCGCGAGACAGGCGGGGATACTTACCACTATACTACCTAGGATTCGGATATTAACCTACTCTAATAATGCGCTAAACTTAAACAGATGTCAAAAATAAGCTGCCACAAAAAGCAAATGGCGGCGGCGTTTTCTTTAACATTTGTAAACATAGACGCATAAAAACATCCAAGCACGAAGTTTACGATGGGTATGAGGAAAATTCAAGTTAATGTTTGAAAAGCTAGTTTTTTGCAGAAACACATCTTTCCACAACATCCAGTTACAAAGTCCAGTTAGATTAGTAGAAGTAGAAAAATAAAAAAACCTCCCCGGCGGGGAATTGAACACCGGTCTCCCGCGTGACAGGCGGGGATACTTACCACTATACTACCGAGGATTAAGATATTTATCTACTCTAATAATGCGCTAAACTTAAAGAGATTTACAAAATAAACTGCCACAAAAAGCAAATGGCGGCGGCGTTTTCTTTAACATTTGTAAACATGGACGCATAAAAACATCCAAGCACGAAGTTTACGATGGGTATGAGGAAAATTCAAGTAAACGTTTGAAAAGCTAGTTTTTTTGCAGAAACACATCTTTCCACAACATCCAGTTACAAAGTCCAGTTAGGTTAGTAGAAGTAGAAAGATAAACAATCCTCCCCGGCGGGGAATTGAACCCCGGTCTCCCGCGTGACAGGCGGGGATACTTACCACTATACTACCGAGGATTCGGATATTTACCTACTCTAATAATGCGCTAAACTTAAACAGATCCCAAAAATAAACTGCCACAAAAAGCAAATGGCGGCGGCGTTTTTTTAACATTTGTAAACATAGACGCATAAAAACATCCAAGTACGAAGTTTACGATGGGTATGAGGAAAATTCAAGTTAATGTTTATAAAGCTAGTTTTTTGCAGAAACACATCTTTCCACAATATCCAGTTACAAAGTCCAGTTAGATTAGTAGAAATAGAAAGAAAACAAATCCCCCCCGGCGGGGAATTGAACCCCGGTCTCCCGCGTGACAGGCGGGGATACTTACAACTATCCTACCGAGGATTCGGATATTTACCTACTCTAATAATGCCCTACACTTAAACAGATTTCAAAAATAACTTGCCACAAAAAGCAAATGGCGGCGGCGTTTTCTTTAACATTTGTAAACATAGACGCATAAAAACATCCAAGCACGAAGTTTACGATGGGTATGAGGAAAATTCAAGTTAATGTTTGAAAAGCTAGTTTTTTGCAGAAACACATCTTTCCACAACATCCAGTTACAAAGTCCAGTTAGATTAGTAGAAGTAGAAAGATAAAAAATCCTCCCCGGCGAGGAATTGAACCCCGGTCACCCGCGTGACAGGCGGGGATACTTACCACTATACTACCGAGGATTCGGATATTTACCTACTCTAATAATGCGCTAAACTTAAACAGATTTCAAAAATAAGCTGCCACAAAAAGCAAATGGCGGCGGCGTTTTCTTTAACATTTGTAAACATAGAGGCATAAAAACATCCAAGCACGAAGTTTACGATGGGTATGAGGAAAATTCAATAAATGTTTGAAACATCTTTCCACAACATCCAGTTACAAAGTCCAGTTAGATTAGTAGAAGTAGAAAAATAAAAAATTCTCCCCGGCGGGGAATTGAACACCGGTCTCCCGCGTGACATACGGGGATACTTACAACTATACTACACAGGATTAAGATATTTATCTGCTCTAATAATGCGCTAAACTTAAAGAGATTTACAAAATAAACTGCCACAAAAAGCAAATGGCGGCGGCGTTTTCTTTAACATTTGTAAACATAGACGCATCAAAACATCCAAGCACGAAGTTTACGATGGGTAGGAGGAAAATTCAAGTAAATGTTTGAAAAGCTAGTTTTTTTGCAGAAACACATCTTTCCACAACATCCAGTTACAAAGTCCAGTTAGATTAGTAGAAGTAGAAAGATAAAAAAATCCTCCCCGGCGGGGAATTGAACCCCGGTCTCCCGCGTGACAGGCAGGGATACTTACCACTATACTACCGAGGATTCGGATATAAACCTACTCTAATAATGCGCTAAACTTAAACAGATTTCAAAAATAAGCTGCCACAAACAGCAAATGGCGGCAGCGTTTTCTTTAACATTTGTAAACATGGACGCATAAAAACATCCAAGCACGAAGTTTACGATGGGTATGAGGAAAATTCAAGTAAACGTTTGAAAAGCTAGTTTTTTGCAGAAACACATCTTTCCACAACATCCAGTTCCAAAGTCCAGTTAGGTTAGTAGAAGTAGAAAGATAAAAAATCCTCCCCGGCGGGGAATTGAACCCCGGTCTCCCGCGTGACAGGCGGGGATACTTACCACTATACTACCGAGGAATCGTATATTTACCTACTCTAATAATGCGCTAAACTTAAACAGATTTCAAAAATAAGCTGCCACAAAAAGCAAATGGCGGCGGCGTTTTCTTTAACATTTGTAAACATAGACGCATAAAAACATCCAAGTACGAAGTTTACGATGGGTATGAGAAAAATTCAAGTAAATGTTAGAAAAGCTAGTTTTTTGCAGAAACACATCTTTCCACAACATCCAGTTACAAAGTCCAGTTAGATTTGTAGAAGTAGAAAGAAAACAAATCCTCCCCGGCGGCGAATTGAACCCCGGTCTCCCGCGTGACAGGCGGGGATACTTACCACTATACTACCGAGGATTCGGATATTAACCTACTCTAATAATGCGCTAAATTAAACCGATTTAAAAAATAATCTGCCACAAAAAGCAAATGGCGGCGGCGTTGTCTTTAACATTTGTAAACATAGACGCATAAAAACATCCAAGCACGATGTTTACGATGGGTATGAGGAAAATTCAAGTAAATGTTTGAAAAGCTAGTTTTTTGCAGAAACACATCTTTCCACAACATCCAGTTACAAAGTCCAGTTAGATTAGTAGAAGTAGAAAGATACAAAATCCTCCCCGGCGGGGAATTGAACCCCGGTCTCCCGCGTGACAGGCGGGGATACTTACCACTATACTAGTCAGGATTCGGTATTTACCTACTCTTATAATGCGCTAAACTTAAACAGATTTCAAAAATAAGCTGCCACAAAAAGCAAATGGCGGCGGCGTTTTCTTTAACATTTGTAAACATAGACGCATAAAAACATCCAAGCACGAAGTTTACGATGGGTATGAGGAAAATTCAAGTTAATGTTTGAAAAGCTAGTTTTTTGCAGAAACACATCTTTCCACAACATCCAGTTACAAAGTCCAGGTAGATTAGTAGAAGTAGAAAGATAAAAAATCCTCCCCGGCGGGGAATTGAACCCAGGTCTCCGCGTGACAGGCGGGTATACTTACCACTATACTACCGAGGATTCGGATATTTACCTACTATAATAATGCGCTAAACTTAAACAGATCCCAAAAATAAGCTGCAACAAAAAGCAAATAGCGGCGGCGTTTTTTTAACATTTGTAAACATAGACGCATAAAAACATCCAAGTACGAAGTTTACGATGGGTATGAGGAAAATTCAAGTTAATGTTTATAAAGCTAGTTTTTTGCAGAAACACATCTTTCCACAATATCCAGTTACAAAGTCCAGTTAGATTAGTAGAAATAGAAAGAAAACAAATCCCCCCCGGCGGGGAATTGAACCCCGGTCTCCCGCGTGACAGGCGGGGATACTTACAACTTTCCTACCGAGGATTCGGATATTTACCTACTCTAATAATGCCCTAAACTTAAACAGATTTCAAAAATAACTTGCCACAAAAAGCAAATGGCGGCGGCGTTTTCTTTAACATTTGTAAACATAGACGCATAAAAACATCCAAGCACGAAGTTTACGATGGGTATGAGGAAAATTCAAGTTAATGTTTGAAAAGCTAGTTTTTTGCAGAAACACATCTTTCCACAACATCCAGTTACAAAGTCCAGTTAGATTAGTAGAAGTAGAAAGATAAAAAATCCTCCCCGGCGGGGAATTGAACCCCGGTCTCCCGCGTGACAGGCGGGGATACTTACCACTATACTACCGAGGATTCGGATATTTACCTACTCTAATAATGCGCTAAACTTAAACAGATTTCAAAATTAAGCTGCCACAAAAAGCAAATGGCGGCGGCGTTTTCTTTAACATTTGTAAACATAGAGGCATAAAAACATCCAAGCACGAAGTTTACGATGGGTATGAGGAAAATTCAATAAATGTTTGAAAAGCTAGTTTTTTGCAGAAACACATCTTTCCACAACATCCAGTTACAAAGTCCAGTTAGATTAGTAGAAGTAGAAAAATAAAAAATTCTCCCCGGTGGGGAATTGAACACCGGTCTCCCGCGTGACAGGCGGGGATACTTACCACTATACTACACAGGATTAAGATATTTATTTACTCTAAACTTGCGCTAAACTTAAACAGATTTACAAAATAAACTGCCACAAGAAGCAAATGGCGGCGGCGTTTTCTTTAACATTTGTAAACATAGACGCATAAAAACATCCAAGCACGAAGTTTACGATGGGTATGAGGAAAATTCAAGTAAATGTTTGAAAAGCTAGTTTTTTTGCAGAAACACATCTTTCCACAACATCCAGTTACAAAGTCCAGTTAGATTAGTAGAAGTAGAAAGATAAAAAATCCTCCCCGGCGGGGTATTGAACCCCGGTCTCCCGCGAGACAGGCGGGGATACTTACCACTATACTACCGAGGATTCGGATATTTACCTACTCTTATAATGCGCTACACTTAAACAGATTTCAAAAATAAGCTGCCACAAAAAGCAAACGGCGGCGTTTTATTTAACATTTGTAAACATAGACGCATAAAAACATCCAAGCACAAAGTTTACGATGGGTATGAGGAAAATTCAAGTTATTGTTTGAAAAGCTAGTTTTTTGCAGAAACACATCTTTCCACAACATCCAGTTACAAAGTCCAGTTAGGTTAGTAGAAGTAGAAAGATAAAAAATCCTCCCCGGCGGGGAATTGAACCCCGGTCTCCCGCGTGACAGGCGGGGATACTTACCACTATACTACCGAGGATTCGGATATTTACCTACTCTAATAATACGCTAAACTTAAACAGATTTCAAAAATAAGCTGCCACAAAAAGCAAATGGCGGCGGCGTTTTCTTTAACATTTGTAAACATAGACGCATAAAAACATCCAAGCAGGAAGTTTACGATGGGTATGAAGAAAATTCAAGTTACTGTTCGAAAAGCTTGTTTTTTGCAGAAACACATCTTTCCACAACATCCAGTTACAAAGTCCAGTTAGATTAGTAGAAGTAGAAAGATAAAAAATCCTCCCCGGCGGGGAATTGAACCCCGGTCTCCCGCGTGACAGGCGGGGATACTTACCACTATACTACCGAGGATTCGGATATTTACCTACTCTAATAATGCGCTCAACTTAAACAGATTTCAAAAATAAGCTGCCACAAAAAGCAAATGGCGGCGGCGTTTTCTTTAACATTTGTAAACATAGACGCATAAAAACATCCAAGCACGAAGTTTACGATGGGTATGAGGAAAATTCAAGTTAATGTTTGAAAAGCTAGTTTTTTGCAGAAACACATCTTTCCACAACATCCAGTTACAAAGTCCAGTTAGATTAGTAGAAGTAGAAAAATAAAAAATACTCCCCGGCGGGGAATTGAACCCCGGTCTCCAAGGTGACAGGCGGGGATACTTACCACTATACTACCGAGGATTCGGATATTTACCTACTCTAATAATGCGCTAAACTTAAACAGATTTCAAAAATAAGCTGCCACAAAAAGCAAATGGCGGCGGCGTTTTCTTTAACATTTGTAAACAAAGACGCATAAATACATCCAAGCAGGAAGTTTACGATGAGTATGAGGAAAATTCAAGTTAATGTTTGAAAAGCTAGTTTTTTGCAGACACACATTTTTCCACAACATCCAGTTACAAAGTCCAGTTAGATTAGTAGAAGTAGAAAGATAAAAAATCCTCCCCGGCGGGGAATTGAACCACGGTCTCCCGCGTGACAGGCGGGGATACTTACCACTATACTACCGAGGATTCGGATATTTACCTACTCTAATAATGCGCTAAACTGAAACAGATTTCAAAAATAAGCTGCCACAAAAAGCAAATGGCGGCGGCGTTTTCTTTAACATTTGTAAACATAGACGCAAACAAACATCCAAGCACGAAGTTTACGATTGGTATGAGGAAAATTCAAGTTAATGTTTGAAAACTAGTTTTTTGCAGACACACATCTTTCCACAACATCCAGTTACAAAGTCCAGTTAGATTAGTAGAAGTAGAAAGATAAAAAATCCTCCCCGGCGGGGAATTGAACCCCGGTCTCCCGCGTGACAGGCGGGGATACTTACCACTATACTACCGAGGATTCGGATATTTACCTACTCTAATAATGCGCTAAACTTAAACAGATTTCAAAAATAAGCTGCCACAAAAAGCAAATGGCGGCGGCGTTTTCTTTAACATTTGTAAACAAAGACGCATAAATACATCCAAGCAGGAAGTTTACGATGAGTATGAGGAAAATTCAAGTTAATGTTTGAAAAGCTAGTTTTTTGCAGACACACATTTTTCCACAACATCCAGTTACAAAGTCCAGTTAGATTAGTAGAAGTAGAAAGATAAAAGATCCTCCCCGGCGGGGAATTGAACCACGGTCTCCCGCGTGACAGGCGGGGATACTTACCACTATACTACCGAGGATTCGGATATTTACCTACTCTAATAATGCGCTAAACTGAAACAGATTTCAAAAATAAGCTGCCACAAAAAGCAAATGGCGGCGGCGTTTTCTTTAACATTTGTAAACATAGACGCAAACAAACATCCAAGCACGAAGTTTACGATTGGTATGAGGAAAATTCAAGTTAATGTTTGAAAACTAGTTTTTTGCAGACACACATCTTTCCACAACATCCAGTTACAAAGTCCAGTTAGATTAGTAGAAGTAGAAAGATAAAAAATCCTCCCCGGCGGGGAATTGAACCACGGTCTCCCGCGTGACAGGCGGGGATACTTACCACTATACTACCGAGGATTCGGATATTTACCTACTCTAATAATGCGCTAAACTTAAACAGATTTCAACAATAAGCTGCCACAAAAAGCAAATGGCGGCGGCGTTTTCTTTAACATTTGTAAACATAGACGCATAAAAACATCGCAGCACGAAGTTTAGTATTGGTATGAGGAAAATTCAAGTTAATGTTTGAAAAGCTAGTTTTTTGCAGATACACATCTTTCCACAACATCCAGTTACAAAGTCCAGTTAGATTAATAGAAGTAGAAAGATAAAAAATCCTCCCCGGCGGGGAATTGAACCCCGGTCTCCCGCGTGACAGGCGGGGATACTTACCACTATACTATCGAGGATTCGGATATTTACCTACTCTAATAATGCGCTAAAATTAAACAGATTTCAACAATAAGCTGCCACAAAAAGCAAATGGCGGCGGCGTTTTCTTTAACATTTGTAAACATAGACGCATAAAAACATCCAAGCACGAAGTTTACGATGGGTATGAGGAAAATTCAAGTTAATGTTTGAAAAGCTAGTTTTTTGCAGACACACATCTTTCCACAACATCCAGTTACAAAGTCCAGTTAGATTAGTAGAAGTAGAAAGATAAAAAATCCTCCCCGGCGGGGAATTGAACCCCGGTCTCCCGCGTGACAGGCGGGGATACTTACCACTATACTACCGAGGATTCGGATATTTACCTACTCTAATAATGCGCTAACCTTAAACAGATTTCAAAAATAAGCTGCCACAAAAAGCAAATGGCGGCGGCGTTTTCTTTAACATTTGTAAACATAGACGCATAAAAACATCCAAGCACGAAGTTTACGATGGGTATAAGGAAAATTCAAGTTAATGTTTGAAAAGCTAGTTTTTTGCAGAAACACATCTTTCCACAACATCCAGTTACAAAGTCCAGTTAGATTAGTAGAAGTAGAAAGATAAAAAATCCTCCCCGGCGGGGAATTGAACCCCGGTCTCCCACGTGACAGGCGGGGATACTTACCACAATACTATCGAGGATTCGGATACTCTAATAATGCGCTTAACTTAAACAGATTTCAAAAATAAGCTGCCAAAAAAAGCAAATGGCGGCGGCGTTTTCTTTAACATTTGTAAACATAGACGCATAAACACATCCAAGCACGAAGTTTACGATGGGTATGAGGAAAATTCAAGTTAATGTTTGAAAAGCTAGTTTTTTGCAGAAACACATCTTTCCACAACATCCAGTTACAAAGTCCAGTTAGATTAGTAGAAGTAGAAAGATAAAAAATCCTCCCCGGCGGGGAATTGACCCCCGGTCTCCCACGTGACAGGCGGGGATACTTACCACTATACTACCGAGGATTCGGATATTTACCTACTCTAATAATGCGCTACACTTAAACAGATTTCAAAAATAAGCTGCCAAAAAAAGCAAATGGCGGCGGCGTTGTCTTTAACATTTGTAAACATAGACGCATAAATACATCCAAGCACGAAGTTTACGATGGGTATGAGGAAAATTCAAGTTAATGTTTGAAAAGCTAGTTTTTTTGCAGAAACACATCTTTCCACAACATCCAGTTACAAAGTCCAGTTAGATTAGTAGAAGTAGAAAGATAAAAAATCCTCCCCTGCGGGGAATTGACCCCCGGTCTCCCGCGTGACAGGCGGGGATACTTACCACTATACTACCGAGGATTCGGATATTTACCTACTCTAATAATGCCCTAAGCTTAAACAAATTTCAAAAATAAGCTGCCACAAAAAGCAAATGGCGGCGGCGTTTTCTTTAACATTTGTAAACATAGACGCATAAAAACATCCAAGCACGAAGTTTACGATGGGTATGAGGAAAATTCAAGTGAATATTTGAAAAGCTAGTTTTTTGCAGAAACACATCTTTCCACAACATCCAGTTACAAAGTCCAGTTAGATTAGTAGAAGTAGAAAGATAAAAAATCCTCCCCGGCGGGGAATTGAACCCCGGTCTCCCGCGTGACAGGCGGGGATACTTACAACTATACTACCGAGGATTCGGATATTTACTTACTCTAATAATGCGCTACACTTAAACAGATTTCAAAAAAAAGCTGCCACAAAAAGCAAATGGCGGCGTAGTTTTCTTTTAAATTTGTAAACATAGACGCATAAAAACATCCAAGCACGAAGTTTACGATGGGTATGAGGAAAATTCAAGTGAATATTTGACAAACTAGTTTTTTGCAGAAACACATCTTTCCAAAACATCCAGTTACAAAGTCCAGTTAGATTAGTAGAAGTAGAAAGATAAAAAATCCTCCCCGGCGGGGAATTGAACCCCGGTCTCCCGCGTGATAGGCGGGGATACTTACCACTATACTACCGAGGATTCGGATATTTACCTACTCTAATAATGCGCTACACTTAAACAGATTTCAAAAATAAGCTGCCACAAAAAGCAAATGGCGGCGGCGTTTTCTTTAACATTTGTAAACATAGACGCATAAATACATCCAAGCACGAAGTTTACGATGGGTATGAGGAAAATTCAAGTTAATGTTTGAAAAGCTAGTTTTTTTGCAGAAACACATCTTTCCACAACATCCAGTTACAAAGTCCAGTTAGATTAGTAGAAGTAGAAAGATAACAAATCCTCCCCGGCGGGGAATTGAACCCCGGTCTCCCGCGTGACAGGCGGGGATACTTACCACTATACTACCGAGGATTCGGATATTTACCTACTCTAATAATGCGCTAAACTTAAACAGATTTCAAAAATAAGCTGCCACAAAAAGCAAATGGCGGCGGCGTTTTCTTTAACATTTGTAAACATAGACGCATAAAAACATCCAAGCACGAAGTTTACAATGGGTATGAGGAAAATTCAAGTGAATATTTGACAAACTAGTTTTTTGCAAAAACACATCTTTCCACAACATCCAGTTACAAAGTCCAGTTAGATTAGTAGAAGTAGAAAGATAAAAAATCCTCCCCGGCGGGGAATTGAACCCCGGTCTCCCGCGTGACAGGCGGGGATACTTACCACTATACTACCGAGGATTCGGATATTTACTTACTCTAATAATGCGCTACACTTAAACAGATTTCAAAAAAAAGCTGCCACAAAAAGCAAATGGCGGCGTAGTTTTCTTTTAAATTTGTAAACATAGACGCATAAAAACATCCAAGCACGAAGTTTACGATGGGTATGAGGAAAATTCAAGTTAATGTTTGAAAAGCTAGTTTTTTGCAGAAACACATCTTTCCACAACATCCAGTTACAAAGTCCAGTTAGATTAGTAGAAGTAGAAAGATAAAAAATCCTCCCCGGCGGGGAATTGAACCCCGGTCTCCCGCGTGACAGGCGGGGATACTTACCACTATACTACCGAGGATTCGGATATTTACCTACTCTAATAATGCGCTACACTTAAACAGATTTCAAAAATAAGCTGCCACAAAAAGCAAATGGCGGCGGCGTTTTCTTTAACATTTGTAAACATAGACGCATAAAAACATCCAAGCACGAAGTTTACGATGGGTATGAGGAAAATTCAAGTGAATATTTGACAAACTAGTTTTTTGCAGAAACACATCTTTCCACAACATCCAGTTACAAAGTCCAGTTAGATTAGTAGAAGTAGAAAGATAAAAAATCCTCCCCGGCGGGGAATTGAACCCCGGTCTCCCGCGTGACAGGCGGGGATACTTACCACTATACTACCGAGGATTCGGATATTTACCTACTCTAATAATGCGCTAAACTTAAACAGATTTCAAAAATAAGCTGCCACAAAAAGCAAATGGCGGCGGCGTTTTCTTTAACATTTGTAAACATAGACGCATACAAACATCCAAGCACGAAGTTTACGATGGGTATGAGGAAAATTCAAGTTAATGTTTGAAAAGCTAGTTTTTTGCAGAAACACATCTTTCCACAACATCCAGTTACAATGTCCAGTTAGATTAGTAGAAGTAGAAAGATAAAAAATCCTCCCCGGCGGGGAATTGAACCCCGGTCTCCCGCGTGACAGGCGGGGATACTTACCACTATACTACCGAGGATTCGGATATTTACCTACTCTAATAATGCGCTAAACTTAAACAGATTTCAAAAATAAGCTGCCACAAAAAGCAAATGGCGGCGTTTTCTTTAACATTTGTAAACATAGACGCATACAAACATCCAAGCACGAAGTTTACGATGGGTATGAGGAAAATTCAAGTTAATGTTTGAAAAGCTAGTTTTTTGCAGAAACACATCTGTCCACAACATCCAGTTACAAAGTCCAGTTAGATTAGTAGAAGTCGAAAGATAACCAATCCTCCCCGGCGGGGAATTGAACCCCGGACTCCCGCGTGACAGGCGGGGATACTTACCACTATACTACCGAGGATTCGGATATTTACCTACTCTAATAATGCGCTAAACTTAAACAGATTTCAAAAATAAGCTGCCACAAAAAGCAAATGGCGGCGGCGTTTTCTTTAACATTTGTAAACATAGACGCATACAAACATCCAAGCACGAAGTTTACGATGGGTATGAGGAAAATTCAAGTTAATGTTTGAAAAGCTAGTTTTTTGCAGAAACACATCTTTCCACAACATCCAGTTACAAAGTCCAGTTAGATTAGTAGAAGTAGAAAGATAAAAAATCCTCCCCGGCGGGGAATTGAACCCCGGTCTCCCGCGTGACAGGCGGGGATACTTACCACTATACTACCGAGGATTCGGATATTTACCTACTCTAATAATGCGCTAAACTTAAACAGATTTCAAAAATAAGCTGCCACAAAAAGCAAATGGCGGCGGCGTTTTCTTTAACATTTGTAAACATAGACGCATTAAAAACTTCCAAGCACGAAGTTTACGATGGGTATGAGGAAAATTCAAGTTAATGTTTGAAAAGCTTGTTTTTTGCAGAAACACATCTTTCCACAACATCCAGTTACAAAGTCCAGTTAGATTAGTAGAAGTCGAAAGATAAAAAATCCTCCCCGGCGGGGAATTGAACCCCGGTCTCCCGCGTGACAGGCGGGGATACTTACCACTATACTACCGAGGATTCGGATATTTACCTACTCTAATAATGCGCTAAACTTAAACAGATTTCAAAAATAAGCTGCCACAAAAAGCAAATGGCGGCGGCGTTTTCTTTAACATTTGTAAACATAGACGCATAAAAACATCCAAGCACGAAGTTTACGATGGGTATGAGGAAAATTCAAGTGAATATTTGACAAACTAGTTTTTTGCAGAGACACATCTTTCCAAAACATCCAGTTACAAAGTCCAGTTAGATTAGTAGAAGTAGAAAGATAAAAAATCCTCCCCTGCGGGGAATTGAACCCCGGTCTCCCGCGTGACAGGCGGGGATACTTACCACTATACTACCGAGGATTCGGATATTTACCTACTCTAATAATGCGCTAAACTTAAACAGATTTCAAAAATAAGCTGCCACAAAAAGCAAATGGCGGCGGCGTTTTCTTTAACATTTATAAACATAGACGCATAAAAACATCCAAGCACGAAGTTTACGATGGGTATGAGGAAAATTCAAGTGAATATTTGAAACACGAGTTTTTTGCAGAAACACATCTTTCCACAACATCCAGTTACAAAGTCCAGTTAGATTAGTAGAAGTAGAAAGATAAAAAATCCTCCCCGGCGGGGAATTGAACCCCGGTCTCCCGCGTGACAGGCGGGGATACTTACAACTATACTACCGAGGATTCGGATATTTACTTACTCTAATAATGCGCTACACTTAAACAGATTTCAAAAAAAAGCTGCCACAAAAAGCAAATGGCGGCGTAGTTTTCTTTTAAATTTGTAAACATAGACGCATAAAAACATCCAAGCACGAAGTTTACGATGGGTATGAGGAAAATTCAAGTTAATGTTTTAAAAGCTAGTTTTTTGCAGAAACACATCTTTCCACAACATCCAGTTACAAAGTCCAGTTAGATTAGTAGAAAGATAACAAATCCTCCCCGGCGGGGAATTGAACCCCGGTCTCCCGCGTGACAGGCGGGGATACTTACCACTATACTACCGAGGATTCGGATATTTACCTACTCTAATAATGCGCTAAACTTAAACAGATTTCAAAAATAAGCTGCCACAAAAAGCAAATGGCGGCGGCGTTTTCTTTAACATTTGTAAACATAGACGCATAAAAACATCCGAGCACGAAGTTTACGATGGGTATGAGGAAAATTCAAGTTAATGTTTGAAAAGCTAGTTTTTTGCAGAAACACATCTTTCCACAACATCCAGTTACAAAGTCCAGTTAGATTAGTAGAAGTAGAAAGATAAAAAATCCTCCCCGGCGGGGAATTGAACCCCGGTCTCCCGCGTGACAGGCGGGGATACTTACCACTATACTACCGAGGATTCGGATATTTACCTACTCTAATAATGCGCTAAACTTAAACAGATTTCAAAAATAAGCTGCCACAAAAAGCAAATGGCGGCGGCGTTTTCTTTAACATTTGTAAACATAGACGCATAAAAACATCCAAGCACGAAGTTTACGATGGGTATGAGGAAAATTCAAATGAATATTTGACAAACTAGTTTTTTGCAGAAACACATCTTTCCACAACATCCAGTTACAAAGTCCAGTTAGATTAGTAGAAGTAGAAAGATAAAAAATCCTCCCCGGCGGGGAATTGAACCCCGGTCTCCCGCGTGACAGGCGGGGATACTTACCACTATACTACCGAGGATTCGGATATTTACCTACTCTAATAATGCGCTAAACTTAAACAGATTTCAAAAATAAGCTGCCACAAAAAGCAAATGGCGGCGGCGTTTTCTTTAACATTTGTAAACATAGACGCATACAAACATCCAAGCACGAAGTTTACGATGGGTATGAGGAAAATTCAAGTTAATGTTTGAAAAGCTAGTTTTTTGCAGAAACACATCTTTCCACAACATCCAGTTACAATGTCCAGTTAGATTAGTAGAAGCAGAAAGATAAAAAATCCTCCCCGGCGGGGAATTGAACCCCGGTCTCCCGCGTGACAGACGGGGATACTTACCACTATACTACCGAGGATTCGGATGTTTACCTACTCTAATAATGCGCTAAACTTTAACAGATTTCAAAAATAAGCTGCCACAAAAAGCAAATGGCGGCGGCGTTTTCTTTAACATTTGTAAACATAGACGCATAAAAACATCCAAGCACGAAGTTTACGATGGGTATGAGGAAAATTCAAGTTAATGTTTGAAAAGCTAGTTTTTTGCAGAAACACATCTTTCCACAACATCCAGTTACAAAGTCCAGTTAGATTAGTAGAAGTAGAAAGATAAAAAATCCTCCCCGGCGGGGAATTGAACCCCGGTCTCCCGCGTGACAGGCGGGGATACTTACCACTATACTACCGAGGATTCGGATATTTACCTACTCTAATAATGCGCTAAACTTAAACAGATTTCAAAAAAAAGCTGCCACAAAAAGCAAATGGCGGCGTAGTTTTCTTTTAAATTTGTAAACATAGACGCATAAAAACATCCAAGCACGAAGTTTACGATGGGTATGAGGAAAATTCAAGTGAATGTTTTAAAAGCTAGTTTTTTGCAGAAACACATCTTTCCACAACATCCAGTTACAAAGTCCAGTTAGATTAGTAGAAGTAGAAAGATAACAAATCCTCCCCGGCGGGGAATTGAACCCCGGTCTCCCGCGTGACAGGCGGGGATACTTACCACTATACTACCGAGGATTCGGATATTTACCTACTCTAATAATGCGCTAAACTTAAACAGATTTCAAAAATAAGCTGCCACAAAAAGCAAATGGCGGCGGCGTTTTCTTTAACATTTGTAAACATAGACGCATAAAAACATCCGAGCACGAAGTTTACGATGGGTATGAGGAAAATTCAAGTTAATGTTTGAAAAGCTAGTTTTTTGCAGAAACACATCTTTCCACAACATCCAGTTACAAAGTCCAGTTAGATTAGTAGAAGTAGAAAGATAAAAAATCCTCCCCGGCGGGGAATTGAACCCCGGTCTCCCGCATGACAGGCGGGGATACTTACCACTATACTACCGAGGATTCGGATATTTACCTGCTCTAATAATGCGCTAAACTTAAACAGATTTCAAAAATAAGCTGCCACAAAAAGCAAATGGCGGCGGCGTTTTCTTTAACATTTGTAAACATAGACGCATAAAAACATCCAAGCACGAAGTTTACGATGGGTATGAGGAAAATTCAAATGAATATTTGACAAACTAGTTTTTTGCAGAAACACATCTTTCCACAACATCCAGTTACAAAGTCCAGTTAGATTAGTAGAAGTAGAAAGATAAAAAATCCTCCCCGGCGGGGAATTGAACCCCGGTCTCCCGCGTGACAGGCGGGGATACTTACCACTATACTACCGAGGATTCGGATATTTACCTACTCTAATAATGCGCTAAACTTAAACAGATTTCAAAAATAAGCTGCCACAAAAAGCAAATGGCGGCGGCGTTTTCTTTAACATTTGTAAACATAGACGCATACAAACATCCAAGCACGAAGTTTACGATGGGTATGAGGAAAATTCAAGTTAATGTTTGAAAAGCTTGTTTTTTGCAGAAACACATCTTTCCACAACATCCAGTTACAATGTCCAGTTAGATTAGTAGCAGCAGAAAGATAAAAAATCCTCCCCGGCGGGGAATTGAACCCCGGTCTCCCGCGTGACAGGCGGGGATACTTACCACTATACTACCGAGGATTCGGATGTTTACCTACTCTAATAATGCGCTAAACTTAAACAGATTTCAAAAATAAGCTGCCACAAAAAGCAAATGGCGGCGGCGTTTTCTTTAACATTTGTAAACATAGACGCATAAAAACATCCAAGCACGAAGTTTACGATGGGTATGAGGAAAATTCAAGTTAATGTTTGAAAAGCTAGTTTTTTGCAGAAACACATCTTTCCACAACATCCAGTTACAAAGTCCAGTTAGATTAGTAGAAGTAGAAAGATAAAAAATCCTCCCCGGCGGGGAATTGAACCCCGGTCTCCCGCGTGACAGGCGGGGATACTTACCACTATACTACCGAGGAGTCGGATATTTACCTACTCTAATAATGCGCTAAACTTAAACAGATTTCAAAAATAAGCTGCCACAAAAAGCAAATGGCGGCGGCGTTTTCTTTAACATTTTTAAACATAGACGCATAAAAACATCCAAGCACGAAGTTTACGATGGGTATGAGGAAAATTCAAGTGAATATTTGACAAACTAGTTTTTTGCAGAAACACATCTTTCCACAACATCCAGTTACAAAGTCAAGTAAGATTAGTAGAAGTAGAAAGATAAAAAAATCCTCCCCGGCGGGGAATTGAACCCCGGTCTCCCGCGTGACAGGCGGGGATACTCACCACTATACTACCGAGGATTCGGATATTTACCTACTCTATAATGCGCTAAACTTAAACAGATTTCCAAAAAAAGCTGCAACAAAAAGCAAATGGCGGCGGCGTTTTCTTTTAAATTTGTAAACATAGACGCATAAAAACATCCAAGCACGAAGTTTACGATGGGTATGAGGAAAATTCAAGTTGATGTTTGAAAAGCTAGTTTTTTGCAGAAACACATCTTTCCACAACATCCAGTTACAAAGTCCAGTAAGATTAGTAGAAGTAGAAAGATAAAAAATCCTCCCCGGCGGGGAATTGAAACCCGGTCTCCCGCGCAACAGGCGGGGATACTTACCACTATACTACCGAGGATTCGGATATTTACCTACTCTAATAATGCGCTAATCTTAAACAAGTTTCAAAAATAAACTGCCACAAAAAGCAAATGGCGGCGGCGTTTTCTTTAACATTTGTAAACATAGACGCATAAATACATCCAAGCACGAAGTTTACGATGGGTATGAGGAAAATTCAAGTTAATGTTTGAAAACTAGTTTTTTGCAGAAACACATCTGTCCACAACATCCAGTTACAAAGTCCAGTAAGATTAGTAGAAGTCGATAGATAAAAAATCCTCCCCGGCGGGGAATTGAACCCCGGTCTCCCGCGTGACAGGCGGGGATACTTACCACTATACTACCGAGGATCCGGATATTTACCTACTCTAATAATGCGCTAAACTTAAACAGATTTCAAAAATAAGCTGCCACAAAAAGCAAATGGCGGCGGCGTTTTCTTTAACATTTGTAAACATAGACGCATAAAAACATCCAAGCACGAAGTTTACGATGGGTATGAGGAAAATTCAAGTTAATGTTTGAAAAGCTAGTTTTTTGCAGAAACACATCTTTCCACAACATCCAGTTACAAAGTCCAGTTAGATTAGTAGAAGTAGAAAGATAAAAAATCCTCCCCGGCGGGGAATTGAACCCCGGTCTCCCGCGTGACAGGCGGGGATACTTACCACTATACTACCGAGGATTCGGATATTTACCTACTCTAATAATGCGCTAAACTTAAACAGATTTCAAAAATAAGCTGCCACAAAAAGCAAATGGCGGCGGCGTTTGCTTTAACATTTTTAAACATAGACGCATAAAAACATCCAAGCACGAAGTTTACGATGGGTATGAGGAAAATTCAAGTGAATATTTGACAAACTAGTTTTTTGCAGAAACACATCTTTCCACAACATCCAGTTACAAAGTCCAGTTAGATTAGTAGAAGTAGAAAGATAAAAA
>NC_136500.1:127733638-127746138 GCF_053919585.1 Euprymna scolopes | reverse complement strand
TACCTACTCTAATAATGCGCTAAACTTAAACAGATTTCAAAAATAAGCTGCCACAAAAAGCAAATGGCGGCGGCGTTTTCTTTAACATTTGTAAACATAGACGCATACAAACATCCAAGCACGAAGTTTACGATGGGTATGAGGAAAATTCAAGTTAATGTTTGAAAAGCTAGTTTTTTGCAGAAACACATCTTTCCACAACATCCAGTTACAAAGTCCAGATAGATTAGTAGAAGTAGAAAGATAAAAAATCCTCCCCGGCGGGGAATTGAACCCCGGTCTCCCGCGTGACAGGCGGGGATACTTACCACTATACTACCGAGGATTCGGATATTTACCTACTCTAATAATGCGCTAAACTTAAACAGATTTCAAAAATAAGCTGCCACAAAAAGCAAATGGCGGCGGCGTTTTCTTTAACATTTGTAAACATAGACGCATAAAAACATCCAAGCACGAAGTTTACGATGGGTATGAGGAAAATTCAAGTGAATATTTGAAAAACTAGTTTTTTGCAGAAACACATCTTTCACCAACATCCAGTTACAAAGTCCAGTTAGATTAGTAGAAGTAGAAAGATAAAAAATCCTCCCCGGCGGGGAATTGAACCCCGGTCTCCAGCGTGACAGGCGGGGATACTTACCACTATACTACCGAGGATTCGGATATTTACCTACTCTATAATGCGCTAAACTTAAACAGATTTCAAAAAAAAGCTGCCACAAAAAGCAAATGGCGGCGGCGTTTTCTTTAACATTTGTAAACATAGACGCATAAAAACATCAATGCACGAAGTTTACGATGGGTATGAGGAAAATTCAAGTAAATGTTTGAAAAGCTAGTTTTTTGCAGAAACACATCTTTCCACAACATCCATTTACAAAGTCCATTTAGATTAGTAGAAGTAGAAAGATAAAAAATCCTCCCCGGCGGGGAATTGAACCCCGGTCTCCCGCGCGACAGGCGGGGATACTTACCACTATACTACCGAGGATTCGGATATTTACCTACTCTAATAATGCGCTAACCTTAAACAGATTTCAAAAATAAGCTGCCACAAAAAGCAAATGGCGGCGGCGTTTTCTTTAACATTTGTAAACATAGACGCATAAAAACATCCAAGCACGAAGTTTACGATGGGTATGAGGAAAATTCAAGTTAATATTTGAAAAGCTAGTTTTTTGAAGAAACACATCTTTCCACAACATCCAGTTACAAAGTCCAGTAAGATTAGTAGAAGTAGAAAGATAAAAAATCCTCCCCGGCGGGGAATTGAACCCCGGTCTCCCGCGTGACAGGCGGGGATACTTACCACTATACTACCGAGGTTTCGGATATTTACCTACTCTAATAATGCGCTAAACTTAAACCGATTTCAAAAATAAGCTGCCACAAAAAGCAAATGGCGGCGGCGTTTTCTTTAACATTTGTAAACATAGACGCATAAATACATCCAAGTACGAAGTTTACGATGGGTATGAGGAAAATTCAAGTTAATGTTTGAAAACTAGTTTTTTGCAGAAACACATCTGTCCACAACATCCAGTTACAAAGTCCAGTTAGATTACTAGAAGTAGAAAGATAAAAAATCCTCCACGGCGGGGAATTGAACCCTGGTCTACCGCGTGACAGGCGGGGATACTTACCACTATACTACCGAGGATTCGGATATTTACCTACTCTATAATGCGCTAAACTTAAACAGATTTCAAAAAAAAGCTGCCACAAAAAGCAAATGGCGGCGGCGTTTTCTTTTAAATTTGTAAACATAGACGCATAAAAACATCCAAGCACGAAGTTTACGATGGGTATGAGAAAAATTCAAGTTGATGTTTGAAAAGCTAGTTTTTTGCAGAAACACTTCTTTCCACAACATCCAGTTACAAAGTCCAGTAAGATTAGTAGAAGTAGAAAGATAAAAAAATCCTCCCCGGCGGGGAATTGAACCCCGGTCTCCCGCGTGACAGGCGGGGATACTTACCACTATACTACCGAGGTTTCGGATATTTACCTACTCTAATAATGCGCTAAACTTAAACAGATTTCAAAAACAAGCTGCCACAAAAAGCAAATGGCGGCGGCGTTTTCTTTAACATTTGTAAACATAGACGCATAAAAACATCAATGCACGAAGTTTACGATGGGTATGAGGAAAATTCAAGTTAATGTTTGAAAAGCTAGTTTTTTGCAGAAACACATCTTTCCACAACATCCATTTACAAAGTCCATTTAGATTAGTAGAAGTAGAAAGATAAAAAATCCTCCCCGGCGGGGAATTGAACCCCGGTCTCCCGCGCGACAGGCGGGGATACTTACCACTATACTACCGAGGATTCGGATATTTACCTACTCTAATAATGCGCTAACCTTACACAGATTTCAAAAATAAGCTGCCACAAAAAGCAAATGGCGGCAGCGTTTTCTTTAACATTTGTAAACATAGACGCATAAAAACATCCAAGCACGAAGTTTACGATGGGTATGAGGAAAATTCAAGTTGATGTTTGAAAAGCTAGTTTTTTGCAGAAACACATCTTTCCACAACATCCAGTTACAAAGTCCAGTAAGATTAGTAGAAGTAGAAAGATAAAAAATCCTCCCCGGCGGGGAATTGAACCCCGGTCTCCAGCGTGACAGGCGGGGATACTTACCACTATACTACCGAGGATTCGGATATTTACCTACTCTAATAATGCGCTAAACTTAAACAGATTTCAAAAAAAAGCTGCCACAAAAAGCAAATGGCGGCGGCGTTTTCTTTTAAATTTGTAAACATAGACGCATAAAAACATCCAAGCACGAAGTTTACGATGGGTATGAGAAAAATTAAAGTTGATGTTTGAAAAGCTAGTTTTTTGCAGAAACACATCTTTCCACAACATCCAGTTACAAAGTCCAGTAAGATTAGTAGAAGTAGAAAGATAAAAAAATCCTCCCCGGCGGGGAATTGAACCCCGGTCTCCCGCGTGACAGGCGGGGATACTTACCACTATACTACCGAGGTTTCGGATATTTACCTACTCTAATAATGCGCTAAACTTAAACAGATTTCAAAAAAAAGCTGCCACAAAAAGCAAATGGCGGCGGCGTTTTCTTTAACATTTGTAAACATAGACGCATAAAAACATCAATGCACGAAGTTTACGATGGGTATGAGGAAAATTCAAGTAAATGTTTGAAAAGCTAGTTTTTTGCAGAAACACATCTTTCCACAACATCCATTTACAAAGTCCATTTAGATTAGTAGAAGTAGAAAGATAAAAAATCCTCCCCGGCGGGGAATTGAACCCCGGTCTCCCGCGCGACAGGCGGGGATACTTACCACTATACTACCGAGGATTCGGATATTTACCTACTCTAATAATGCGCTAACCTTAAACAGATTTCAAAAATAAGCTGCCACAAAAAGCAAATGGCGGCGGCGTTTTCTTTAACATTTGTAAACATAGACGCATAAAAACATCCAAGCACGAAGTTTACGATGAGTATGAGGAAAATTCAAGTTAATATTTGAAAAGCTAGTTTTTTGAAGAAACACATCTTTCCACAACATCCAGTTACAAAGTCCAGTAAGATTAGTAGAAGTAGAAAGATAAAAAATCCTCCCCGGCGGGGAATTGAACCCCGGTCTCCCGCGTGACAGGCGGGGATACTTACCACTATACTACCGAGGTTTCGGATATTTACCTACTCTAATAATGCGCTAAACTTAAACAGATTTCAAAAATAAGCTGCCACAAAAAGCAAATGGCGGCGGCGTTTTCTTTAACATTTGTAAACATAGACGCATAAATACATCCAAGTACGAAGTTTCCGATGGGTATGAGGAAAATTCAAGTTAATGTTTGAAAACTAGTTTTTTGCAGAAACACATCTGTCCACAACATCCAGTTACAAAGTCCAGTTAGATTAGTAGAAGTAGAAAGATAAAAAATCCTCCCCGGCGGGGAATTGAACCCTGGTCTACCGCGTGACAGGCGGGGATACTTACCACTATACTACCGAGGATTCGGATATTTACCTACTCTATAATGCGCTAAACTTAAACAGATTTCAAAAAAAAGCTGCCACAAAAAGCAAATGGCGGCGGCGTTTTCTTTTAAATTTGTAAACATAGACGCATAAAAACATCCAAGCACGAAGTTTACGATGGGTATGAGAAAAATTCAAGTTGATGTTTGAAAAGCTAGTTTTTTGCAGAAACACATCTTTCCACAACATCCAGTTACAAAGTCCAGTAAGATTAGTAGAAGTAGAAAGATAAAAAAAATCCTCCCCGGCGGGGAATTGAACCCCGGTCTCCCGCGTGACAGGCGGGGATACTTACCACTATACTACCGAGGTTTCGGATATTTACCTACTCTAATAATGCGCTAAACTTAAATAGATTTCAAAAACAAGCTGCCACAAAAAGCAAATGGCGGCGGCGTTTTCTTTAACATTTGTAAACATAGACGCATAAAAACATCAATGCACGAACTTTACGATGGGTATGAGGAAAATTCAAGTTAATGTTTGAAAAGCTAGTTCTTTGCAGAAACACATCTTTCCACAACATCCATTTACAAAGTCCATTTAGATTAGTAGAAGTAGAAAGATAAAAAATCCTCCCCGGCGGGGAATTGAACCCCGGTCTCCCGCGCGACAGGCGGGGATACTTACCACTATACTACCGAGGATTCGGATATTTACCTACTCTAATAATGCGCTAACCTTACACAGATTTCAAAAATAAGCTGCCACAAAAAGCAAATGGCGGCAGCGTTTTCTTTAACATTTGTAAACATAGACGCATAAAAACATCCAAGCACGAAGTTTACGATGGGTATGAGAAAAATTCAAGTTGATGTTTGAAAAGCTAGTTTTTTGCAGAAACACATCTTTCCACAACATCCAGTTACAAAGTCCAGTAAGATTAGTAGAAGTAGAAAGATAAAAAATCCTCCCCGGCGGGGAATTGAACCCCGGTCTCCAGCGTGACAGGCGGGGATACTTACCACTATACTACCGAGGATTCGGATATTTACCTACTCTAATAATGCGCTAAACTTAAACAGATTTCAAAAATAAGCTGCCACAAAAAGCAAATGGCGGCGGCGTTTTCTTTAACATTTGTAAACATAGACGCATAAAAACATCCAAGCACGAAGTTTACGATGGGTATGAGGAAAATTCAAGTTAATGTTTGAAAAGCTAGTTTTTTGCAGAAACACATCTTTCCACAACATCCAGTTACAAAGTCCAGTAAGATTAGTAGAAGTAGAAAGATAAAAAATCCTCCCCGGCGGGGAATTGAACCCCGGTCTCCAGCGTGACAGGCGGGGATACTTACCACTATACTACCGAGGATTCGGATATTTACCTACTCTAATAATGCGCTGAACTTAAACAGATTTAAAAAATAAGCTGCCACAAAAAGCAAATGGCGGCGGCGTTTTCTGTAACATTTGTAAACATAGACGCATAAAAACATCCAAGCACGAAGTTTACGATGGGTATGAGGAAAATTCAAGTTAATGTTTGAAAAGCTAGTTTTTTGTCAGAAACACATCTTTCCACAACATCCAGTTACAAAGTCCAGTTAGATTAGTAGAAGTAGAAAGATAAAAAATCCTCCCCGGCGGGGAATTGAACCCCGGTCTCCCGCGTGTCAGGCGGGGATACTTACCACTATACTACCGAGGATTCGGATATTTACCTACTCTAATAATGCGCTAAACTTAAACAGATTTCAAAAATAAGCTGCCACAAAAAGCAAATGGCGGCGGCGTTTTCTTTAACATTTGTAAACATAGACGCATAAAAACATCCAAGTACGAAGTTTACGATGGGTATGAGGAAAATTCAAGTAAATGTTTGAAAAGCTAGTTTTTTGCAGAAACACATCTTTCCACAACATCCAGTTACAAAGTCCAGTTAGATTAGTAGAAGTAGAAAGATAACAAATCCTCCCCGGCGGGGAATTGAACCCCGGTCTCCCGCGTGACAGGCGGGGATACTTACCACTATACTACCGAGGATTCGGATAGTTACCTACTCTAATAATGCGCTAACCTTAAACAGATATCAAAAATAAGCTGCCACAAAAAGCAAATGGCGGCGGCGTTTTCTTTAACATTTGTAAACATAGACGCATAAAAACATCCAAGCACGAAGTTTACGATGGGTATGAGGAAAATTCAGGTTAATGCTTGAAAAGCTAGTTTTTTGCAGAAACACATCTTTCCACAACATCCAGTTACAAAGTCCAGTAAGATTAGTAGAAGTAGAAAGATAAAAAATCCTCCCCGGCGGGGAATTGAACCCCGGTCTCCCGCGTGACAGGCGGGGATACTTACCACTATACTACCGAGGTTTGGGATATTTACCTACTCTAATAATGCGCTAAACTTAAACAGATTTCAAAAATAAGCTGCCACAAAAAGCAAATGGCGGCGGCGTTTTCTTTAACATTTGTAAACATAGACGCATAAAAACATCAAAGCACGAAGTTTACGATGGGTATGAGGAAAATTCAAGTTAATGTTTGAAAAGCTAGTTTTTTGCAGAAACACATCTTTCCACAACATCCAGTTACAAAGTCCAGTTAGATTAGTAGAAATAGAAAGATAAAAAAATCCTCCCCGGCGGGGAATTGAACCCGGGCTCCCGCGTGACAGGCGGGGATACTTACCACTATACTACCGAAGATTCGGATAGTTACCTACTCTAATAATGCGCTAAACTTAAACAGATTTCAAAAATAAGCTGCCACAAAAAGCAAATGGCGGCGGCGTTTTCTTTAACATTTGTAAACATAGACGCATAAAAACATCCAAGCACGAAGTTTACGATGGGTATGAGGAAAATTCAAGTTAATGTTTGAAAAGCTAGTTTTTTGTCAGAAACACATCTTTCCACAACATCCAGTTACAAAGTCCAGTTAGATTAGTAGAAGTAGAAAGATAAAAAATCCTCCCCGGCGGGGAATTGAACCCCGGTCTCCCGCGTGACAGGCGGGGATACTTACCACTATACTACCGAGGATTCGGATATTTACCTACTCTAATAATGCGCTAAACTTAAACAGATTTCAAAAATAAGCTGCCACAAAAAGCAAATGGCGGCGGCGTTTTCTTTAACATTTGTAAACATAGACGCATAAAAACATCCAAGTACGAAGTTTACGATGGGTATGAGGAAAATTCAAGTAAATGTTTGAAAAGCTAGTTTTTTGCAGAAACACATCTTTCCACAACATCCAGTTACAAAGTCCAGTTAGATTAGTAGAAGTAGAAAGATAAAAAATCCTCCCCGGCGGGGAATTGAACCCCGGTCTCCCGCGTGACAGGCGGGGATACTTACCACTATACTACCGAGGTTTCGGATATTTACCTACTCTAATAATGCGCTAAACTTAAACAGATTTCAAAAATAAGCTGCCACAAAAAGCAAATGGCGGCGGCGTTTTCTTTAACATTTGTAAACATAGACGCATAAAAACATCCAAGCACGAAGTTTACGATGGGTATGAGGAAAATTCAAGTTAATGTTTGAAAAGCTAGTTTTTTGCAGAAACACATCTTTCCACAACATCCAGTTACAAAGTCCAGTTAGATTAGTAGAAGTAGAAAGATAAAAAAATCCTCCCCGGCGGGGAATTGAACCCGGGCTCCCGCGTGACAGGCGGGGATACTTACCACTATACTACCGAAGATTCGGATAGTTACCTACTCTAATAATGCGCTAAACTTAAACAGATTTCAAAAATAAGCTGCCACAAAAAGCAAATGGCGGCGGCGTTTTCTTTAACATTTGTAAACATAGACGCATAAAAACATCCAAGCACGAAGTTTACGATGGGTATGAGGAAAATTCAAGTTAATGTTTGAAAAGCTAGTTTTTTGCAGAAACACATCTTTCCACAACATCCAGTTACAAAGTCCAGTTAGATTAGTAGAAGTAGAAAGATAAAAAAATCCTCCCCGGCGGGGAATTGAACCTCGGTCTCCCGCGTGACAAGCGAGGATACTTACCACTATACTACAGAGGATTCGGATATTTACCTACTCTAATAATGCGCTAAACTTAAACAGATTTCAAAAATAAGCCGCCACAAAAAGCAAATGGCGGCGGCGTTTTCTTTTACATTTGTAAACATAGACGCATAAAAACATCCAAGCACGAAGTTTACGATGGGTATGAGGAAAATTCAAGTTAATGTTTGAAAAGCTAGTTTTTTGCAGAAACACATCTTTCCACAACATCCAGTTACAAAGTCCAGTTAGATTTGTAGAAGTAGAAAGATAAAAAAATCCTCCCCGGCGGGGAATTGAACCCCGGTCTCCCGCGTGACAGGCGGGGATACTTACCACTATACTACCGAGGATTCGGATTCTCTAATAATGCGCTAAACTTAAACAGATTTCAAAAATAAGCTGCCACAAAAAGCAAATGGCGGCGGCGTTTTCTTTAACATTTGTAAACATAGACGCATAAAAACATCCAAGCACGAAGTTTACGATGGGTATGAGGAAAATTCAAGTTAATGTTTATAAAAGCTAGTTTTTTGCGGAAACACATCTTTCCACAACATTCAGTTACAAAGTCGAGTTAGATTAGAACCATTAGAAAGATAACAAATACTCCCCGGCGGGGAATTGAACCCCGGTCTCCCGCGTGACAGGCGGGGATACTTACCACTATACTACCGAGGATTCGGATACTCTAATAATGCGCTAAACTTAAACAGATTTCAAAAATAAGCTGCCACAAAAAGCAAATGGCGGCGGCGTTTTCTTTAACATTTGTAAACATAGACGTATAAAAACATCCACGCACGAATTTTACGATGGGTATGAGGAAAATTCAAGTTAATGTTTGAAAAGCTAGTTTTTTGCAGAAACACATTTTTCCACAACATCCAGTTACAAAGTCCAGTTGGATTAGTAGAAGTAGAAAGATAAAAAATCCTCCCCGGCGGGGAATTGAAACCCGGTCTCCCGCGTTACAGTCGGGGATACTTACCACTATACTACCGAGTATTCGGATATTTACCTACTCTAATAATGCGCTAAACTTAAACAGATTTCAAAAATAAGCTGCCACAAAAAGCAAATGGCGGCGGCGTTTTCTTTAACATTTGTAAACATAGACGCATAAAAACATCCAAGCACGAAGTTTACGATGGGTATGAGGAAAATTCAAGTTAATGTTTGAAAACTAGTTTTTTGCAGAAACACATCTTTCCACAACATCCAGTTACAAAGTCCAGATAGATTAGTAGAAGTAGAAAGATAAAAAATCCTCCCCGGCGGGGAATTGAACCCCGGTCTCCCGCGTGACAGGCAGGGATACTTACCACTATACTACCGAGGATTCGGATATTTACCTACTCTAATAATGCGCTAAACTTAAACAGATTTCAAAAATAAGCTGCCACAAAAAGCAAATGGCGGCGGCGTTTTCTTTAACATTTGTAAACATAGACGCATAAAAACATCCAAGCACGAAGTTTACGATGGGTATGAGGAAAATTCAAGTGAATATTTGAAACACGAGTTTTTTGCAGAAACACATCTTTCCACAACATCCAGTTACAAAGTCCATTTAGATTAGTAGAAGAAGAAAGATAAAATATCCTCCCCGGCGGGGAATTGAACCCCGGTCTCCCGCGTGACAGGCGGGGATACTTACCACTATACTAACGAGGATTCGGATATTTACCTACTCTAATAATGCGCTAAACTTAAACAGATTTAAAAAATAAACTGCCACAAAAAGCAAATGGCGGCGGCGTTTTCTTTAACATTTGTAAACATAGACGCATAAATACATCCAAGCACGAAGTTTACGATGGGTATGAGGAAAATTCAAGTTAATGTTTGAAAACTAGTTTTTTGCAGAAACACATCTGTCCACAACATCCAGTTACAAAGTCCAGTAAGATTAGTAGAAGTCGATAGATAAAAAATCCTCCCCGGCGGGGAATTGAACCCCGGTCTCCCGCGTGACAGGCGGGGATACTTACCACTATACTACCGAGGATCCGGATATTTACCTACTCTAATAATGCGCTAAACTTAAACAGATTTCAAAAATAAGCTGCCACAAAAAGCAAATGGCGGCGGCGTTTTCTTTAACATTTGTAAACATAGACGCATAAAAACATCCAAGCACGAAGTTTACGATGGGTATGAGGAAAATTCAAGTGAATATTTGACAAACTAGTTTTTTGCAGAAACACATCTTTCCACAACATCCAGTTACAAAGTCCAGTTAGATTAGTAGAAGTAGAAAGATAAAAAATCCTCCCCGGCGGTGAATTGAACCCCGGTCTCCCGCGTGACAGGCGGGGATACTTACCACTATACTACCGAGGATTCGGATATTTACCTACTCTAATAATGCGCTGAACTTAAACAGATTTCAAAAATAAGCTGCCACAAAAAGCAAATGGCGGCGGCGTTATCTTTAACATTTGTAAACATAGACGCATACAAACATCCAAGCACGAAGTTTACGATGGGTATGAGGAAAATTCAAGTTAATGTTTGAAAAGCTAGTTTTTTGCAGAAACACATCTTTCCACAACATCCAGTTACAAAGTCCAGTTAGATTAGTAGAAGTAGAAAGATAAAAAATCCTCCCCGGCGGGGAATTGAACCCCGGTCTCACGCGTGACAGGCGGGGATACTTACCACTATACTACCGAGGATTCGGATATTTACCTACTCTAAGAATGCGCTGAACTTAAACAGATTTCAAAAATAAGCTGCCACAAAAAGCAAATGGCGGCGGCGTTTTCTTTAACATTTGTAAACATAGACGCATAAAAACATCCAAGCACGAAGTTTACGATGGGTATGAGGAAAATTAAAGTTAATGTTTGAAAAGCATTTTTTTTGCAGAAACACATCTGTCCACAACATCCAGTTACAAAGTCCAGTTAGATTAGTAGAAGTAGAAAGATAAAAAATCCTACCCGGCGGGGAATTGAACCCCGGTCTCCCGCGTGACAGGCGGGGATACTCACCACTATACTACCGAGGATTCGGATATTTACCTACTCTATAATGCGCTAAACTTAAACAGATTTCAAAAAAAAGCTGCCACAAAAAGCAAATGGCGGCGTCGTTTTCTTTTAAATTTGTAAACATAGACGCATAAAAACATCCAAGCACGAAGTTTACGATGGGTATGAGGAAAATTCAAGTTAATGTTTGAAAAGCTAGTTTTTTACAGAAATACATCTTTCCACAACATCCAGTTACAAAGTCCAGATAGATTAGTAGAAGTAGAAAGATAAAAAATCCTCCCCGGCAGGGAATTGAACCCCGGTCTCCCGCGTGACAGGCGGGGATACTTACCACTATACTACCGAGGATTCGGATATTTACCTACTGTAATAATGCGCTACACTTAAACAGATTTCAAAAATAAGCTGCCACAAAAAGCAAATGGCGGCGGCGTTTTCTTTAACATTTGTAAACATAGACGCATAAAAACATCCAAGCACGAAGTTTACGATGGGTATGAGGAAAATTCAAGTGAATATTTTACAAACTAGTTTTTTGCAGAAACACATCTTTACAAAACATCCAGTTACAAAGTCCAGTTAGATTAGTAGAAGTAGAAAGATAAAAAATCCTCCCCGGCGGGGAATTGACCCCCGGTCTCCCGCGTTACAGGCGGGGATACTTACCACTATACTACCGAGGAGTCGGATATTTACCTACTCTAATAATGCGCTAAACTTAAACAGATTTCAAAAATAAGCTGCCACAAAAAGCAAATGGCGGCTGCGTTTTCTTTAACATTTGTAAACATAGACGCATAAATACATCCAAGCACGAAGTTTACGATGGGTATGAGGAAAATTCAAGTGAATATTTGAAACACGAGTTTTTTGCAGAAACACATCTTTCCACAACATCCAGTTACAAAGTCCAGTTAGATTAGTAGAAGTAGAAAGATAAAAAATCCTCCCCGGCGGGGAATTGAACCCCGGTCTCCCGCGTGACAGGCGGGGATACTTACCACTATACTACCGAGGATTCGGATATGCACGTAATCTAATAATGCGCTAAACTTAAACAGATTTCAAAAATAAGCTGCCACAAAAAGCAAATGGCGGCGGCGTTTTCTTTAACATTTGTAAACATAGACGCATAAAAACATCCAAGCACGAAGTTTACGATGGGTATGAGGAAAATTCAAGTAAATGTTTGAAAAGCTAGTTTTTTGCAGAAACACATCTGTCCACAACATCCAGTTACAAAGTCCAGTTAGATTAGTAGAAGTAGAAAGATAAAAAATCCTCCCCGGCGGGGAATTGAACCCCGGTCTCCCGCGTGACAGGCGGGGATACTTACCACTATACTACCGAGGATTCGGATATTAACCTACTCTAATAATGCGCTAAACTTAAACAGATTTCAAAAATAAGCTGCCACAAAATGCAAATGGCGGCGGCGTTTTCTTTAACATTTGTAAACATAGACGCATAAAAACATCCAAGC
>NC_136500.1:127366138-127728638 GCF_053919585.1 Euprymna scolopes | reverse complement strand
TTAACATTTGTGAACATAGACGCATAAAAACATCCAAGCACGAAGTTTACGATGGGTATGAGGAAAATTCAAGTTAATGTTTGAAAAGCTAGTTTTTTGCAGAAACACATCTTTCCACAACATCCAGTTACAATGTCCAGTTAGATTAGTAGAAGTAGAAAGATAAAAAATCCTCCCCGGCGGGGAATTGAACCCCGGTCTCCCGCGTGACAGGCGGGGATACTTACCACTATACTACCGAGGTTTCGGATATTTACCTACTCTAATAATGCGCTAAACTTAAACAGATTTCAAAAATAAGCTGCCACAAAAAGCAAATGGCGGCGGCGTTTTCTGTAACATTTGTAAACATAGACGCATAAAAACATCCAAGCACGAAGTTTACGATGGGTATGAGGAAAATTCAGGTGAATATTTTAAAAGCTACTTTTTTGCAGAAACACATCTTTCCACAACATCCAGTTACAAAGTCCAGTTAGATTAGTAGTAGTAGAAAGATAAAAAATCCTCCCCGGCGGGGAATTGAACCCCGGTCTCCCGCGTGACAGGCTGGGATACTTACCACTATACTACCGAGGATTCGGATATTTACCTACTCTAATAATGCGCTAAACTTAAACAGATTTCAAAAATAAGCTGCCACAAAAAGCAAATGGCGGCGGCGTTTTCTGTAACATTTGTGAACATAGACGCATAAAAACATCCAAGCACGAAGTTTACGATGGGTATGAGGAAAATTCAAGTTAATGTTTGAAAAGCTAGTTTTTTGCAGAAACACATCTTTCCACAACATCCAGTTACAAAGTCCAGTTAGATTAGTAGAAGTAGAAAGATAAAAAATCCTCCCCGGCGGGGAATTGAACCCCGGTCTCCCGCGTGACAGGCGGGGATACTTACCACTATACTACCGAGGATTCGGATATTTACCTACTCTAATAATGCGCTAAACTTAAACAGATTTCAAAAATAAGCTGCCACAAAAAGCAAATGGCGGCGGCGTTTTCTTTAACATTTGTAAACATAGACGCATAAAAACATCCAAGCACGAAGTTTACGATGGGTATGAGGAAAATTCAAGTAAATGTTTGAAAAGCTAGTTTTGCAGAAACACATCTTTCCACAACATCCAGTTACAAAGTCCAGTTAGATTAGTAGAAGTAGAAAGATAAAAAATCCTCCCCGGCGGGGAATTGAACCCCGGTCTCCCGCGTGACAGGCGGGGATACTTACCACTATACTACCGAGGATTCGGATATTTACCTACTCTAATAATGCGCTAAACTTAAACAGATTTCAAAAATAAGCTGCCACAAAAAGCAAATGGCGGCGGCGTTTTCTTTAACATTTGTAAACATCGACGCATAAAAACATCCAAGCACGAAGTTTACGATGGTATGAGGAAAGTCAGGTGAATATTTTAAAAGCTAGTTTTTTGCAGAAACACATCTTTCCACAACATCCAGTTACAAAGTCCAGTTAGATTAGTAGAAGTAGAAAGATAAAAAATCCTCCCCGGCGGGGAATTGAACCCCGGCCTCCCGCGTGACAGGCGGGGATACTTACCACTATACTACCGAGGATTCGGATATTTACCTACTCTAATAATGCGCTAAACTTAAACAGATTTCAAAAATAAGCTGCCACAAAAAGCAAATGGCGGCGGCGTTTTCTTTAACATTTGTAAACATAGACGCATAAAAACATCCAAGCACGAAGTTTACGATGGGTATGAGGAAAATTCAGGTGAATATTTGAAAAGCTAGTTTTTTGCAGAAACACATCTTTCCACAACATCCAGTTACAAAGTCCAGTTAGATTAGTAGAAGAAGAAAGATAAAAAATCCTCCCCGGCGGGGAATTGAACCCCGGTCTCCCGCGAGACAGGCGGGGATACTTACCACTATACTACCGAGGATTCGGACATTTACCTACTCTAATAATGCGCTAAACTTAAACAGATTTCAAAAATAAGCTGCCACAAAACGCAAATGGCGGCGGCGTTTTCTGTAACATTTGTGAACATAGACGCATAAAAACATCCAAGCACGAAGTTTACGATGGGTATGAGGAAAATTCAAATTAATGTTTGAAAGCTAGTTTTTTGCAGAAACACCTCTTTCCACAACATCCAGTTACAAAGTCCAGTTAGATTAGAAGAAGTAGAAAGATAAAAAATCCTCCCCGGCGGGGAATTGAACCCCGGTCTCCCGCGTGACAGGCGGGGATACTTACCACTATACTACCGAGGATTCGGATATTTACCTACTCTAATAATGCGCTAAACTTAAACAGATTTCAAAAATAAACTGCCACAAAAAGCAAATGGCGGCGGCGTTTTCTGTAACATTTGTAAACATAGACGCATAAAAACATCCAAGCACGAACTTTACGATGGGTATGAGGAAAATTCAAGTAAATGTTTGAAAAGCTAGTTTTGCAGAAACACATCTTTCCACAACATCCAGTTACAAAGTCCAGTTAGATTAGTAGCAGTAGAAAGATAAAAAATCCTCCCCGGCGGGGAATTGAACCCCGGTCTCCCGCGTGACAGGCGGGGATACTTACCACTATACTACCGAGGATTCGGACATTTACCTACTCTAATAATGCGCTAAACTTAAACAGATGTCAAAAATAAGCTGCCACAAAAAGCTAATGGCGGTTGCGTTTTCTTTAAAATTTGTGAACATAGACGCATAAAAACATCCAAGCACGAAGTTTACGATGGGTATGAGGAAAATTCAAGTTAATGTTTGAAAAGCTAGTTTTTTGCAGAAACACCTCTTTCCACAACATCCAGTTACAAAGTCCAGTTAGATTAGTAGAAGTAGAAAGATAAAAAATCCTCCCCGGCGGGGAATTGAACCCCGGTCTCCCGCGTGACAGGCGGGGATACTTACCACTATACTACCGAGTATTCGGATATTTACCTACTCTAATAATGCGCTAAACTTAAACAGATTTCAAAAATAAACTGCCACAAAAAGCAAATGGCGGCGGCGTTTTCTTTAACATTTGTAAACATAGACGCATAAAAACATCCAAGCACGAACTTTACGATGGGTATGAGGAAAATTCAAGTAAATGTTTGAAAAGCTAGTTTTGCAGAAACACATCTTTCCACAACATCCAGTTACAAAGTCCAGTTAGATTAGTAGAAGTAGAAAGATAAAAAATCCTCCCCGGCGGGGAATTGAACCCCGGTCTCCCGCGTGACAGGCGGGGATACTTACCACTATACTACCGAGGATTCGGATATTTACCTACTCTAATAATGCGCTAAACTTAAACAGATTTCAAAAATAAGCTGCCACAAAAAGCAAATGGCGGCGGCGTTTTCTTTAACATTTGTAAACATAGACGCATAAAAACATCCAAGCACGAAGTTTACGATGGGTATGAGGAAAATTCAGGTGAATATTTGAAAAGCTAGTTGTTTGCAGAAACACATCTTTCCACAACATCCAGTTACAAAGTCCAGTTAGATTAGTAGAAGTAGAAAGATAAAAAATCCTCCCCGGCGGGGAATTGAACCCCGGTCTCCCGCGTGACAGGCGGGGATACTTACCACTATACTACCGAGGATTCGGACATTTACCTACTCTAATAATGCGCTAAACTTAAACAGATTTCAAAAATAAGCTGCCACAAAAAGCAAATGGCGGCGGCGTTTTCTGTAACATTTGTGAACATAGACGCATAAAAACATCCAAGCACGAAGTTTACGATGGGTATGAGGAAAATTCAAGTTAATGTTTGAAAAGCTAGTTTTTTGCAGAAACACCTCTTTCCACAACATCCAGTTACAAAGTCCAGTTAGATTAGTAGAAGTAGAAAGATAAAAAATCCTCCCCGGCGGGGAATTGAACCCCGGTCTCCCGCGTGACAGGCGGGGATACTTACCACTATACTACCGAGGATTCGGATATTTACCTACTCTAATAATGCGCTAAACTTAAACAGATTTCAAAAATAAACTGCCACAAAAAGCAAATGGCGGCGGCGTTTTCTGTAACATTTGTAAACATAGACGCATAAAAACATCCAAGCACGAACTTTACGATGGGTATGAGGAAAATTCAAGTAAATGTTTGAAAAGCTAGTTTTGCAGAAACACATCTTTCCACAACATCCAGTTACAAAGTCCAGTTAGATTAGTAGCAGTAGAAAGATAAAAAATCCTCCCCGGCGGGGAATTGAACCCCGGTCTCCCGCGTGACAGGCGGGGATACTTACCACTATACTACCGAGGATTCGGACATTTACCTACTCTAAAAATGCGCTAAACTTAAACAGATGTCAAAAATAAGCTGCCACAAAAAGCAAATGGCGGTTGCGTTTTCTGTAACATTTGTGAACATAGACGCATAAAAACATCCAAGCACGAAGTTTACGATGGGTATGAGGAAAATTCAAGTTAATGTTTGAAAAGCTAGTTTTTTGCAGAAACACCTCTTTCCACAACATCCAGTTACAAAGTCCAGTTAGATTAGTAGAAGTAGAAAGATAAAAAATCCTCCCCGGCGGGGAATTGAACCCCGGTCTCCCGCGTGACAGGCGGGGATACTTACCACTATACTACCGAGGATTCGGATATTTACCTACTCTAATAATGCGCTAAACTTAAACAGATTTCAAAAATAAACTGCCACAAAAAGCAAATGGCGGCGGCGTTTTCTGTAACATTTGTAAACATAGACGCATAAAAACATCCAAGCACGAACTTTACGATTGGTATGAGGAAAATTCAAGTAAATGTTTGAAAAGCTAGTTTTGCAGAAACACATCTTTCCACAACATCCAGTTACAAAGTCCAGTTAGATTAGTAGAAGTAGAAAGATAAAAAATCCTCCCCGGCGGGGAATTGAACCCCGGTCTCCCGCGTGACAGGCGGGGATACTTACCACTATACTACCGAGGATTCGGATATTTACCTACTCTAATAATGCGCTAAACTTAAACAGATTTCAAAAATAAGCTGCCACAAAAAGCAAATGGCGGCGGCGTTTTCTTTAACATTTGTAAACATAGACGCATAAAAACATCCAAGCACGAAGTTTACGATGGGTATGAGGAAAATTCAAGTTAATATTTGAAAAGCTAGATTTTGCAGAAACACATCTTTCCACAACATCCAGTTACAAAGTCCAGTTAGATTAGTAGAAGTAGAAAGATAAAAAATCCTCCCCGGCGGGGAATTGAACCCCGGTCTCCCGCGTGACAGGCGGGGATACTTACCACTATACTACCGAGGATTCGGATATTTACCTACTCTAATAATGCGCTAAACTTAAACAGATTTCAAAAATAAGCTGCCACAAAAAGCAAATGGCGGCGGCGTTTTCTTTAACATTTGTAAACATAGACGCATAAATACATCCAAGCACGAAGTTTACGATGGGTATGAGGAAAATTCAAGTTAATGTTTGAAAAGCTAGTTTTTTGCAGAAACACATCTTTCCACAACATCCAGTTACAAAGTCCAGTTAGATTAGTAGAAGTAGAAAGATAAAAAATCCTCCCCGGCGGGGAATTGAACCCCGGTCTCCCGCGTGACAGGCGGGGATACTTACCACTATACTACCGAGGATTCGGATATTTACCTACTCTAATAATGCGCTAAACTTAAACAGATTTCAAAAATAAGCTGCCACAAAAAGCAAATGGCGGCGGCGTTTTCTTTAACATTTGTAAACATAGACGCATAAAAACATCCAAGCACGAAGTTTACGATGGGTATGAGGAAAATTCAAGTTAATGTTTGAAAAGCTAGTTTTTTGCAGAAACACATCTTTCCACAACATCCAGTTACAAAGTCCAGTTAGATTAGTAGAAGTAGAAAGATAAAAAATCCTCCCCGGCGGGGAATTGAACCCCGGTCTCCCGCGTGACAGGCGGGGATACTTACCACTATACTACCGAGGATTCGGATATTTACCTACTCTAATAATGCGCTACACTTAAACAGATTTCAAAAATAAACTGCCACAAAAAGCAAATGGCGGCGGCGTTTTCTTTAACATTTGTAAACATAGACGCATAAAAACATCCAAGCACGAACTTTACGATGGGTATGAGGAAAATACAAGTAAATGTTTGAAAAGCTAGTTTTGCAGAAACACATCTTTCCACAACATCCAGTTACAAAGTCCAGTTAGATTAGTAGAAGTAGAAAGATAAAAAATCCTCCCCGGCGGGGAATTGAACCCCGGTCTCCCGCGTGACAGGCGGGGATACTTACCACTATACTACCGAGGATTCGGTTATTTACCTACTCTAATAATGCGCTACACTTAAACAGATTTCAAAAATAAGCTGCCACAAAAAGCAAATGGCGGCGGCGTTTTCTTTAACATTTGTGAACATAGACGCATAAAAACATCCAAGCACGAAGTTTACGATGGGTATGAGGAAAATTCAAGTTAATGTTTGAAAAGCTAGTTTTTTAGCAGAAACACATCTTTCCACAACATCCAGTTACAAAGTCCAGTTAGATTAGTAGAAGTAGAAAGATAAAAAATACTTCCCGGCGGGGAATTGAACCCCGGTCTCCCGCGTGACAGGCGGGGATACTTACCACTATACTACCGAGGATTCGGATATTTACCTACTCTAATAATGCGCTAAACTTAAACAGATTTCAAAAATAAGCTGCCACAAAAAGCAAATGGCGGCGGCGTTTTCTGTAACATTTGTAAACATAGACGCATAAAAACATCCAAGCACGAAGTTTACGATGGGTATGAGGAAAATTCAAGTGAATATTTGAAAAGCTAGTTTTTTGCAGAAACACATCTTTCCACAACATCCAGTTACAAAGTCCAGTTAGATTAGTAGAAGTAGAAAGATAAAAAATCCTCCCCGGCGGGGAATTGAACCCCGGTCTCCCGCGAGACAGGCGGGGATACTTACCACTATACTACCGAGGATTCGGATATTTACCTACTCTAATAATGCGCTAAACTTAAACAGATTTCAAAAATAAACTGCCACAAAAAGCAAATGGCGGCGGCGTTTTCTGTAACATTTGTAAACATAGACGCATAAAAACATCCAAGCACGAACTTTACGATGGGTATGAGGAAAATTCAAGTAAATGTTTGAAAAGCTAGTTTTGCAGAAACACATCTTTCCACAACATCCAGTTACAAAGTTCAGTTAGATTAGTAGCAGTAGAAAGATAAAAAATCCTCCCCGGCGGGGAATTGAACCCCGGTCTCCCGCGTGACAGGCGGGGATACTTACCACTATACTACCGAGGATTCGGACATTTACCTACTCTAATAATGCGCTAAACTTAAACAGATGTCAAAAATAAGCTGCCACAAAAAGCTAATGGCGGTTGCGTTTTCTTTAAAATTTGTGAACATAGACGCATAAAAACATCCAAGCACGAAGTTTACGATGGGTATGAGGAAAATTCAAGTTAATGTTTGAAAAGCTAGTTTTTTGCAGAAACACCTCTTTCCACAACATCCAGTTACAAAGTCCAGTTAGATTAGTAGAAGTAGAAAGATAAAAAATCCTCCCCGGCGGGGAATTGAACCCCGGTCTCCCGCGTGACAGGCGGGGATACTTACCACTATACTACCGAGGATTCGGATATTTACCTACTCTAATAATGCGCTAAACTTAAACAGATTTCAAAAATAAACTGCCACAAAAAGCAAATGGCGGCGGCGTTTTCTTTAACATTTGTAAACATAGACGCATAAAAACATCCAAGCACGAAGTTTACGATGGGTATGAGGAAAATTCAAGTAAATGTTTGAAAAGCTAGTTTTGCAGAAACACATCTTTCCACAACATCCAGTTACAAAGTCCAGTTAGATTAGTAGAAGTAGAAAGATAAAAAATCCTCCCCGGCGGGGAATTGAACCCCGGTCTCCCGCGTGACAGGCGGGGATACTTACCACTATACTACCGAGGATTCGGATATTTACCTACTCTAATAATGCGCTAAACTTAAACAGATTTCAAAAATAAGCTGCCACAAAAAGCAAATGGCGGCGGCGTTTTCTTTAACATTTGTAAACATAGACGCATAAAAACATCCAAGCACGAAGTTTACGATGGGTATGAGGAAAATTCAGGTGAATATTTGAAAAGCTAGTTGTTTGCAGAAACACATCTTTCCACAACATCCAGTTACAAAGTCCAGTTAGATTAGTAGAAGTAGAAAGATAAAAAATCCTCCCCGGCGGGGAATTGAACCCCGGTCTCCCGCGTGACAGGCGGGGATACTTACCACTATACTACCGAGGATTCGGACATTTACCTACTCTAATAATGCGCTAAACTTAAACAGATTTCAAAAATAAGCTGCCACAAAAAGCAAATGGCGGCGGCGTTTTCTGTAACATTTGTGAACATAGACGCATAAAAACATCCAAGCACGAAGTTTACGATGGGTATGAGGAAAATTCAAGTTAATGTTTGAAAAGCTAGTTTTTTGCAGAAACACCTCTTTCCACAACATCCAGTTACAAAGTCCAGTTAGATTAGTAGAAGTAGAAAGATAAAAAATCCTCCCCGGCGGGGAATTGAACCCCGGTCTCCCGCGTGACAGGCGGGGATACTTACCACTATACTACCGAGGATTCGGATATTTACCTACTCTAATAATGCGCTAAACTTAAACAGATTTCAAAAATAAACTGCCACAAAAAGCAAATGGCGGCGGCGTTTTCTGTAACATTTGTAAACATAGACGCATAAAAACATCCAAGCACGAACTTTACGATGGGTATGAGGAAAATTCAAGTAAATGTTTGAAAAGCTAGTTTTGCAGAAACACATCTTTCCACAACATCCAGTTACAAAGTCCAGTTAGATTAGTAGCAGTAGAAAGATAAAAAATCCTCCCCGGCGGGGAATTGAACCCCGGTCTCCCGCGTGACAGGCGGGGATACTTACCACTATACTACCGAGGATTCGGACATTTACCTACTCTAAAAATGCGCTAAACTTAAACAGATGTCAAAAATAAGCTGCCACAAAAAGCAAATGGCGGTTGCGTTTTCTGTAACATTTGTGAACATAGACGCATAAAAACATCCAAGCACGAAGTTTACGATGGGTATGAGGAAAATTCAAGTTAATGTTTGAAAAGCTAGTTTTTTGCAGAAACACCTCTTTCCACAACATCCAGTTACAAAGTCCAGTTAGATTAGTAGAAGTAGAAAGATAAAAAATCCTCCCCGGCGGGGAATTGAACCCCGGTCTCCCGCGTGACAGGCGGGGATACTTACCACTATACTACCGAGGATTCGGATATTTACCTACTCTAATAATGCGCTAAACTTAAACAGATTTCAAAAATAAACTGCCACAAAAAGCAAATGGCGGCGGCGTTTTCTGTAACATTTGTAAACATAGACGCATAAAAACATCCAAGCACGAAGTTTACGATGGGTATGAGGAAAATTCAAGTAAATGTTTGAAAAGCTAGTTTTGCAGAAACACATCTTTCCACAACATCCAGTTACAAAGTCCAGTTAGATTAGTAGAAGTAGAAAGATAAAAAATCCTCCCCGGCGGGGAATTGAACCCCGGTCTCCCGCGTGACAGGCGGGGATACTTACCACTATACTACCGAGGATTCGGATATTTACCTACTCTAATAATGCGCTAAACTTAAACAGATTTCAAAAATAAGCTGCCACAAAAAGCAAATGGCGGCGGCGTTTTCTTTAACATTTGTAAACATAGACGCATAAAAACATCCAAGCACGAAGTTTACGATGGGTATGAGGAAAATTCAAGTGAATATTTGAAAAGCTAGTTTTTCGCAGAAACACATCTTTCCACAACATCCAGTTACAAAGTCCAGTTAGATTAGTAGAAGTAGAAAGATAAAAAATCCTCCCCGGCGGGGAATTGAACCCCGGTCTCCCGCGTGACAGGCGGGGATACTTACCACTATACTACCGAGGATTCGGATATTTACCTACTCTAATAATGCGCTACACTTAAACAGATTTCAAAATTAAGCTGCCACAAAAAGCAAATGGCGGCGGCGTTTTCTTTAACATTTGTAAACATAGACGCATAAATACATCCAAGCACGAAGTTTACGATGGGTATGAGGAAAATTCAAGTAAATGTTTGAAAAGCTAGTTTTTTGCAGAAACACATCTTTCCACAACATCCACTTACAACGTCCAGTTAGATTAGTAGAAGTAGACAGATAAAAAATCCTCCCCGGCGGGGAATTGAACCCCGGTCTCCCGCGTGACAGGCGGGGATACTTACCACTATACTACCGAGGATTCGGATATTTACCTACTCTAATAATGCGCTAAACTTAAACAGATTTCAAAAATAAGCTGCCACAAAAAGCAAATGGCGGCGGCGTTTTCTTTAACATTTGTAAACATAGACGCATAAATACATCCAAGCACGAAGTTTACGATGGGTATGAGGAAAATTCAAGTTAATGTTTGAAAAGCTAGTTTTTTGCAGAAACACATCTTTCCACAACATCCAGTTACAAAGTCCAGTTAGATTAGTAGAAGTAGAAAGATAAAAAATCCTCCCCGGCGGGGAATTGAACCCCGGTCTCCCGCGTGACAGGCGGGGATACTTACCACTATACTAACGAGGATTCGGATATTTACCTACTCTAATAATGCGCTAAACTTAAACAGATTTCAAAAATAAGCTGCCACAAAAAGCAAATGGCGGCGGCGTTTTCTTTAACATTTGTAAACATAGACGCATAAAAACATCCAAGCACGAAGTTTACGATGGGTATGAGGAAAATTCAGATGAATATTTGAAAAGCTAGTTTTTTGCAGAAACACATCTTTCCACAACATCCAGTTACAAAGTCCAGTTAGATTAGTAGAAGTAGAAAGATAAAAAATCCTCCCCGGCGGGGAATTGAACCCCGGTCTCCCGCGTGACAGGCGGGGATACTTACCACTATACTACCGAGGATTCGGTTATTTACCTACTCTAATAATGCTCTAAACTTAAACAGATTTCAAAAATAAGCTGCCACAAAAAGCAAATGGCGGCGGCGTTTTCTTTAACATTTGTAAACATAGACGCATAAAAACATCCAAGCACGAACTTTACGATGGGTATGAGGAAAATTCAGGTGAATATTTGAAAAGCCAGTTTTTTGCAGAAACACATCTTTCCACAACATCCAGTTACAAAGTCCAGTTAGATTAGTAGAAGTAGAAAGATAAAAAATCCTCCCCGGCGGGGAATTGAACCCCGGTCTCCCGCGTGACAGGCGGGGATACTTACCACTATACTACCGAGGATTCGGATATTTACCTACTCTAATAATGCGCTACACTTAAACAGATTTCAAAAATAAACTGCCACAAAAAGCAAATGGCGGCGGCGTTTTCTTTAACATTTGTAAACATAGACGCATAAAAACATCCAAGCACGAACTTTACGATGGGTATGAGGAAAATTCAAGTAAATGTTTGAAAAGCTAGTTTTGCAGAAACACATCTTTCCACAACATCCAGTTACAAAGTCCAGTTAGATTAGTAGAAGTAGAAAGATAAAAAATCCTCCCCGGCGGGGAATTGAACCCCGGTCTCCCGCGTGACAGGCGGGGATACTTACCACTATACTACCGAGGATTCGGATATTTACCTACTCTAATAATGCGCTAAACTTAAACAGATTTCAAAAATAAGCTGCCACAAAAAGCAAATGGCGGCGGCGTTTTCTTTAACATTTGTAAACATAGACGCATAAAAACATCCAAGCACGAAGTTTACGATGGGTATGAGGAAAATTCAAGTTAATGTTTGAAAAGCTAGTTTTTTGCAGACACACATCTTTCCACAACATCCAGTTACAAAGTCCAGTTAGATTAGTAGAAGTAGAAAGATAAAAAGTCCTCCCCGGCGGGGAATTGAACCCCGGTCTCCCGCGTGACAGGCGGGGATACTTACCACTATACTACCGAGGATTCGGATATTTACCTACTCTAATAATGCGCTAAACTTAAACAGATTTCAAAAATAAGCTGCCACAAAAAGCAAATGGCGGCGGCGTTTTCTTTAACATTTGTAAACATAGACGCATAAAAACATCCAAGCACGAAGTTTACGATGGGTATGAGGAAAATTCAGGTGAATATTTGAAAAGCTAGTTTTTTGCAGAAACACATCTTTCCACAACATCCACTTACAAAGTCCAGTTAGATTAGTAGAAGTAGAAAGATAAAAAATCCTCCCCGGCGGGGAATTGAACCCCGGTCTCCCGCGTGACAGGCGGGGATACTTACCACTATACTACCGAGGATTCGGATATTTACCTACTCTAATAATGCTCTACACTTAAACAGATTTCAAAAATAAGCTGCCACAAAAAGCAAATGGCGGCGGCGTTTTCTTTAACATTTGTAAACATAGACGCATAAAAACATCCAAGCACGAAGTTTACGATGGGTATGAGGAAAATTCAAGTAAATGTTTGAAAAGCTAGTTTTGCAGAAACACATCTTTCCACAACATCCAGTTACAAAGTCCAGTTAGATTAGTAGAAGTAGAAAGATAAAAAATCCTCCCCGGCGGGGAATTGAACCCCGGTCTCCCGCGTGACAGGAAGGGATACTTACCACTATACTACCGAGGATTCAGATATTTACCTACTCTAATAATGCGCTAAACTTAAACAGATTTCAAAAATAAGCTGCCACAAAAAGCAAATGGCGGCGACGTTTTCTTTAACATTTGTAAACATAGACGCATAAAAACATCCAAGCACGAACTTTACGATGGGTATGAGGAAAATTCAGGTGAATATTTGAAAAGCCAGTTTTTTGCAGAAACACATCTTTCCACAACATCCAGTTACAAAGTCCAGTTAGATTAGTAGAAGTAGAAAGATAAAAAATCCTCCCCGGCGGGGAATTGAACCCCGGTCTCCCGCGTGACAGGCGGGGATACTTACCACTATACTACCGAGGATTCGGATATTTACCTACTCTAATAATGCGCTACACTTAAACAGATTTCAAAAATAAACTGCCACAAAAAGCAAATGGCGGCGGCGTTTTCTTTAACATTTGTAAACATAGACGCATAAAAACATCCAAGCACGAAGTTTACGATGGGTATGAGGAAAATTCAAGTAAATGTTTGAAAAGCTAGTTTTGCAGAAACACATCTTTCCACAACATCCAGTTACAAAGTCCAGTTAGATTAGTAGAAGTAGAAAGATAAAAAATCCTCCCCGGCGGGGAATTGAACCCCGGTCTCCCGCGTGACAGGCGGGGATACTTACCACTATACTACCGAGGATTCGGATATTTACCTACTCTAATAATGCGCTAAACTTAAACAGATTTCAAAAATAAGCTGCCACAAAAAGCAAATGGCGGCGGCGTTTTCTTTAACATTTGTAAACATAGACGCATAAAAACATCCAAGCACGAAGTTTACGATGGGTATGAGGAAAATTCAAGTTAATGTTTGAAAAGCTAGTTTTTTGCAGAAACACATCTTTCCACAACATCCAGTTACAAAGTCCAGTTAGATTAGTAGAAGTAGAAAGATAAAAAGTCCTCCCCGGCGGGGAATTGAACCCCGGTCTCCCGCGTGACAGGCGGGGATACTTACAACTATACTACCGAGGATTCGGATATTTACCTACTCTAATAATGCGCTAAACTTAAACAGATTTCAAAAATAAGCTGCCACAAAAAGCAAATGGCGGCGGCGTTTTCTTTAACATTTGTAAACATAGACGCATAAAAACATCCAAGCACGAAGTTTACGATGGGTATGAGGAAAATTCAGGTGAATATTTGAAAAGCTAGTTTTTTGCAGAAACACATCTTTCCACAACATCCAGTTACAAAGTCCAGTTAGATTAGTAGAAGTAGAAAGATAAAAAATCCTCCCCGGCGGGGAATTGAACCCCGGTCTCCCGCGTGACAGGCGGGGATACTTACCACTATACTACCGAGGATTCGGATATTTACCTACTCTAATAATGCTCTACACTTAAACAGATTTCAAAAATAAGCTGCCACAAAAAGCAAATGGCGGCGGCGTTTTCTTTAACATTTGTAAACATAGACGCATAAAAACATCCAAGCACGAAGTTTACGATGGGTATGAGGAAAATTCAAGTAAATGTTTGAAAAGCTAGTTTTGCAGAAACACATCTTTCCACAACATCCAGTTACAAAGTCCAGTTAGATTAGTAGAAGTAGAAAGATAAAAAATCCTCCCCGGCGGGGAATTGAACCCCGGTCTCCCGCGTGACAGGCGGGGATACTTACCACTATACTACCGAGGATTCGGATATTTACCTACTCTAATAATGCGCTAAACTTAAACAGATTTCAAAAATAAGCTGCCACAAAAAGCAAATGGCGGCGACGTTTTCTTTAACATTTGTAAACATAGACGCATAAAAACATCCAAGCACGAACTTTACGATGGGTATGAGGAAAATTCAGGTGAATATTTGAAAAGCCAGTTTTTTGCAGAAACACATCTTTCCACAACATCCAGTTACAAAGTCCAGTTAGATTAGTAGAAGTAGAAAGATAAAAAATCCTCCCCGGCGGGGAATTGAACCCCGGTCTCCCGCGTGACAGGCGGGGATACTTACCACTATACTACCGAGGATTCGGATATTTACCTACTCTAATAATGCGCTACACTTAAACAGATTTCAAAAATAAACTGCCACAAAAAGCAAATGGCGGCGGCGTTTTCTTTAACATTTGTAAACATAGACGCATAAAAACATCCAAGCACGAACTTTACGATGGGTATGAGGAAAATTCAAGTAAATGTTTGAAAAGCTAGTTTTGCAGAAACACATCTTTCCACAACATCCAGTTACAAAGTCCAGTTAGATTAGTAGAAGTAGAAAGATAAAAAATCCTCCCCGGCGGGGAATTGAACCCCGGTCTCCCGCGTGACAGGCGGGGATACTTACCACTATACTACCGAGGATTCGGATATTTACCTACTCTAATAATGCTCTACACTTAAACAGATTTCAAAAATAAGCTGCCACAAAAAGCAAATGGCGGCGGCGTTTTCTTTAACATTTGTAAACATAGACGCATAAAAACATCCAAGCACGAAGTTTACGATGGGTATGAGGAAAATTCAAATAAATGTTTGAAAAGCTAGTTTTGCAGAAACACATCTTTCCACAACATCCAGTTACAAAGTCCAGTTAGATTAGTAGAAGTAGAAAGATAAAAAATCCTCCCCGGCGGGGAATTGAACCCCGGTCTCCCGCGTGACAGGCGGGGATACTTACCACTATACTACCGAGGATTCGGATATTTACCTACTCTAATAATGCGCTAAACTTAAACAGATTTCAAAAATAAGCTGCCACAAAAAGAAAATGGCGGCGGCGTTTTCTGTAACATTTGTGAACATAGACGCATAAAAACATCCAAGCACGAAGTTTACGATGGGTATGAGGAAAATTCAAGTTAATGTTTGAAAAGCTAGTTTTTTGCAGAAACACCTCTTTCCACAACATCCAGTTACAAAGTCCAGTTAGATTAGTAGAAGTAGAAAGATAAAAAATCCTCCCCGGCGGGGAATTGAACCCCGGTCTCCCGCGTGACAGGCGGGGATACTTACCACTATACTACCGAGGATTCGGATATTTACCTACTCTAATAATGCGCTAAACTTAAACAGATTTCAAAAATAAGCTGCCACAAAAAGCAAATTGCGGCGGCGTTTTCTGTAACATTTGTAAACATAGACGCATAAAAACATCCAAGCACGAAGTTTACGATGGGTATGAGGAAAATTCAAGTTAATGTTTGAAAAGCTAGTTTTTTGCAGAAACACATCTTTCCACAACATCCAGTTACAAAGTCCAGTTAGATTAGTAGAAGTAGAAAGATAAAAAGTCCTCCCCGGCGGGGAATTGAACCCCGGTCTCCCGCGTGACAGGCGGGGATACTTACCACTATACTACCGAGGATTCGGATATTTACCTACTCTAATAATGCGCTAAACTTAAACAGATTTCAAAAATAAGCTGCCACAAAAAGCAAATGGCGGCGGCGTTTTCTTTAACATTTGTAAACATAGACGCATAAAAACATCCAAGCACGAAGTTTACGATGGGTATGAGGAAAATTCTGGTGAATATTTGAAAAGCTAGTTTTTTGCAGAAACACATCTTTCCACAACATCCAGTTACAAAGTCCAGTTAGATTAGTAGAAGTAGAAAGATAAAAAATCCTCCCCGGCGGGGAATTGAACCCCGGTCTCCCGCGTGACAGGCGGGGATACTTACCACTATACTACCGAGGATTCGGATATTTACCTACTCAAATAATGCTCTACACTTAAACAGATTTCAAAAATAAGCTGCCACAAAAAGCAAATGGCGGCGGCGTTTTCTTTAACATTTGTAAACATAGACGCATAAAAACATCCAAGCACGAAGTTTACGATGGGTATGAGGAAAATTCAAGTAAATGTTTGAAAAGCTAGTTTTGCAGAAACACATCTTTCCACAACATCCAGTTACAAAGTCCAGTTAGATTAGTAGAAGTAGAAAGATAAAAAATCCTCCCCGGCGGGGAATTGAACCCCGGTCTCCCGCGTGACAGGCGGGGATACTTACCACTATACTACCGAGGATTCGGATATTTACCTACTCTAATAATGCGCTAAACTTAAACAGATTTCAAAAATAAGCTGCCACAAAAAGCAAATGGCGGCGACGTTTTCTTTAACATTTGTAAACATAGACGCATAAAAACATCCAAGCACGAACTTTACGATGGGTATGAGGAAAATTCAGGTGAATATTTGAAAAGCTAGTTTTTTGCAGAAACACATCTTTCCACAACATCCAGTTACAAAGTCCAGTTAGATTAGTAGAAGTAGAAAGATAAAAAATCCTCCCCGGCGGGGAATTGAACCCCGGTCTCCCGCGTGACAGGAAGGGATACTTACCACTATACTACCGAGGATTCGGACATTTACCTACTCTAATAATGCGCTAAACTTAAACAGATTTCAAAAATAAGCTGCCACAAAAAGCAAATGGCGGCGGCGTTTTCTGTAACATTTGTGAACATAGACGCATAAAAACATCCAAGCACGAAGTTTACGATGGGTATGAGGAAAATTCAAGTTAATGTTTGAAAAGCTAGTTTTTTGCAGAAACACCTCTTTCCACAACATCCAGTTACAAAGTCCAGTTAGATTAGTAGAAGTAGAAAGATAAAAAATCCTCCCCGGCGGGGAATTGAACCCCGGTCTCCCGCGTGACAGGCGGGGATACTTACCACTATACTACCGAGGATTCGGATATTTACCTACTCTAATAATGCTCTACACTTAAACAGATTTCAAAAATAAGCTGCCACAAAAAGCAAATGGCGGCGACGTTTTCTTTAACATTTGTAAACATAGACGCATAAAAACATCCAAGCACGAACTTTACGATGGGTATGAGGAAAATTCAGGTGAATATTTGAAAAGCTAGTTTTTTGCAGAAACACATCTTTCCACAACATCCAGTTACAAAGTCCAGTTAGATTAGTAGAAGTAGAAAGATAAAAAATCCTCCCCGGCGGGGAATTGAACCCCGGTCTCCCGCGTGACAGGCGGGGATACTTACCACTATACTACCGAGGATTCGGATATTTACCTACTCTAATAATGCGCTAAACTTAAACAGATTTCAAAAATAAGCTGCCACAAAAAGCAAATGGCGGCGGCTTTTCTTTAACATTTGTAAACATAGACGCATAAAAACATCCAAGCACGAAGTTTACGATGGGTATGAGGAAAATTCAGGTGAATATTTGAAAAGCTAGTTTTTTGCAGGAACACATCTTTCCACAACATCCAGTTACAAAGTCCAGTTAGATTAGTAGAAGTAGAAAGATAAATAATCCTCCCCGGCGGGGAATTGAACCCCGGTCTCCCGCATGACAGGCGGGGATACTTACCACTATACTACCGAGGATTCGGACATTTACCTACTCTAATAATGCGCTAAACTTAAACAGATTTCAAAAATAAGCTGCCACAAAAAGCAAATGGCGGCGGCGTTTTCTGTAACATTTGTGAACATAGACGCATAAAAACATCCAAGCACGAAGTTTACGATGGGTATGAGGAAAATTCAAGTTAATGTTTGAAAAGCTAGTTTTTTGCAGAAACACCTCTTTCCACAACATCCAGTTACAAAGTCCAGTTAGATTAGTAGAAGTAGAAAGATAAAAAATCCTCCCCGGCGGGGAATTAAACCCCGGTCTCCCGCATGACAGGCGGGGATACTTACCACTATACTACCGAGGATTCGGATATTTACCTACTCTAATAATGCGCTAAACTTAAACAGATTTCAAAAATAAACTGCCAAAAAAGCAAATGGCGGCGGCGTTTTCTGTAACATTTGTAAACATAGACGCATAAAAACATCCAAGCACGAACTTTACGATGGGTATGAGGAAAATTCAAGTAAATGTTTGAAAAGCTAGTTTTGCAGAAACACATCTTTCCACAACATCCAGTTACAAAGTCCAGTTAGATTAGTAGCAGTAGAAAGATAAATAATCCTCCCCGGCGGGGAATTGAACCCCGGTCTCCCGCGTGACAGGCGGGGATACTTACCACTATACTACCGAGGATTCGGACATTTACCTACTCTAATAATGCGCTAAACTTAAACAGATGTCAAAAATAAGCTGCCACAAAAAGCAAATGGCGGCGGCGTTTTCTGTAACATTTGTGAACATAGACGCATAAAAACATCCAAGCACGAAGTTTACGATAGGTATGAGGAAAATTCAAGTTAATGTTTGAACAGCTAGTTTTTTGCAGAAACACCTCTTTCCACAACATCCAGTTACAAAGTCCAGTTAGATTAGTAGAAGTAGAAAGATAAAAAATCCTCCCCGGCGGGGAATTGAACCCCGGTCTCCCGCGTGACAGGCGGGGATACTTACCACTATACTACCGAGGATTCGGATATTTACCTACTCTAATAATGCGCTAAACTTAAACAGATTTCAAAAATAAACTGCCACAAAAAGCAAATGGCGGCGGCGTTTTCTGTAACATTTGTAAACATAGACGCATAAAAACATCCAAGCACGAACTTTACGATGGGTATGAGGAAAATTCAAGTAAATGTTTGAAAAGCTAGTTTTGCAGAAACACATCTTTCCACAACATCCAGTTACAAAGTCCAGTTAGATTAGTAGAAGTAGAAAGATAAAAAATCCTCCCCGGCGGGGAATTGAACCCCGGTCTCCCGCGTGACAGGCGGGGATACTTACCACTATACTACCGAGGATGCGGATATTTACCTACTCTAATAATGCGCTAAACTTAAACAGATTTCAAAAATAAGCTGCCACAAAAAGCAAATGGCGGCGGCGTTTTCTTTAACATTTGTAAACATAGACGCATAAAAACATCCAAGCACGAAGTTTACGATGGGTATGAGGAAAATTCAGATGAATATTTGAAAAGCTAGTTTTTTGCAGAAACACATCTTTCCACAACATCCAGTTACAAAGTCCAGTTAGATTAGTAGAAGTAGAAAGATAAAAAATCCTCCCCGGCGGGGAATTGAACCCCGGTCTCCCGCGTGACAGGCGGGGATACTTACCACTATACTACCGAGGATTCGGATATTTACCTACTCTAATAATGCTCTAAACTTAAACAGATTTCAAAAATAAGCTGCCACAAAAAGCAAATGGCGGCGGCGTTTTCTTTAACATTTGTAAACATAGACGCATAAAAACATCCAAGCACGAAGTTTACGATGGGTATGAGGAAAATTCAAGTTAATGTTTGAAAAGCTAGTTTTTTGCAGAAACACATCTTTCCACAACATCCAGTTACAAAGTCCAGTTAGATTAGTAGAAGTAGAAAGATAAAAAATCCTCCCCGGCGGGGAATTGAACCCCGGTCTCCCGCGTGACAGGCGGGGATACTTACCACTATACTACCGAGGATTCGGATATTTACCTACTCTAATGATGCGCTACACTTAAACAGATTTCAAAAATAAACTGCCACAAAAAGCAAATGGCGGCGGCGTTTTCTTTAACATTTGTAAACATAGACGCATAAAAACATCCAAGCACGAACTTTACGATGGGTATGAGGAAAATTCAAGTAAATGTTTGAAAAGCTAGTTTTGCAGAAACACATCTTTCCACAACATCCAGTTACAAAGTCCAGTTAGATTAGTAGAAGTAGAAAGATAAAAAATCCTCCCCGGCGGGGAATTGAACCCCGGTCTCCCGCGTGACAGGCGGGGATACTTACCACTATACTACCGAGGATTCGGTTATTTACCTACTCTAATAATGCGCTACACTTAAACAGATTTCAAAAATAAGCTGCCACAAAAAGCAAATGGCGGCGGCGTTTTCTTTAACATTTGTGAACATAGACGCATAAAAACATCCAAGCACGAAGTTTACGATGGGTATGAGGAAAATTCAAGTTAATGTTTGAAAAGCTAGTTTTTTGCAGAAATACATCTTTCCACAACATCCAGTTACAAAGTCCAGTTAGATTAGTAGAAGTAGAAAGATAAAAAATCCTCCCCGGCGGGGAATTGAACCCCGGTCTCCCGCGTGACAGGCGGGGATACTTACCACTATACTACCGAGGATTCGGATATTTACCTACTCTAATAATGCGCTAAACTTAAACAGATTTAAAAAATAAGCTGCCACAAAAAGCAAATGGCGGCGGCTTTTCTTTAACATTTGTAAACATAGACGCATAAAAACATCCAAGTACGAAGTTTACGATGGGTACGAGGAAAAGTCAGGTGAATATTTGAAAAGCTAGTTTTTTGCAGGAACACATCTTTCCACAACACCCAGTTACAAAGTCCAGTTAGATTAGTAGAAGTAGAAAGATAAAAAATCCTCCCCGGCGGGGAATTGAACCCCGGTCTCCCGCATGACAGGCGGGGATACTTACCACTATACTACCGAGGATTCGGACATTTGCCTACTCTAATAATGCGCTAAACTTAAACAGATTTCAAAAATAAGCTGCCACAAAAAGCAAATGGCGGCGGCGTTTTCTGTAACATTTGTGAACATAGACGCATAAAAACATCCAAGCACGAAGTTTACGATGGGTATGAGGAAAATTCAAGTGAAAGTTTGAAAAGCTAGTTTTTTGCAGAAACACCTCTTTCCACAACATCCAGTTACAAAGTCCAGTTAGATTAGTAGAAGTAGAAAGATAAAAAATCCTCCCCGGCGGGGAATTGAACCCCGGTCTCCCGCGTGACAGGCGGGGATACTTACCACTATACTACCGAGGATTCGGATATTTACCTACTCTAATAATGCGCTAACCTTAAACAGATTTCAAAAATAAGCTGCTACAAAAAGCAAATGGCGGCGGCGTTTTTTTTAACATTTGTAAACATAGACGCATAAAAACATCCAAGCACGAACTTTACGATGGGTATGAGGAAAATTCAAGTAAATGTTTGAAAAGCTAGTTTTGCAGAAACACATCTTTCCACAACATCCAGTTACAAAGTCCAGTTAGATTAGTAGAAGTAGAAAGATAAAAAATCCTCCCCGGCGGGGAATTGAACCCCGGTCTCCCGCGTGACAGGCGGGGATACTTACCACTATACTACCGAGGATTCGGTTATTTACCTACTCTAATAATGCGCTACACTTAAACAGATTTCAAAAATAAGCTGCCACAAAAAGCAAATGGCGGCGGCGTTTTCTTTAACATTTGTGAACATAGACGCATAAAAACATCCAAGCACGAAGTTTACGATGGGTATGAGGAAAATTCAAGTTAATGTTTGAAAAGCTAGTTTTTTGCAGAAATACATCTTTCCACAACATCCAGTTACAAAGTCCAGTTAGATTAGTAGAAGTAGAAAGATAAAAAATCCTCCCCGGCGGGGAATTGAACCCCGGTCTCCCGCGTGACAGGCGGGGATACTTACCACTATACTACCGAGGATTCGGATATTTACCTACTCTAATAATGCGCTAAACTTAAACAGATTTCAAAAATAAGCTGCCACAAAAAGCAAATGGCGGCGGCTTTTCTTTAACATTTGTAAACATAGACGCATAAAAACATCCAAGTACGAAGTTTACGATGGGTACGAGGAAAAGTCAGGTGAATATTTGAAAAGCTAGTTTTTTGCAGGAACACATCTTTCCACAACACCCAGTTACAAAGTCCAGTTAGATTAGTAGAAGTAGAAAGATAAAAAATCCTCCCCGGCGGGGAATTGAACCCCGGTCTCCCGCATGACAGGCGGGGATACTTACCACTATACTACCGAGGATTCGGACATTTGCCTACTCTAATAATGCGCTAAACTTAAACAGATTTCAAAAATAAGCTGCCACAAAAAGCAAATGGCGGCGGCGTTTTCTGTAACATTTGTGAACATAGACGCATAAAAACATCCAAGCACGAAGTTTACGATGGGTATGAGGAAAATTCAAGTGAAAGTTTGAAAAGCTAGTTTTTTGCAGAAACACCTCTTTCCACAACATCCAGTTACAAAGTCCAGTTAGATTAGTAGAAGTAGAAAGATAAAAAATCCTCCCCGGCGGGGAATTGAACCCCGGTCTCCCGCGTGACAGGCGGGGATACTTACCACTATACTACCGAGGATTCGGATATTTACCTACTCTAATAATGCGCTAACCTTAAACAGATTTCAAAAATAAGCTGCTACAAAAAGCAAATGGCGGCGGCGTTTTTTTTAACATTTGTAAACATAGACGCATAAAAACATCCAAGCACGAAGTTTACGATGGGTATGAGGAAAATTCAGGTGAATATTTGAAAAGCTAGTTTTTTGCAGGAACACATCTTTCCACAACATCCAGTTACAAAGTCCAGTTAGATTAGTAGAAGTAGAAAGATAAAAAATCCTCCCCGGCGGGGAATTGAACCCCGGTCTCCCGCATGACAGGCGGGGATACTTACCACTATACTACCGAGGATTCGGACATTTACCTACTCTAATAATGCGCTAAACTTAAACAGATTTCAAAAATAAGCTGCCACAAAAAGCAAATGGCGGCGGCGTTTTCTGTAACATTTGTGAACATAGACGCATAAAAACATCCAAGCACGAAGTTTACGATGGGTATGAGGAAAATTCAAGTTAATGTTTGAAAAGCTAGTTTTTTGCAGAAACACCTCTTTCCACAACATCCAGTTACAAAGTCCAGTAAGATTAGTAGAAGTAGAAAGATAAAAAATCCTCCCCGGCGGGGAATTAAACCCCGGTCTCCCGCATGACAGGCGGGGATACTTACCACTATACTACCGAGGATTTGGATATTTACCTACTCTAATAATGCGCTAAACTTAAACAGATTTCAAAAATAAACTGCCAAAAAAGCAAATGGCGGCGGCGTTTTCTGTAACATTTGTAAACATAGACGCATAAAAACATCCAAGCACGAAGTTTACGATGGGTATGAGGAAAATTCAAGTAAATGTTTGAAAAGCTAGTTTTGCAGAAACACATCTTTCCACAACATCCAGTTACAAAGTCCAGTTAGATTAGTAGCAGTAGAAAGATAAAAAATCCTCCCCGGCGGGGAATTGAACCCCGGTCTCCCGCGTGACAGGCGGGGATACTTACCACTATACTACCAAGGATTCGGACATTTACCTACTCTAATAATGCGCTAAACTTAAACAGATGTCAAAAATAAGCTGCCACAAAAAGCAAATGGCGGCGGCGTTTTCTGTAACATTTGTGAACATAGACGCATAAAAACATCCAAGCACGAAGTTTACGATGGGTATGAGGAAAATTCAAGTTAATGTTTGAACAGCTAGTTTTTTGCAGAAACACCTCTTTCCACAACATCCAGTTACAAAGTCCAGTTAGATTAGTAGAAGTAGAAAGATAAAAAATCCTCCCCGGCGGGGAATTGAACCCCGGTCTCCCGCGTGACAGGCGGGGATACTTACCACTATACTACCGAGGATTCGGATATTTACCTACTCTAATAATGCGCTAAACTTAAACAGATTTCAAAAATAAACTGCCACAAAAAGCAAATGGCGGCGGCGTTTTCTGTAACATTTGTAAACATAGACGCATAAAAACATCCAAGCACGAACTTTACGATGGGTATGAGGAAAATTCAAGTAAATGTTTGAAAAGCTAGTTTTGCAGAAACACATCTTTCCACAACATCCAGTTACAAAGTCCAGTTAGATTAGTAGAAGTAGAAAGATAAAAAATCCTCCCCGGCGGGGAATTGAACCCCGGTCTCCCGCGTGACAGGCGGGGATACTTACCACTATACTACCGAGGATTCGGATATTTACCTACTCTAATAATGCGCTAAACTTAAACAGATTTCAAAAATAAGCTGCCACAAAAAGCAAATGGCGGCGGCGTTTTCTTTAACATTTGTAAACATAGACGCATAAAAACATCCAAGCACGAAGTTTACGATGGGTATGAGGAAAATTCAGATGAATATTTGAAAAGCTAGTTTTTTGCAGAAACACATCTTTCCACAACATCCAGTTACAAAGTCCAGTTAGATTAGTAGAAGTAGAAAGATAAAAAATCCTCCCCGGCGGGGAATTGAACCCCGGTCTCCCGCGTGACAGGCGGGGATACTTACCACTATACTACCGAGGATTCGGATATTTACCTACTCTAATAATGCTCTAAACTTAAACAGATTTCAAAAATAAACTGCCACAAAAAGCAAATGGCGGCGGCGTTTTCTTTAACATTTGTAAACATAGACGCATAAAAACATCCAAGCACGAACTTTACGATGGGTATGAGGAAAATTCAAGTAAATGTTTGAAAAGCTAGTTTTGCAGAAACACATCTTTCCACAACATCCAGTTACAAAGTCCAGTTAGATTAGTAGAAGTAGAAAGATAAAAAATCCTCCCCGGCGGGGAATTGAACCCCGGTCTCCCGCGTGACAGGCGGGGATACTTACCACTATACTACCGAGGATTCGGTTATTTACCTACTCTAATAATGCGCTACACTTAAACAGATTTCAAAAATAAGCTGCCACAAAAAGCAAATGGCGGCGGCGTTTTCTTTAACATTTGTGAACATAGACGCATAAAAACATCCAAGCACGAACTTTACGATGGGTATGAGGAAAATTCAAGTAAATGTTTGAAAAGCTAGTTTTGCAGAAACACATCTTTCCACAACATCCAGTTACAAAGTCCAGTTAGATTAGTAGAAGTAGAAAGATAAAAAATCCTCCCCGGCGGGGAATTGAACCCCGGTCTCCCGCGTGACAGGCGGAGATACTTACCACTATACTACCGAGGATTCGGATATTTACCTACTCTAATAATGCGCTAAACTTAAACAGATTTCAAAAATAAGCTGCCACAAAAAGCAAATGGCGGCGGCGTTTTCTTTAACATTTGTAAACATAGACGCATAAAAACATCCAAGCACGAAGTTTACGATGGGTATGAGGAAAATTCAGGTGAATATTTGAAAAGCTAGTTTTTTGCAGAAACACATCTTTCCACAACATCCAGTTACAAAGTCCAGTTAGATTAGTAGAAGTAGAAAGATAAAAAATCCTCCCCGGCGGGGAATTGAACCCCGGTCTCCCGCGTGACAGGCGGGGATACTTACCACTATACTACCGAGGATTCGGATATTTACCTACTCTAATAATGCGCTAAACTTAAACAGATTTCAAAAATAAGCTGCCACAAAAAGCAAATGGCGGCGGCGTTTTCTTTAACATATGTAAACATAGACGCATAAAAACATCCAAGCACGAAGTTTACGATGGGTTTGAGGAAAATTCAAGTTAATATTTGAAAAGCTAGTTTTTTGCAGAAACACATCTTTCCACAACATCCAGTTACAAAGTCCAGTTAGATTAGTAGAAGTAGAAAGATAAAAAATCCTCCCCGGCGGGGAATTGAACCCCGGTCTCCCGCGTGACAGGCGGGGATACTTACCACTATACTACCGAGGATTCGGATTATTACCTACTCTAATAATGCGCTAAACTTAAACAGATTTCAAAAATAAGCTGCCACAAAAAGCAAATGGCGGCGGCGTTTTCTTTAACATTTGTAAACATAGACGCATAAAAACATCCAAGCACGAAGTTTACGATGGGTATGAGGAAAATTCAGGTGAATATTTGAAAAGCTAGTTGTTTGCAGAAACACATCTTTCCACAACATCCAGTTACAAAGTCCAGTTGGATTAGAAGAAGTAGAAAGATAAAAAATCCTCCCCGGCGGGGAATTGAACCCCGGTCTCCCGCGTAACAGGCGGGGATACTTACCACTATACTACCGAGGATTCGGATATTTACCTACTCTAATAATGCGCTAAACTTAAACAGATTTCAAAAATAAGCTGCCACAAAAAGCAAATGGCGGCGGCGTTTTCTTTAACATATGTAAACATAGACGCATAAAAACATCCGAAGTTTACGATGGGTATGAGCAAAATTCAGGTGAATATTTGAAAAGCTAGTTGTTTGCAGAAACACATCTTTCCACAACATCCAGTTACAAAGTCCAGTTAGATTAGTAGAAGTAGAAAGATAAAAAATCCTCCCCGGCGGGGAATTGAACCCCGGTCTCCCGCGTGACAGGCGGGGATACTTACCACTATACTACCGAGGATTCGGATATTTACCTACTCTAATAATGCGCTAAACTTAAACAGATTTCAAAAATAAGCTGCCACAAAAAGCAAATGGCGGTGGCGTTTTCTTTAACATTTGTAAACATAGACGCATAAAAACATCCAAGCACGAAGTTTACGATGGGTATGAGGAAAATTCAAGTTAATGTTTGAAAAGCTAGTTTTTTGCAGAAACACATCTTTCCACAACATCCAGTTACAACGTCCAGTTAGATTAGTAGAAGTAGAAAGATAAAAAATCGTCCCCGGCGGTGAATTGAACCCCGGTCTCCCGCGTGACAGGCGGGGATACTTACCACTATACTAACGAGGATTCGGATATTTACCTACTCTAATAATGCGCTACACCTAAACAGATTTCAAAAATAAACTGCCACAAAAAGCAAATGGCGGCGGCGTTTTCTTTAACATTTGTAAACATAGACGCATAAAAACATCCAAGCACGAAGTTTACGATGGGTCTGAGGAAAATTCAGGTGAATATTTGAAAAGCTAGTTTTTTGCAGAAACACATCTTTCCACAACATCCAGTTACAAAGTCCAGTTAGATTAGTAGAAGTAGAAAGATAAAAAATCCTCCCCGGCGGGGAATTGAACCCCGGTCTCCCGCGTGACAGGCGGGGATACTTACCACTATACTACCGAGGATTCGGATATTTACCTACTCTAATAATGCGCTACACTTAAACAGATTTCAAAAATAAACTGCCACAAAAAGCAAATGGCGGCGGCGTTTTCTTTAACATTTGTGAACATAGACGCATAAAAACATCCAAGCACGAAGTTTACGATGGGTATGAGGAAAATTCAAGTTAATGTTTGAAAAGCTAGTTTTTTGCAGAAACACATCTTTCCACAACATCCAGTTTCAACGTCCAGTTAGATTAGTAGAAGTAGAAAGATAAAAAATCGTCCCCGGCGGTGAATTGAACCCCGGTCTCCCGCGTGACAGGCGGGGATACTTACTACTATACTACCGAGGATTCGGATATTTACCTACTCTAATAATGCGCTAAACTTAAACAGATTTCAAAAATAAACTGCCACAAAAAGCAAATGGCGGCGGCGTTTTCTTTAACATTTGTAAACATAGACGCATAAAAACATCCAAGCACGAACTTTACGATGGGTATGAGGAAAATTCAAGTAAATGTTTGAAAAGCTAGTTTTGCAGAAACACATCTTTCCACAACATCCAGTTACAAAGTCCAGTTAGATTAGTAGAAGTAGAAAGATAAAAAATCCTCCCCGGCGGGGAATTGAACCCCGGTCTCCCGCGTGACAGGCGGGGATACTTACCACTATACTAACGAGGATTCGGATATTTACCTACTCTTATAATGCGCTAAACTTAAACAGATTTCAAAAAAAACTGCCACAAAAAGCAAATGGCGGCGGCGTTTTCTTTAACATTTGTAAACATAGACGCATAAAAACATCCAAGCACGAAGTTTACGATGGGTCTGAGGAAAATTCAGGTGAATATTTGAAAAGCTAGTTTTTTGCAGAAACACATCTTTCCACAACATCCAGTTACAAAGTCCAGTTAGATTAGTAGAAGTAGAAAGATAAAGAATCCTCCCCGGCGGGGAATTGAACCCCGGTCTCCCGCGTGACAGGCGGGGATACTTACCACTATACTACCGAGGATTCGGATATTTACCTACTCTAATAATGCGCTAAACTTTAACAGATTTCAAAAATAAGCTGCCACAAAAAGCAAATGGCGGCGGCGTTTTCTTTAACATTTGTGAACATAGACGCATAAAAACATCCAAGCACGAAGTTTACGATGGGTATGAGGAAAATTCAAGTTAATGTTTGAAAAGCTAGTTTTTTGCAGAAACACATGTTTCCACAACATCCAGTTACAACGTCCAGTTAGATTAGTAGAAGTAGAAAGATAAAAAATCGTCCCCGGCGGTGAATTGAACCCCGGTCTCCCGCGTGACAGGCGGGGATACTTACTACTATACTACCGAGGATTCGGATATTTACCTACTCTAATAATGCGCTAAACTTAAACAGATTTCAAAAATAAACTGCCACAAAAAGCAAATGGCGGCGGCGTTTTCTTTAACATTTGTAAACATAGACGCATAAAAACATCCAAGCACGAAGTTTACGATGGGTCTGAGGAAAATTCAAGTAAATGTTTGAAAAGCTAGTTTTGCAGAAACACATCTTTCCACAACATCCAGTTACAAAGTCCAGTTAGATTAGTAGAAGTAGAAAGATAAAAAATCCTCCCCGGCGGGGAATTGAACCCCGGTCTCCCGCGTGACAGGCGGGGATACTTACCACTATACTACCGAGGATTCGGTTATTTACCTACTCTAATAATGCGCTAAACTTAAACAGATTTCAAAAATAAGCTGCCACAAAAAGCAAATGGCGGCGGCGTTTTCTGTAACATTTGTGAACATAGACGCATAAAAACATCCAAGCACGAAGTTTACGATGGGTATGAGGAAAATTCAAGTTAATGTTTTAAAAGCTAGTTTTTTGCAGAAACACATCTTTCCACAACATCCAGTTTCAACGTCCAGTTAGATTAGTAGAAGTAGAAAGATAAAAAATCGTCCCCGGCGGTTAATTGAACCCCGGTCTCCCGCGTGACAGGCGGGGATACTTTACCACTATACTACCGAGGATTCGGATATTTGCCTACTCTAATAATGCGCTAAACTTAAACAGATTTCAAAAATAAACTGCCACAAAAAGCAAATGGCGGCGGCGTTTTCTTTAACATTTGTAAACATAGACGCATAAAAACATCCAAGCACGAAGTTTACGATGGGTATGAGGAAAATTCAAGTAAATGGTTGAAAAGCTAGTTTTGCAGAAACACATCTTTCCACAACATCCAGTTACAAAGTCCAGTTAGATTAGTAGAAGTAGAAAGATAAAAAATCCTCCCCGGCGGGGAATTGAACCCCGGTCTCCCGCGTGACAGGCGGGGATACTTACCACTATACTACCGAGGATTCGGATATTTACCTACTCTAATAATGCGCTAAACTTAAACAGATTTCAAAAATAAGCTGCCACAAAAAGCAAATGGCGGCGGCGTTTTCTTTAACATTTGTAAACATAGACGCATAAAAACATCCAAGCACGAAGTTTACGATGGGTATGAGGAAAATTCAGGTGAATATTTGAAAAGCTAGTTTTTTGCAGAAACACATCTTTCCACAACATCCAGTTACAAAGTCCAGTTAGATTAGTAGAAGTAGAAAGATAAAAAATCCTCCCCGGCGGGGAATTGAACCCCGGTCTCCCGCGTGACAGGCGGGGATACTTACCACTATACTACCGAGGATTCGGATATTTACCTACTCTAATAATGCGCTAAACTTAAACAGATTTAAAAAAAAAACTGTCACAAAAAGCAAATGGCGGCGGCGTTTTCTTTAACATTTGTAAACATAGACGCATAAAAACATCCAAGCACGAAGTTTACGATGGGTATGAGGAAAATTCAGGTGAATATTTGAAAAGCTAGTTTTTTGCAGAAACACATCTTTCCACAACATCCAGTTACAAAGTCCAGTTGGATTAGAAGAAGTAGAAAGATAAAAAATCCTCCCCGGCGGGGAATTGAACCCCGGTCTCCCGCGTGACAGGCGGGGATACTTACAACTATACTACCGAGGATTCGGATATTTACCTACTCTAATAATGCGCTAAACTTAAACAGATTTCAAAAATAAGCTGCCACAAAAAGCAAATGGCGGCGTCGTTTTCTTTAACATTTGTAAACATAGACGCATAAAAACATCCAAGCACGAAGTTTACGATGGGTATGAGGAAAATTCAAGTTAATGTTTGAAAAGCTAGTTTTTTGCAGAAACACATCTTTCCACAACATCCAGTTACAACGTCCAGTTAGATTAGTAGAAGTAGAAAGATAAAAAATCGTCCCCGGCGGTGAATTGAACCCCGGTCTCCCGCGTGACAGGCGGGGATACTTACCAATATACTACCGAGGATTCGGATATTTACCTACTCTAATAATGCGCTAAACTTAAACAGATTTCAAAAATAAACTGCCACAAAAAGCAAATGGCGGCGGCGTTTTCTTTAACATTTGTAAACATAGACGCATAAAAACATCCAAGCACGAACTTTACGATGGGTATGAGGAAAATTCAGGTGAATATTTGAAAAGCTAGTTTTTTGCCGAAACACATCTTTCCACAACATCCAGTTACAAAGTCCAGTTAGATTAGTAGAAGTAGAAAGATAAAAAATCCTCCCCGGCGGGGAATTGAACCCCGGTCTCCCGCGTGACAGGCGGGGATACTTACCACTATACTACCGAGGATTCGGATATTTACCTACTCTAATAATGCGCTAAACTTAAACAGATTTCAAAAATAAGCTGCCACAAAAAGCAAATGGCGGCGGCGTTTTCTTTAACATTTGTAAACATAGACGCATAAAAACATCCAAGCACGAAGTTTACGATGGGTATGAGGAAAATTCAGGTGAATATTTGAAAAGCTAGTTTTTTGCAGAAACACATCTTTCCACAACATCCAGTTACAAAGTCCAGTTAGATTAGTAGAAGTAGAAAGATAAAAAATCCTCCCCGGCGGGGAATTGAACCCCGGTCTCCCGCGTGACAGGCGGGGATACTTACCACTATACTACCGAGGATTCGGATATTTACCTACTCTAATAATGCGCTAAACTTAAACAGATTTAAAAAAAAAACTGTCACAAAAAGCAAATGGCGGCGGCGTTTTCTTTAACATTTGTAAACATAGACGCATAAAAACATCCAAGCACGAAGTTTACGATGGGTATGAGGAAAATTCAGGTGAATATTTGAAAAGCTAGTTTTTTGCAGAAACACATCTTTCCACAACATCCAGTTACAAAGTCCAGTTAGATTAGTAGAAGTAGAAAGATAAAAAATCCTCCCCGGCGGAGAATTGAACCCCGGTCTCCCGCGTGACAGGCGGGGATACTTACCACTATACTACCGAGGATTCGGATATTTACCTACTCTAATAATGCGCTAAACTTAAACAGATTTCAAAAATAAGCTGCCACAAAAAGCAAATGGCGGCGGCGTTTTCTTTAACATTTGTAAACATAGACGCATAAAAACATCCAAGCACGAAGTTTACGATGGGTATGAGGAAAATTCAAGTTAATGTTTGAAAAGCTAGTTTTTTGCAGAAACAAATCTTTCCACAACATCCAGTTACAACGTCCAGTTAGATTAGTAGAAGTAGAAAGATAAAAAATCGTCCCCGGCGGTGAATTGAACCCCGGTCTCCCGCGTGACAGGCGGGGATACTTACCAATATACTACCGAGGATTCGGATATTTACCTACTCTAATAATGCGCTAAACTTAAACAGATTTCAAAAATAAACTGCCACAAAAAGCAAATGGCGGCGGCGTTTTCTTTAACATTTGTAAACATAGACGCATAAAAACATCCAAGCACGAAGTTTACGATGGGTCTGAGGAAAATTCAGGTGAATATTTGAAAAGCTAGTTTTTTGCAGAAACACATCTTTCCACAACATCCAGTTACAAAGTCCAGTTAGATTAGTAGAAGTAGAAAGATAAAAAATCCTCCCCGGCGGGGAATTGAACCCCGGTCTCCCGCGTGACAGGCGGGGATACTTACCACTATACTACCGAGGATTCGGATAGTTACCTACTCTAATAATGCGCTAAACCTAAACAGATTTCAAAAATAAGCTGCCACAAAAAGCAAATGGCGGCGTCGTTTTCTTTAACATTTGTAAACATAGACGCATAAAAACATCCAAGCACGAAGTTTACGATGGGTATGAGGAAAATTCAGGTGAATATTTGAAAAGCTAGTTTTTTGCAGAAACACATCTTTCCACAACATCCAGTTACAAAGTCCAGTTAGATTAGTAGAAGTAGAAAGATAAAAAATCCTCCCCGGCGGGGAATTGAACCCCGGTCTCCCGCGTGACAGGCGGGGATACTTACCACTATACTACCGAGGATTCGGATATTTACCTACTCTAATAATGCGCTAAACTTAAACAGATTTCAAAAATAAGCTGCCACAAAAAGCAAATGGCGGCGGCGTTTTCTTTAACATTTGTAAACATAGACGCATAAAAACATCCAAGCACGAAGTTTACGATGGGTCTGAGGAAAATTCAGGTGAATATTTGAAAAGCTAGTTTTTTGCAGAAACACATCTTTCCACAACATCCAGTTACAAAGTCCAGTTAGATTAGTAGAAGTAGAAAGATAAAAAATCCTCCCCGGCGGGGAATTGAACCCCGGTCTCCCGCGTGACAGGCGGGGATACTTACCACTATACTACCGAGGATTCGGATATTTACCTACTCTAATAATGCGCTAAACTTTAACAGATTTCAAAAATAAGCTGCCCAAAAAGCAAATGGCGGCGGCGTTTTCTTTAACATTTGTGAACATAGACGCATAAAAACATCCAAGCACGAAGTTTACGATGGGTATGAGGAAAATTCAAGTTAATGTTTGAAAAGCTAGTTTTTTGCAGAAACACATGTTTCCACAACATCCAGTTACAACGTCCAGTTAGATTAGTAGAAGTAGAAAGATAAAAAATCGTCCCCGGCGGTGAATTGAACCCCGGTCTCCCGCGTGACAGGCGGGGATACTTACTACTATACTACCGAGGATTCGGATATTTACCTACTCTAATAATGCGCTAAACTTAAACAGATTTCAAAAATAAACTGCCACAAAAAGCAAATGGCGGCGGCGTTTTCTTTAACATTTGTAAACATAGACGCATAAAAACATCCAAGCACGAAGTTTACGATGGGTCTGAGGAAAATTCAAGTAAATGTTTGAAAAGCTAGTTTTGCAGAAACACATCTTTCCACAACATCCAGTTACAAAGTCCAGTTAGATTAGTAGAAGTAGAAAGATAAAAAATCCTCCCCGGCGGGGAATTGAACCCCGGTCTCCCGCGTGACAGGCGGGGATACTTACCACTATACTACCGAGGATTCGGATATTTACCTACTCTAATAATGCGCTAAACTTAAACAGATTTCAAAAATAAGCTGCCACAAAAAGCAAATGGCGGCGGCGTTTTCTTTAACATTTGTGAACATAGACGCATAAAAACATCCAAGCACGAAGTTTACGATGGGTATGAGGAAAATTCAAGTTAATGTTTGAAAAGCTAGTTTTTTGCAGAAACACATCTTTCCACAACATCCAGTTACAAAGTCCAGTTAGATTAGTAGAAGTAGAAAGATAAAAAATCGTCCCCGGCGGTTAATTGAACCCCGGTCTCCCGCGTGACAGGCGGGGATACTTTACCACTATACTACCGAGGATTCGGATATTTGCCTACTCTAATAATGCGCTAAACTTAAACAGATTTCAAAAATAAACTGCCACAAAAAGCAAATGGCGGCGGCGTTTTCTTTAACATTTGTAAACATAGACGCATAAAAACATCCAAGCACGAACTTTACGATGGGTATGAGGAAAATTCAAGTAAATGGTTGAAAAGCTAGTTTTGCAGAAACACATCTTTCCACAACATCCAGTTACAAAGTCCAGTTAGATTAGTAGAAGTAGAAAGATAAAAAATCCTCCCCGGCGGGGAATTGAACCCCGGTCTCCCGCGTGACAGGCGGGGATACTTACCACTATACTACCGAGGATTCGGATATTTACCTACTCTAATAATGCGCTAAATTTAAACAGATTTCAAAAATAAGCTGCCACAAAAAGCAAATGGCGGCGGCGTTTTCTTTAACATTTGTAAACATAGACGCATAAAAACATCCAAGCACGCAGTTTACGATGGGTATGAGGAAAAGTCAGGTGAATATTTGAAAAGCTAGTTTTTTGCAGAAACACATCTTTCCACAACATCCAGTTACAAAGTCCAGTTAGATTAGTAGAAGTAGAAAGATAAAAAATCCTCCCCGGCGGGGAATTGAACCCCGGTCTCCCGCGTGACAGGCGGGGATACTTACCACTATACTACCGAGGATTCGGCCATTTACCTACTCTAATAATGCGCTAAACTTAAACAGATTTCCAAAATTAGCTGCCAAAAAAGCAAATGGCGGCGGCGTTTTCTTTAACATTTGTAAACATAGACGCATAAAAACATCCAAGCACGAACTTTACGATGGGTATGAGGAAAATTCAAGTAAATGTTTGAAAAGCTAGTTTTGCAGAAACACATCTTTCCACAACATCCAGTTACAAAGTTCAGTTAGATTAGTAGAAGTAGAAAGATAAAAAATCCTCCCCGGCGGGGAATTGAACCCCGGTCTCCCGCGTGACAGGCGGGGATACTTACCACTATACTACCGAGGATTCGGTTATTTACCTACTCTAATAATGCGCTAAACTTAAACAGATTTCAAAAATAAGCTGCCACAAAAAGCAAATGGCGGCGGCGTTTTCTGTAACATTTGTGAACATAGACGCATAAAAACATCCAAGCACGAAGTTTACGATGGGTATGAGGAAAATTCAAGTTAATGTTTTAAAAGCTAGTTTTTTGCAGAAACACATCTTTCCACAACATCCAGTTTCAACGTCCAGTTAGATTAGTAGAAGTAGAAAGATAAAAAATCGTCCCCGGCGGTTAATTGAACCCCGGTCTCCCGCGTGACAGGCGGGGATACTTTACCACTATACTACCGAGGATTCGGATATTTGCCTACTCTAATAATGCGCTAAACTTAAACAGATTTCAAAAATAAACTGCCACAAAAAGCAAATGGCGGCGGCGTTTTCTTTAACATTTGTAAACATAGACGCATAAAAACATCCAAGCACGAACTTTACGATGGGTATGAGGAAAATTCAAGTAAATGGTTGAAAAGCTAGTTTTGCAGAAACACATCTTTCCACAACATCCAGTTACAAAGTCCAGTTAGATTAGTAGAAGTAGAAAGATAAAAAATCCTCCCCGGCGGGGAATTGAACCCCGGTCTCCCGCGTGACAGGCGGGGATACTTACCACTATACTACCGAGGATTCGGATATTTACCTACTCTAATAATGCGCTAAACTTAAACAGATTTCAAAAATAAGCTGCCACAAAAAGCAAATGGCGGCGGCGTTTTCTTTAACATTTGTAAACATAGACGCATAAAAACATCCAAGCACGAAGTTTACGATGGGTATGAGGAAAATTCAGGTGAATATTTGAAAAGCTAGTTTTTTGCAGAAACACATCTTTCCACAACATCCAGTTACAAAGTCCAGTTAGATTAGTAGAAGTAGAAAGATAAAAAATCCTCCCCGGCGGGGAATTGAACCCCGGTCTCCCGCGTGACAGGCGGGGATACTTACCACTATACTACCGAGGATTCGGATATTTACCTACTCTAATAATGCGCTAAACTTAAACAGATTTAAAAAAAAAACTGTCACAAAAAGCAAATGGCGGCGGCGTTTTCTTTAACATTTGTAAACATAGACGCATAAAAACATCCAAGCACGAAGTTTACGATGGGTATGAGGAAAATTCAGGTGAATATTTGAAAAGCTAGTTTTTTGCAGAAACACATCTTTCCACAACATCCAGTTACAAAGTCCAGTTGGATTAGAAGAAGTAGAAAGATAAAAAATCCTCCCCGGCGGGGAATTGAACCCCGGTCTCCCGCGTGACAGGCGGGGATACTTACAACTATACTACCGAGGATTCGGATATTTACCTACTCTAATAATGCGCTAAACTTAAACAGATTTCAAAAATAAGCTGCCACAAAAAGCAAATGGCGGCGTCGTTTTCTTTAACATTTGTAAACATAGACGCATAAAAACATCCAAGCACGAAGTTTACGATGGGTATGAGGAAAATTCAAGTTAATGTTTGAAAAGCTAGTTTTTTGCAGAAACACATCTTTCCACAACATCCAGTTACAACGTCCAGTTAGATTAGTAGAAGTAGAAAGATAAAAAATCGTCCCCGGCGGTGAATTGAACCCCGGTCTCCCGCGTGACAGGCGGGGATACTTACCAATATACTACCGAGGATTCGGATATTTACCTACTCTAATAATGCGCTAAACTTAAACAGATTTCAAAAATAAACTGCCACAAAAAGCAAATGGCGGCGGCGTTTTCTTTAACATTTGTAAACATAGACGCATAAAAACATCCAAGCACGAACTTTACGATGGGTATGAGGAAAATTCAGGTGAATATTTGAAAAGCTAGTTTTTTGCCGAAACACATCTTTCCACAACATCCAGTTACAAAGTCCAGTTAGATTAGTAGAAGTAGAAAGATAAAAAATCCTCCCCGGCGGGGAATTGAACCCCGGTCTCCCGCGTGACAGGCGGGGATACTTACCACTATACTACCGAGGATTCGGATATTTACCTACTCTAATAATGCGCTAAACTTAAACAGATTTCAAAAATAAGCTGCCACAAAAAGCAAATGGCGGCGGCGTTTTCTTTAACATTTGTAAACATAGACGCATAAAAACATCCAAGCACGAAGTTTACGATGGGTATGAGGAAAATTCAGGTGAATATTTGAAAAGCTAGTTTTTTGCAGAAACACATCTTTCCACAACATCCAGTTACAAAGTCCAGTTAGATTAGTAGAAGTAGAAAGATAAAAAATCCTCCCCGGCGGGGAATTGAACCCCGGTCTCCCGCGTGACAGGCGGGGATACTTACCACTATACTACCGAGGATTCGGATATTTACCTACTCTAATAATGCGCTAAACTTAAACAGATTTAAAAAAAAAACTGTCACAAAAAGCAAATGGCGGCGGCGTTTTCTTTAACATTTGTAAACATAGACGCATAAAAACATCCAAGCACGAAGTTTACGATGGGTATGAGGAAAATTCAGGTGAATATTTGAAAAGCTAGTTTTTTGCAGAAACACATCTTTCCACAACATCCAGTTACAAAGTCCAGTTAGATTAGTAGAAGTAGAAAGATAAAAAATCCTCCCCGGCGGAGAATTGAACCCCGGTCTCCCGCGTGACAGGCGGGGATACTTACCACTATACTACCGAGGATTCGGATATTTACCTACTCTAATAATGCGCTAAACTTAAACAGATTTCAAAAATAAGCTGCCACAAAAAGCAAATGGCGGCGGCGTTTTCTTTAACATTTGTAAACATAGACGCATAAAAACATCCAAGCACGAAGTTTACGATGGGTATGAGGAAAATTCAAGTTAATGTTTGAAAAGCTAGTTTTTTGCAGAAACAAATCTTTCCACAACATCCAGTTACAACGTCCAGTTAGATTAGTAGAAGTAGAAAGATAAAAAATCGTCCCCGGCGGTGAATTGAACCCCGGTCTCCCGCGTGACAGGCGGGGATACTTACCACTATACTACCGAGGATTCGGATATTTACCTACTCTAATAATGCGCTAAACCTAAACAGATTTCAAAAATAAGCTGCCACAAAAAGCAAATGGCGGCGTCGTTTTCTTTAACATTTGTAAACATAGACGCATAAAAACATCCAAGCACGAAGTTTACGATGGGTATGAGGAAAATTCAGGTGAATATTTGAAAAGCTAGTTTTTTGCAGAAACACATCTTTCCACAACATCCAGTTACAAAGTCCAGTTAGATTAGTAGAAGTAGAAAGATAAAAAATCCTCCCCGGCGGGGAATTGAACCCCGGTCTCCCGCGTGACAGGCGGGGATACTTACCACTATACTACCGAGGATTCGGATATTTACCTACTCTAATAATGCGCTAAACTTAAACAGATTTCAAAAATAAGCTGCCACAAAAAGCAAATGGCGGCGGCGTTTTCTTTAACATTTGTAAACATAGACGCATAAAAACATCCAAGCACGAAGTTTACGATGGGTCTGAGGAAAATTCAGGTGAATATTTGAAAAGCTAGTTTTTTGCAGAAACACATCTTTCCACAACATCCAGTTACAAAGTCCAGTTAGATTAGTAGAAGTAGAAAGATAAAAAATCCTCCCCGGCGGGGAATTGAACCCCGGTCTCCCGCGTGACAGGCGGGGATACTTACCACTATACTACCGAGGATTCGGATATTTACCTACTCTAATAATGCGCTAAACTTTAACAGATTTCAAAAATAAGCTGCCCAAAAAGCAAATGGCGGCGGCGTTTTCTTTAACATTTGTGAACATAGACGCATAAAAACATCCAAGCACGAAGTTTACGATGGGTATGAGGAAAATTCAAGTTAATGTTTGAAAAGCTAGTTTTTTGCAGAAACACATGTTTCCACAACATCCAGTTACAACGTCCAGTTAGATTAGTAGAAGTAGAAAGATAAAAAATCGTCCCCGGCGGTGAATTGAACCCCGGTCTCCCGCGTGACAGGCGGGGATACTTACTACTATACTACCGAGGATTCGGATATTTACCTACTCTAATAATGCGCTAAACTTAAACAGATTTCAAAAATAAACTGCCACAAAAAGCAAATGGCGGCGGCGTTTTCTTTAACATTTGTAAACATAGACGCATAAAAACATCCAAGCACGAAGTTTACGATGGGTCTGAGGAAAATTCAAGTAAATGTTTGAAAAGCTAGTTTTGCAGAAACACATCTTTCCACAACATCCAGTTACAAAGTCCAGTTAGATTAGTAGAAGTAGAAAGATAAAAAATCCTCCCCGGCGGGGAATTGAACCCCGGTCTCCCGCGTGACAGGCGGGGATACTTACCACTATACTACCGAGGATTCGGATATTTACCTACTCTAATAATGCGCTAAACTTAAACAGATTTCAAAAATAAGCTGCCACAAAAAGCAAATGGCGGCGGCGTTTTCTTTAACATTTGTGAACATAGACGCATAAAAACATCCAAGCACGAAGTTTACGATGGGTATGAGGAAAATTCAAGTTAATGTTTGAAAAGCTAGTTTTTTGCAGAAACACATCTTTCCACAACATCCAGTTACAAAGTCCAGTTAGATTAGTAGAAGTAGAAAGATAAAAAATCGTCCCCGGCGGTTAATTGAACCCCGGTCTCCCGCGTGACAGGCGGGGATACTTTACCACTATACTACCGAGGATTCGGATATTTGCCTACTCTAATAATGCGCTAAACTTAAACAGATTTCAAAAATAAACTGCCACAAAAAGCAAATGGCGGCGGCGTTTTCTTTAACATTTGTAAACATAGACGCATAAAAACATCCAAGCACGAACTTTACGATGGGTATGAGGAAAATTCAAGTAAATGGTTGAAAAGCTAGTTTTGCAGAAACACATCTTTCCACAACATCCAGTTACAAAGTCCAGTTAGATTAGTAGAAGTAGAAAGATAAAAAATCCTCCCCGGCGGGGAATTGAACCCCGGTCTCCCGCGTGACAGGCGGGGATACTTACCACTATACTACCGAGGATTCGGATATTTACCTACTCTAATAATGCGCTAAATTTAAACAGATTTCAAAAATAAGCTGCCACAAAAAGCAAATGGCGGCGGCGTTTTCTTTAACATTTGTAAACATAGACGCATAAAAACATCCAAGCACGAACTTTACGATGGGTATGAGGAAAAGTCAGGTGAATATTTGAAAAGCTAGTTTTTTGCAGAAACACATCTTTCCACAACATCCAGTTACAAAGTCCAGTTAGATTAGTAGAAGTAGAAAGATAAAAAATCCTCCCCGGCGGGGAATTGAACCCCGGTCTCCCGCGTGACAGGCGGGGATACTTACCACTATACTACCGAGGATTCGGCCATTTACCTACTCTAATAATGCGCTAAACTTAAACAGATTTCCAAAATTAGCTGCCAAAAAAGCAAATGGCGGCGGCGTTTTCTTTAACATTTGTAAACATAGACGCATAAAAACATCCAAGCACGAACTTTACGATGGGTATGAGGAAAATTCAAGTAAATGTTTGAAAAGCTAGTTTTGCAGAAACACATCTTTCCACAACATCCAGTTACAAAGTTCAGTTAGATTAGTAGAAGTAGAAAGATAAAAAATCCTCCCCGGCGGGGAATTGAACCCCGGTCTCCCGCGTGACAGGCGGGGATACTTACCACTATACTACCGAGGATTCGGATATTTACCTACTCTAATAATGCGCTAAACTTAAACAGATTTCAAAAATAAGCTGCCACAAAAAGCAAATGGCGGCGGCGTTTTCTGTAACATTTGTGAACATAGACGCATAAAAACATCCAAGCACGAAGTTTACGATGGGTATGAGGAAAATTCAAGTTAATGTTTGAAAAGCTAGTTTTTTGCAGAAACACATCTTTCCACAACATCCAGTTTCAACGTCCAGTTAGATTAGTAGAAGTAGAAAGATAAAAAATCGTCCCCGGCGGTTAATTGAACCCCGGTCTCCCGCGTGACAGGCGGGGATACTTTACCACTATACTACCGAGGATTCGGATATTTGCCTACTCTAATAATGCGCTAAACTTAAACAGATTTCAAAAATAAACTGCCACAAAAAGCAAATGGCGGCGGCGTTTTCTTTAACATTTGTAAACATAGACGCATAAAAACATCCAAGCACGAACTTTACGATGGGTATGAGGAAAATTCAAGTAAATGGTTGAAAAGCTAGTTTTGCAGAAACACATCTTTCCACAACATCCAGTTACAAAGTCCAGTTAGATTAGTAGAAGTAGAAAGATAAAAAATCCTCCCCGGCGGGGAATTGAACCCCGGTCTCCCGCGTGACAGGCGGGGATACTTACCACTATACTACCGAGGATTCGGATATTTACCTACTCTAATAATGCGCTAAACTTAAACAGATTTCAAAAATAAGCTGCCACAAAAAGCAAATGGCGGCGGCGTTTTCTTTAACATTTGTAAACATAGACGCATAAAAACATCCAAGCACGAATTTTACGATGGGTATGAGGAAAATTCAGGTGAATATTTGAAAAGCTAGTTTTTTGCCGAAACACATCTTTCCACAACATCCAGTTACAAAGTCCAGTTAGATTAGTAGAAGTAGAAAGATAAAAAATCCTCCCCGGCGGGGAATTGAACCCCGGTCTCCCGCGTGACAGGCGGGGATACTTACCACTATACTACCGAGGATTCGGATATTTACCTACTCTAATAATGCGCTAAACTTAAACAGATTTCAAAAATAAGCTGCCACAAAAAGCAAATGGCGGCGGCGTTTTCTTTAACATTTGTAAACATAGACGCATAAAAACATCCAAGCACGAAGTTTACGATGGGTATGAGGAAAATTCAGGTGAATATTTGAAAAGCTAGTTTTTTGCAGAAACACATCTTTCCACAACATCCAGTTACAAAGTCCAGTTAGATTAGTAGAAGTAGAAAGATAAAAAATCCTCCCCGGCGGGGAATTGAACCCCGGTCTCCCGCGTGACAGGCGGGGATACTTACCACTATACTACCGAGGATTCGGATATTTACCTACTCTAATAATGCGCTAAACTTAAACAGATTTAAAAAAAAAACTGTCACAAAAAGCAAATGGCGGCGGCGTTTTCTTTAACATTTGTAAACATAGACGCATAAAAACATCCAAGCACGAAGTTTACGATGGGTATGAGGAAAATTCAGGTGAATATTTGAAAAGCTAGTTTTTTGCAGAAACACATCTTTCCACAACATCCAGTTACAAAGTCCAGTTGGATTAGAAGAAGTAGAAAGATAAAAAATCCTCCCCGGCGGGGAATTGAACCCCGGTCTCCCGCGTGACAGGCGGGGATACTTACAACTATACTACCGAGGATTCGGATATTTACCTACTCTAATAATGCGCTAAACTTAAACAGATTTCAAAAATAAGCTGCCACAAAAAGCAAATGGCGGCGTCGTTTTCTTTAACATTTGTAAACATAGACGCATAAAAACATCCAAGCACGAAGTTTACGATGGGTATGAGGAAAATTCAAGTTAATGTTTGAAAAGCTAGTTTTTTGCAGAAACACATCTTTCCACAACATCCAGTTACAACGTCCAGTTAGATTAGTAGAAGTAGAAAGATAAAAAATCGTCCCCGGCGGTGAATTGAACCCCGGTCTTCCGCGTGACAGGCGGGGATACTTACCAATATACTACCGAGGATTCGGATATTTACCTACTCTAATAATGCGCTAAACTTAAACAGATTTCAAAAATAAACTGCCACAAAAAGCAAATGGCGGCGGCGTTTTCTTTAACATTTGTAAACATAGACGCATAAAAACATCCAAGCACGAATTTTACGATGGGTATGAGGAAAATTCAGGTGAATATTTGAAAAGCTAGTTTTTTGCCGAAACACATCTTTCCACAACATCCAGTTACAAAGTCCAGTTAGATTAGTAGAAGTAGAAAGATAAAAAATCCTCCCCGGCGGGGAATTGAACCCCGGTCTCCCGCGTGACAGGCGGGGATACTTACCACTATACTACCGAGGATTCGGATATTTACCTACTCTAATAATGCGCTAAACTTAAACAGATTTCAAAAATAAGCTGCCACAAAAAGCAAATGGCGGCGGCGTTTTCTTTAACATTTGTAAACATAGACGCATAAAAACATCCAAGCACGAACTTTACGATGGGTATGAGGAAAATTCAGGTGAATATTTGAAAAGCTAGTTTTTTGCAGAAACACATCTTTCCACAACATCCAGTTACAAAGTCCAGTTAGATTAGTAGAAGTAGAAAGATAAAAAATCCTCCCCGGCGGGGAATTGAACCCCGGTCTCCCGCGTGACAGGCGGGGATACTTACCACTATACTACCGAGGATTCGGATATTTACCTACTCTAATAATGCGCTAAACTTAAACAGATTTAAAAAAAAAACTGTCACAAAAAGCAAATGGCGGCGGCGTTTTCTTTAACATTTGTAAACATAGACGCATAAAAACATCCAAGCACGAAGTTTACGATGGGTATGAGGAAAATTCAGGTGAATATTTGAAAAGCTAGTTTTTTGCAGAAACACATCTTTCCACAACATCCAGTTACAAAGTCCAGTTAGATTAGTAGAAGTAGAAAGATAAAAAATCCTCCCCGGCGGAGAATTGAACCCCGGTCTCCCGCGTGACAGGCGGGGATACTTACAACTATACTACCGAGGATTCGGATATTTACCTACTCTAATAATGCGCTAAACTTAAACAGATTTCAAAAATAAGCTGCCACAAAAAGCAAATGGCGGCGGCGTTTTCTTTAACATTTGTAAACATAGACGCATAAAAACATCCAAGCACGAAGTTTACGATGGGTATGAGGAAAATTCAAGTTAATGTTTGAAAAGCTAGTTTTTTGCAGAAACAAATCTTTCCACAACATCCAGTTACAACGTCCAGTTAGATTAGTAGAAGTAGAAAGATAAAAAATCGTCCCCGGCGGTGAATTGAACCCCGGTCTCCCGCGTGACAGGCGGGGATACTTACCAATATACTACCGAGGATTCGGATATTTACCTACTCTAATAATGCGCTAAACTTAAACAGATTTCAAAAATAAACTGCCACAAAAAGCAAATGGCGGCGGCGTTTTCTTTAACATTTGTAAACATAGACGCATAAAAACATCCAAGCACGAAGTTTACGATGGGTCTGAGGAAAATTCAGGTGAATATTTGAAAAGCTAGTTTTTTGCAGAAACACATCTTTCCACAACATCCAGTTACAAAGTCCAGTTAGATTAGTAGAAGTAGAAAGATAAAAAATCCTCCCCGGCGGGGAATTGAACCCCGGTCTCCCGCGTGACAGGCGGGGATACTTACCACTATACTACCGAGGATTCGGATAGTTACCTACTCTAATAATGCGCTAAACCTAAACAGATTTCAAAAATAAGCTGCCACAAAAAGCAAATGGCGGCGGCGTTTTCTTTAACATTTGTAAACATAGACGCATAAAAACATCCAAGCACGAAGTTTACGATGGGTATGAGGAAAATTCAGGTGAATATTTGAAAAGCTAGTTTTTTGCAGAAACACATCTTTCCACAACATCCAGTTACAAAGTCCAGTTAGATTAGTAGAAGTAGAAAGATAAAAAATCCTCCCCGGCGGGGAATTGAACCCCGGTCTCCCGCGTGACAGGCGGGGATACTTACCACTATACTACCGAGGATTCGGATATTTACCTACTCTAATAATGCGCTAAACTTAAACATATTTCAAAAATAAGCTGCCACAAAAAGCAAATGGCGGCGGCGTTTTCTTTAACATTTGTGAACATAGACGCATAAAAACATCCAAGCACGAAGTTTACGATGGGTCTGAGGAAAATTCAGGTGAATATTTGAAAAGCTAGTTTTTTGCAGAAACACATCTTTCCACAACATCCAGTTACAAAGTCCAGTTAGATTAGTAGAAGTAGAAAGATAAAAAATCCTCCCCGGCGGGGAATTGAACCCCGGTCTCCCGCGTGACAGGCGGGGATACTTACCACTATACTACCGAGGATTCGGATATTTACCTACTCTAATAATGCGCTAAACTTAAACAGATTTCAAAAATAAGCTGCCACAAAAAGCAAATGGCGGCGGCGTTTTCTTTAACATTTGTGAACATAGACGCATAAAAACATCCAAGCACGAAGTTTACGATGGGTATGAGGAAAATTCAAGTTAATGTTTGAAAAGCTAGTTTTTTGCAGAAACACATCTTTCCACAACATCCAGTTACAACGTCCAGTTAGATTAGTAGAAGTAGAAAGATAAAAAATCGTCCCCGGCGGTGAATTGAACCCCGGTCTCCCGCGTGACAGGCGGGGATACTTACTACTATACTACCGAGGATTCGGATATTTACCTACTCTAATAATGCGCTAAACTTAAACAGATTTCAAAAATAAACTGCCACAAAAAGCAAATGGCGGCGGCGTTTTCTTTAACATTTGTAAACATAGACGCATAAAAACATCCAAGCACGAACTTTACGATGGGTATGAGGAAAATTCAAGTAAATGTTTGAAAAGCTAGTTTTGCAGAAACACATCTTTCCACAACATCCAGTTACAAAGTCCAGTTAGATTAGTAGAAGTAGAAAGATAAAAAATCCTCCCCGGCGGGGAATTGAACCCCGGTCTCCCGCGTGACAGGCGGGGGATACTTACCACTATACTACCGAGGATTCGGATATTTACCTACTCTAATAATGCGCTAAACTTAAACAGATTTCAAAAATAAGCTGCCACAAAAAGCAAATGGCGGCGGCGTTTTCTTTAACATTTGTAAACATAGACGCATAAAAACATCCAAGCACGAATTTTACGATGGGTATGAGGAAAATTCAGGTGAATATTTGAAAAGCTAGTTTTTTGCCGAAACACATCTTTCCACAACATCCAGTTACAAAGTCCAGTTAGATTAGTAGAAGTAGAAAGATAAAAAATCCTCCCCGGCGGGGAATTGAACCCGGTCTCCCGCGTGACAGGCGGGGATACTTACCACTATACTACCGAGGATTCGGATATTTACCTACTCTAATAATGCGCTAAACTTAAACAGATTTCAAAAATAAGCTGCCAAAAAAGAAAATGGCGGCGGCGTTTTCTTTAACATTTGTAAACATAGACGCATAAAAACATCCAAGCACGAAGTTTACGATGGGTATGAGGAAAATTCAGGTGAATATTTGAAAAGCTAGTTTTTTGCAGATACACATCTTTCCACAACATCCAGTTACAAAGTCCAGTTAGATTAGTAGAAGTAGAAAGATAAAAAATCCTCCCCGGCGGGGAATTGAACCCCGGTCTCCCGCGTGACAGGCGGGGATACTTACCACTATACTACCGAGGATTCGGATATTTACCTACTCTAATAATGCGCTAAACTTAAACAGATTTCAAAAATAAGCTGCCACAAAAAGCAAATGGCGGCGGCGTTTTCTTTAACATTTGTAATCATAGACGCATAAAAACATCCAAGCACGAATTTTACGATGGGTATGAGGAAAATTCAGGTGAATATTTGAAAAGCTAGTTTTTTGCCGAAACACATCTTTCCACAACATCCAGTTACAAAGTCCAGTTAGATTAGTAGAAGTAGAAAGATAAAAAATCCTCCCCGGCGGGGAATTGAACCCCGGTCTACCGCGTGACAGGCGGGGATACTTACCACTATACTACCGAGGATTCGGCTATTTACCTACTCTAATAATGCGCTAAACTTAAACAGATTTCAAAAATAAGCTGCCAAAAAAGCAAATGGCGGCGGCGTTTTCTTTAACATTTGTAAACATAGACGCATAAAAACATCCAAGCACGAAGTTTACGATGGGTATGAGGAAAAGTCAGGTGAATATTTGAAAAGCTAGTTTTTTGCAGAAACACATCTTTCCACAACATCCAGTTACAACGTCCAGTTAGATTAGTAGAAGTAGAAAGATAAAAAATCCTCCCCGGCGGGGAATTGAACCCCGGTCTCCCGCGTGACAGGCGGGGATACTTACCACTATACTACCGAGGATTCGGATATTTACCTACTCTAATAATGCGCTAAACTTAAACAGATTTCAAAAATAAGCTGCTAAAAAAGAAAATGGCGGCGGCGTTTTCTTTAACATTTGTAAACATAGACGCATAAAAACATCCAAGCACGAAGTTTACGATGGGTATGAGGAAAATTCAGGTGAATATTTGAAAAGCTAGTTTTTTGCAGAAACACATGTTTCCACAACATCCAGTTACAAAGTCCAGTTAGATTAGTAGAAGTAGAAAGATAAAAAATCCTCCCCGGCGGGGAATTGAACCCCGGTCTCCCGCGTGACAGGCGGGGATACTTACCACTATACTACCGAGGATTCGGATATTTACCTACTCTAATAATGCGCTAAACTTAAACAGATTTCAAAAATAAGCTGCCACAAAAAGCAAATGGCGGCGGCGTTTTCTTTAACATTTGTAAACATAGACGCATAAAAACATCCAAGCACGAAGTTTACGATGGGTATGAGGAAAATTCAGGTGAATATTTGAAAAGCTAGTTTTTTGCCGAAACACATCTTTCCACAACATCCAGTTACAAAGTCCAGTTAGATTAGTAGAAGTAGAAAGATAAAAAATCCTCCCCGGCGGGGAATTGAATCCCGGTCTCCCGCGTGACAGGCGGGGATACTTACCACTATACTACCGAGGATTCGGATATTTACCGACTCTAATAATGCGCTAAACTTAAACAGATTTCAAAAATAAGCTGCCACAAAAAGCAAATGGCGGCGGCGTTTTCTTTAACATTTGTAAACATAGACGCATAAAAACATCCAAGCACGAAGTTTACGATGGGTATGAGGAAAATTCAAGTTAATATTTTAAAAGCTAGTTTTTTGCAGAAACACATCTTTCCACAACATCCAAATACAAAGTCCAGTTAGATTAGAAGAAGTAGAAAGATAAAAAATCCTCCCCGGCGGCGAATTGAACCCCGGTCTCCCGCGTGACAGGCGGGGATACTTACCACTATACTACCGAGGATTCGGATATTTACCTACTCTAATAATGCGCTCAACTTAAACAGATTTCAAAAATAAGCTGCCACAAAAAGCAAATGGCGGCGGCGTTTTCTTTAACATTTGTAAACATAGACGCATAAAAACATCCAAGCACGAAGTTTACGATGGGTATGAGGAAAATTCAAGTTAATATTTGAAAAGCTAGTTTTTTGCAGAAACACATCTTTCCACAACATCCAGTTACAAAGTCCAGTTAGATTAGAAGAAGTAGAAAGATAAAAAATCCTCCCCGGCGGGGAATTGAACCCCGGTCTCCCGCGTGACAGGCGGGGATACTTACCACTATACTACCGAGGATTCGGATATTTACCTACACTAATAATGCGCTAAACTTAAACAGATTTCAAAAAAAAGCTGCCACAAAAAGCAAATGGAAGCGGCGTTTTCTTTAACATTTGTAAACATAGACGCATAAAAACATCCAAGCACGAGGTTTACGATGGGTATGAGGAAAATTCAAGTAAATGTTTGAAAAGCTAGTTGTTTGCAGAAACACATCTTTCCACAACATCCAGTTACAACGTCCAGTTAGATTAGTAGAAGTAAAAAGATAAAAAATCCTCACCGGCGGGGAATTGAACCCCGGTCTCCCGCGTGACAGGCGGGGATACTTACCACGATACTACCGAGGATTCGGATATTTACATACTCTAATAATGCGCTAAACTTAAACAGATTTCAAAAATAAGCTGCCACAAAAAGCAAATGGCGACGGCGTTTTCTTTAACATATTAAACATAGACGCATAAAAACATCCAAGCACGAAGTTTACGATGGGTATGAGGAAAATTCAAGTTAATATTGAAAAGCTATTTTTTTGCAGAAACACATCTTTCCACAACATCCAGTTACAAAGTCCAGTTAGATTAGTAGAAGTAGAAAGATAAAAAATCCTCCCCGGCGGGGAATTGAACCCCGGTCTCCCGCGTGACAGGCGGGGATACTTACCACTATACTACCGAGGTTTCGGATATTTACCTACTCTAATAATGCGCTAAACTTAAACAGATTTCAAAAATAAACTGCCACAAAAAGCAAATGGCGGCGGCGTTTTCTTTAACATTTGTAAACATAGACGCATAAAAACATCCAAGCACGAAGTTTACGATGGGTATGAGGAAAAGTCAGGTGAATATTTGAAAAGCTAGTTGTTTGCAGAAACACATCTTTCCACAACATCCAGTTACAAAGTCCAGTTAGATTAGTAGAAGTAGAAAGATAAAAAATCCTCCCCGGCGGGGAATTGAACCCCGGTCTCCCGCGTGACAGGCGGGGATACTTACCACTATACTACCGAGGATTCGGATATTTACTTACTCTAATAATGCGCTCAACTTAAACAGATTTATAAAATAAGCTGCCACAAAAAGCAAATGGCGGCGGCGTTTTCTTTAACATTTGTAAACATAGACGCATAAAAACATCCAAGCACGAAGTTTACGATGGGTATGAGGAAAATTCAGGTGAATATTTGAAAAGCTAGTTGTTTGCAGAAACACATCTTTCCACAACATCCAGTTACAAAGTCCAGTTAGATTAGTAGAAGTAGAAAGATAAAAAATCCTCCCCGGCGGGGAATTGAACCCCGGTCTCCCGCGTGACAGGCGGGGATACTTACCACTATACTACCGAGGATTCGGATATTTACCTACTCTAATAATGCGCTAAACTTAAACAGATTTCAAAAATAAGCTGCCACAAAAAGCAAATGGCGGCGGCGTTTTCTTTAACATTTGTGAACATAGACGTATAAAAACATCCAAGCACGAACTTTACGATGGGTATGAGGAAAATTCAAGTAAATGTTTGAAAAGCTAGTTTTGCAGAAACACATCTTTCCACAACATCCAGTTACAAAGTCCAGTTAGATTAGTAGAAGTAGAAAGATAAAAAATCCTCCCCGGCGGGGAATTGAACCCCGGTCTCCCGCGTGACAGGCGGGGATACTTACCACTATACTACCGAGGATTCGGATATTTACCTACTCTAATAATGCGCTAAACTTAAACAGATTTCAAAAATAAGCTGCCACAAAAAGCAAATGGCGGCGGCGTTTTCTTTAACATTTGTGAACATAGACGCATAAAAACATCCAAGCACGAAGTTTACGATGGGTATGAGGAAAATTCAAGTTAATGTTTGAAAAGCTAGTTTTGCAGAAACACATCTTTCCACAACATCCAGTTACAAAGTCCAGTTAGATTAGTAGAAGTAGAAAGATAAAAAATCCTCTCCGGCGGGGAATTGAACCCCGGTCTCCCGCGTGACAGGCGGGGATACTTACCACTATACTACCGAGGATTCGGATATTTACCTACTCTAATAATGCGCTAAACTTAAACAGATTTCAAAAATAAGCTGCCACAAAAAGCAAATGGCGGCGGCGTTTTCTTTAACATATGTAAACATAGACGCATAAAAACATCCAAGCACGAAGTTTACGATGGGTATGAGGAAAATTCAAGTTAATATTTGAAAAGCTAGTTTTTTGCAGAAACACATCTTTCCACAACATCCAGTTACAAAGTCCAGTTAGATTAGTAGAAGTAGAAAGATAAAAAATCCTCCCCGGCGGGGAATTGAACCCCGGTCTCCCGCGTGACAGGCGGGGATACTTACCACTATACTACCGAGGATTCAGATATTTACCTACTCTAATAATGCGCTAAACTTAAACAGATTTCAAAAATAAGCTGCCACAAAAAGCAAATGGCGGCGGCGTTTTCTTTAACATTTGTAAACATAGACGCATAAAAACATCCAAGCACGAAGTTTACGATGGGTATGAGGAAAATTCAGGTGAATATTTGAAAAGCTAGTTGTTTGCAGAAACACATCTTTCCACAACATCCAGTTACAAAGTCCAGTTGGATTAGAAGAAGTAGAAAGATAAAAAATCCTCCCCGGCGGGGAATTGAACCCCGGTCTCCCGCGTGACAGGCGGGGATACTTACCACTATACTACCGAGGATTCGGATATTTACCTACTCTAATAATGCGCTAAACTTAAACAGATTTCAAAAATAAACTGCCACAAAAAGCAAATGGCGGCGGCGTTTTCTTTAACATTTGTAAACATAGACGCATAAAAACATCCAAGCACGAAGTTTACGATGGGTATGAGGAAAAGTCAGGTGAATATTTGAAAAGCTAGTTGTTTGCAGAAACACATCTTTCCACAACATCCAGTTACAAAGTCCAGTTAGATTAGTAGAAGTAGAAAGATAAAAAATCCTCCCCGGCGGGGAATTGAACCCCGGTCTCCCGCGTGACAGGCGGGGATACTTACCACTATACTACCGAGGATTCGGATATTTACCTACTCTAATAATGCGCTAAACTTAAACAGATTTCAAAAATAAGCTGCCACAAAAAGCAAATGGCGGCGGCGTTTTCTTTAACATTTGTGAACATAGACGCATAAAAACATCCAAGCACGAACTTTACGATGGGTATGAGGAAAATTCAAGTAAATGTTTGAAAAGCTAGTTTTGAAGAAACACATCTTTCCACAACATCCAGTTACAAAGTCCAGTTAGATTAGTAGAAGTAGAAAGATAAAAAATCCTCCCCGGCGGGGAATTGAACCCCGGTCTCCCGCGTGACAGGCGGGGATACTTACCACTATACTACCGAGGATTCGGATATTTACCTACTCTAATAATGCGCTAAACTTAAACAGATTTCAAAAATAAGCTGCCACAAAAAGCAAATGGCGGCGGCGTTTTCTTTAACATTTGTGAACATAGACGCATAAAAACATCCAAGCACGAAGTTTACGATGGGTATGAGGAAAATTCAAGTTAATGTTTGAAAAGCTAGTTTTGCAGAAACACATCTTTCCACAACATCCAGTTACAAAGTCCAGTTAGATTAGTAGAAGTAGAAAGATAAAAAATCCTCTCCGGCGGGGAATTGAACCCCGGTCTCCCGCGTGACAGGCGGGGATACTTACCACTATACTACCGAGGATTCGGATATTTACCTACTCTAATAATGCGCTAAACTTAAAAAGATTTCAAAAATAAGCTGCCACAAAAAGCAAATGGCGGCGGCGTTTTCTTTAACATATGTAAACATAGACGCATAAAAACATCCAAGCACGAAGTTTACGATGGGTATGAGGAAAATTCAAGTTAATATTTGAAAAGCTAGTTTTTTGCAGAAACACATCTTTCCACAACATCCAGTTACAAAGTCCAGTTAGATTAGTAGAAGTAGAAAGATAAACAATCCTCCCCGGCGGGGAATTGAACCCCGGTCTCCCGCGTGACAGGCGGGGATACTTACCACTATACTACCGAGGATTCAGATATTTACCTACTCTAATAATGCGCTAAACTTAAACAGATTTCAAAAATAAGCTGCCACAAAAAGCAAATGGCGGCGGCGTTTTCTTTAACATTTGTAAACATAGACGCATAAAAACATCCAAGCACGAAGTTTACGATGGGTATGAGGAAAATTCAGGTGAATATTTGAAAAGCTAGTTGTTTGCAGAAACACATCTTTCCACAACATCCAGTTACAAAGTCCAGTTGGATTAGAAGAAGTAGAAAGATAAAAAATCCTCCCCGGCGGGGAATTGAACCCCGGTCTCCCGCGTGACAGGTGGGGATACTTACCACTATACTACCGAGGATTCGGATATTTACCTACTCTAATAATGCGCTAAACTTACACAGATTTCAAAAATAAACTGCCACAAAAAGCAAATGGCGGCGGCGTTTTCTTTAACATTTGTAAACATAGACGCATAAAAACATCCAAGCACGAAGTTTACGATGGGTATGAGGAAAAGTCAGGTGAATATTTGAAAAGCTAGTTGTTTGCAGAAACACATCTTTCCACAACATCCAGTTACAAAGTCCAGTTAGATTAGTAGAAGTAGAAAGATAAAAAATCCTCCCTGGCGGGGAATTGAACCCCGGTCTCCCGCGTGACAGGCGGGGATACTTACCACTATACTACCGAGGATTCGGATATTTACCTACTCTAATAATGCGCTAAACTTAAACAGATTTCAAAAATAAGCTGCCACAAAAAGCAAATGGCGGCGGCGTTTTCTTTAACATTTGTAAACATAGACGCATAAAAACATCCAAGCACGAACTTTACGATGGGTATGAGGAAAATTCAAGTTAATGTTTGAAAAGCTAGTTTTGCAGAAACACATCTTTCCACAACATCCAGTTACAAAGTCCAGTTAGATTAGTAGAAGTAGAAAGATAAAAAGTCCTCCCCGGCGGGGAATTGAACCCCGGTCTCCCGCGTGACAGGCGGGGATACTTACCACTATACTACCGAGGATTCGGATATTTACCTACTCTAATAATGCGCTAAACTTAAACAGATTTCAAAAATAAGCTGCCACAAAAAGCAAATGGCGGCGGCGTTTTCTTTAACATTTGTAAACATAGACGCATAAAAACATCCAAGCACGAAGTTTACGATGGGTATGAGGAAAATTCAGGTGAATATTTGAAAAGCTAGTTTTTTGCAGAAACACATCTTTCCACAACATCCAGTTACAAAGTCAAGTTAGATTAGTAGAAGTAGAAAAATAAAAAATCCTCCCCGGCGGGGAATTGAACCCCGGTCTCCCGCGTGACAGGCGGGGATACTTACCACTATACTACCGAGGATTCGGATATTTACCTACTCTAATAATGCGCTAAACTTAAACAGATTTCAAAAATAAGCTGCTACAAAAAGCAAATGGCGGCGGCGTTTTCTTTAACATTTGTAAACATAGACGCATAAAAACATCCAAGCACGAAGTTTACGATGGGTATGAGGAAAATTCAGGTGAATATTTGAAAAGCTAGTTTTTTGCAGAAACACATCTTTCCACAACATCCAGTTACAAAGTCCAGTTAGATTAGTAGAAGTAGAAAGATAAAAAATCCTCCCCGGCGGGGAATTGAACCCCGGTCTCCCGCGTGACAGGCGGGGATACTTACCACTATACTACCGAGGATTCGGACATTTACCTACTCTAATAATGCGCTAAACTTAAACAGATTTCAAAAATAAGCTGCCACAAAAAGCAAATGGCGGCGGCGTTTTCTGTAACATTTGTGAACATAGACGCATAAAAACATCCAAGCACGAAGTTTACGATGGGTATGAGGAAAATTCAAGTTAATGTTTGAAAAGCTAGTTTTTTGCAGAAACACCTCTTTCCACAACATCCAGTTACAAAGTCCAGTTAGATTAGTAGAAGTAGAAAGATAAAAAATCCTCCCCGGCGGGGAATTGAACCCCGGTCTCCCGCGTGACAGGCGGGGATACTTACCACTATACTACCGAGGATTCGGATATTTACCTACTCTAATAATGCGCTAAACTTAAACAGATTTCAAAAATAAACTGCCACAAAAAGCAAATGGCGGCGGACTTTTCTGTAACATTTGTAAACATAGACGCATAAAAACATCCAAGCACGAACTTTACGATGGGTATGAGGAAAATTCAAGTAAATGTTTGAAAAGCTAGTTTTGCAGAAACACATCTTTCCACAACATCCAGTTACAAAGTCCAGTTAGATTAGTAGCAGTAGAAAGATAAAAAATCCTCCCCGGCGGGGAATTGAACCCCGGTCTCCCGCGTGACAGGCGGGGATACTTACCACTATACTACCGAGGATTCGGACATTTACCTACTCTAATAATGCGCTAAACTTAAACAGATGTCAAAAATAAGCTGCCACAAAAAGCAAATGGCGGCGGCGTTTTCTGTAACATTTGTGAACATAGACGCATAAAAACATCCAAGCACGAAGTTTACGATGGGTATGAGGAAAATTCAAGTTAATGTTTGAAAAGCTAGTTTTTTGCAGAAACACCTCTTTCCACAACATCCAGTTACAAAGTCCAGTTAGATTAGTAGAAGTAGAAAGATAAAAAATCCTCCCCGGCGGGGAATTGAACCCCGGTCTCCCGCGTGACAGGCGGGGATACTTACCACTATACTACCGAGGATTCGGATATTTACCTACTCTAATAATGCGCTAAACTTAAACAGATTTCAAAAATAAACTGCCACAAAAAGCAAATGGCGGCGGCGTTTTCTGTAACATTCGTAAACATAGACGCATAAAAACATCCAAGCACGAACTTTACGATGGGTATGAGGAAAATTCAAGTAAATGTTTGAAAAGCTAGTTTTGCAGAAACACATCTTTCCACAACATCCAGTTACAAAGTCCAGTTAGATTAGTAGAAGTAGAAAGATAAAAAATCCTCCCCGGCGGGGAATTGAACCCCGGTCTCCCGCGTGACAGGCGGGGATACTTACCACTATACTACCGAGGATTCGGATATTTACCTACTCTAATAATCCGCTAAACTTAAACAGATTTCAAAAATAAGCTGCCACAAAAAGCAAATGGCGGCGGCGTTTTCTTTAACATTTGTAAACATAGACGCATAAAAACATCCAAGCACGAAGTTTACGATGGGTATGAGGAAAATTCAAGTTAATATTTGAAAAGCTAGTTTTTTGCAGAAACACATCTTTCCACAACATCCAGTTACAAAGTCCAGTTAGATTAGTAGAAGTAGAAAGATAAAAAATCCTCTCCGGCGGGGAATTGAACCCCGGTCTCCCGCGTGACAGGCGGGGATACTTACCACTATACTACCGAGGATTCGGATATTTACCTACTCTAATAATGCGCTAAACTTAAACAGATTTCAAAAATAAGCTGCCACAAAAAGCAAATGGCGGCGGCGTTTTCTGTAACATTTGTAAACATAGACGCATAAAAACATCCAAGCACGAAGTTTACGATGGGTATGAGGAAAATTCAAGTTAATATTTGAAAAGCTAGTTTTTTGCAGAAACACATCTTTCCACAACATCCAGTTACAAAGTCCAGTTAGATTAGTAGAAGTAGAAAGATAAAAAATCCTCTCCGGCGGGGAATTGAACCCCGGTCTCCCGCGTGACAGGCGGGGATACTTACCACTATACTACCGAGGATTCGGATATTTACCTACTCTAATAATGCGCTAAACTTAAACAGATTTCAAAAATAAGCTGCCACAAAAAGCAAATGGCGGCGGCGTTTTCTTTAACATTTGTAAACATAGACGCATAAAAACATCCAAGCACGAAGTTTACGATGGGTATGAGGAACATTCAAGTTAATATTTGAAAAGCTAGTTTTTTGCAGAAACACATCTTTCCACAACATCCAGTTACAAAGTCCAGTTAGATTAGTAGAAGTAGAAAGATAAAAAATCCTCCCCGGCGGGGAATTGAACCCCGGTCTCCCGCGTGACAGGCGGGGATACTTACCACTATACTACCGAGGATTCGGACATTTACCTACTCTAATAATGCGCTAAACTTAAACAGATGTCAAAAATAAGCTGCCACAAAAAGCAAATGGCGGCGGCGTTTTCTGTAACATTTGTGAACATAGACGCATAAAAACATCCAAGCACGAAGTTTACGATGGGTATGAGGAAAATTCAAGTTAATGTTTGAAAAGCTAGTTTTTTGCAGAAACACCTCTTTCCACAACATCCAGTTACAAAGTCCAGTTAGATTAGTAGAAGTAGAAAGATAAAAAATCCTCCCCGGCGGGGAATTGAACCCCGGTCTCCCGCGTGACAGGCGGGGATACTTACCACTATACTACCGAGGATTCGGATATTTACCTACTCTAATAATGCGCTAAACTTAAACAGATTTCAAAAATAAACTGCCACAAAAAGCAAATGGCGGCGGCGTTTTCTGTAACATTCGTAAACATAGACGCATAAAAACATCCAAGCACGAACTTTACGATGGGTATGAGGAAAATTCAAGTAAATGTTTGAAAAGCTAGTTTTGCAGAAACACATCTTTCCACAACATCCAGTTACAAAGTCCAGTTAGATTAGTAGAAGTAGAAAGATAAAAAATCCTCCCCGGAGGGGAATTGAACCCCGGTCTCCCGCGTGACAGGCGGGGATACTTACCACTATACTACCGAGGATTCGGATATTTACCTACTCTAATAATCCGCTAAACTTAAACAGATTTCAAAAATAAGCTGCCACAAAAAGCAAATGGCGGCGGCGTTTTCTTTAACATTTGTAAACATAGACGCATAAAAACATCCAAGCACGAAGTTTACGATGGGTATGAGGAAAATTCAAGTTAATATTTGAAAAGCTAGTTTTTTGCAGAAACACATCTTTCCACAACATCCAGTCACAAAGTCCAGTTAGATTAGTAGAAGTAGAAAGATAAAAAATCCTCTCCGGCGGGGAATTGAACCCCGGTCTCCCGCGTGACAGGCGGGGATACTTACCACTATACTACCGAGGATTCGGATATTTACCTACTCTAATAATGCGCTAAACTTAAACAGATTTCAAAAATAAGCTGCCACAAAAAGCAAATGGCGGCGGCGTTTTCTGTAACATTTGTAAACATAGACGCATAAAAACATCCAAGCACGAAGTTTACGATGGGTATGAGGAAAATTCAAGTTAATATTTGAAAAGCTAGTTTTTTGCAGAAACACATCTTTCCACAACATCCAGTTACAAAGTCCAGTTAGATTAGTAGAAGTAGAAAGATAAAAAATCCTCTCCGGCGGGGAATTGAACCCCGGTCTCCCGCGTGACAGGCGGGGATACTTACCACTATACTACCGAGGATTCGGATATTTACCTACTCTAATAATGCGCTAAACTTAAACAGATTTCAAAAATAAGCTGCCACAAAAAGCAAATGGCGGCGGCGTTTTCTTTAACATTTGTAAACATAGACGCATAAAAACATCCAAGCACGAAGTTTACGATGGGTATGAGGAACATTCAAGTTAATATTTGAAAAGCTAGTTTTTTGCAGAAACACATCTTTCCACAACATCCAGTTACAAAGTCCAGTTAGATTAGTAGAAGTAGAAAGATAAAAAATCCTCCCCGGCGGGGAATTGAACCCCGGTCTCCCGCGTGACAGGCGGGGATACTTACCACTATACTACCGAGGATTCAGATATTTACCTACTCTAATAATGCGCTAAACTTAAACAGATTTCAAAAATAAGCTGCCACAAAAAGCAAATGGCGGCGGCGTTTTCTTTAACATTTGTAAACATAGACGCATAAAAACATCCAAGCACGAAGTTTACGATGGGTATGAGGAAAATTCAGGTGAATATTTGAAAAGCTAGTTGTTTGCAGAAACACATCTTTCCACAACATCCAGTTACAAAGTCCAGTTGGATTAGAAGAAGTAGAAAGATAAAAAATCCTCCCCGGCGGGGAATTGAACCCCGGTCTCCCGCGTGACAGGCGGGGATACTTACCACTATACTACCGAGGATTCGGATATTTACCTACTCTAATAATGCGCTAAACTTAAACAGATTTCAAAAATAAACTGCCACAAAAAGCAAATGGCGGCGGCGTTTTCTTTAACATTTGTAAACATAGACGCATAAAAACATCCAAGCACGAAGTTTACGATGGGTATGAGGAAAAGTCAGGTGAATATTTGAAAAGCTAGTTGTTTGCAGAAACACATCTTTCCACAACATCCAGTTACAAAGTCCAGTTAGATTAGTAGAAGTAGAAAGATAAAAAATCCTCCCTGGCGGGGAATTGAACCCCGGTCTCCCGCGTGACAGGCGGGGATACTTACCACTATACTACCGAGGATTCGGATATTTACCTACTCTAATAATGCGCTAAACTTAAACAGATTTCAAAAATAAGCTGCCACAAAAAGCAAATGGCGGCGGCGTTTTCTTTAACATTTGTAAACATAGACGCATAAAAACATCCAAGCACGAACTTTACGATGGGTATGAGGAAAATTCAAGTTAATGTTTGAAAAGCTAGTTTTGCAGAAACACATCTTTCCACAACATCCAGTTACAAAGTCCAGTTAGATTAGTAGAAGTAGAAAGATAAAAAATCCTCCCCGGCGGGGAATTGAACCCCGGTCTCCCGCGTGACAGGCGGGGATACTTACCACTATACTACCGAGGATTCGGATATTTACCTACTCTAATAATGCGCTAAACTTAAACAGATTTCAAAAATAAGCTGCCACAAAAAGCAAATGGCGGCGGCGTTTTCTTTAACATTTGTAAACATAGACGCATAAAAACATCCAAGCACGAAGTTTACGATGGGTATGAGGAAAATTCAGGTGAATATTTGAAAAGCTAGTTTTTTGCAGAAAAACATCTTTCCACAACATCCAGTTACAAAGTCAAGTTAGATTAGTAGAAGTAGAAAGATAAAAAATCCTCCCCGGCGGGGAATTGAACCCCGGTCTCCCGCGTGACAGGCGGGGATACTTACCACTATACTACCGAGGATTCGGATATTTACCTACTCTAATAATGCGCTAAACTTAAACAGATTTCAAAAATAAGCTGCTACAAAAAGCAAATGGCGGCGGCGTTTTCTTTAACATTTGTAAACATAGACGCATAAAAACATCCAAGCACGAAGTTTACGATGGGTATGAGGAAAATTCAGGTGAATATTTGAAAAGCTAGTTTTTTGCAGAAACACATCTTTCCACAACATCCAGTTACAAAGTCCAGTTAGATTAGTAGAAGTAGAAAGATAAAAAATCCTCCCCGGCGGGGAATTGAACCCCGGTCTCCCGCGTGACAGGCGGGGATACTTACCACTATACTACCGAGGATTCGGACATTTACCTACTCTAATAATGCGCTAAACTTAAACAGATTTCAAAAATAAGCTGCCACAAAAAGCAAATGGCGGCGGCGTTTTCTGTAACATTTGTGAACATAGACGCATAAAAACATCCAAGCACGAAGTTTACGATGGGTATGAGGAAAATTCAAGTTAATGTTTGAAAAGCTAGTTTTTTGCAGAAACACCTCTTTCCACAACATCCAGTTACAAAGTCCAGTTAGATTAGTAGAAGTAGAAAGATAAAAAATCCTCCCCGGCGGGGAATTGAACCCCGGTCTCCCGCGTGACAGGCGGGGATACTTACCACTATACTACCGAGGATTCGGATATTTACCTACTCTAATAATGCGCTAAACTTAAACAGATTTCAAAAATAAACTGCCACAAAAAGCAAATGGCGGCGGACTTTTCTGTAACATTTGTAAACATAGACGCATAAAAACATCCAAGCACGAACTTTACGATGGGTATGAGGAAAATTCAAGTAAATGTTTGAAAAGCTAGTTTTGCAGAAACACATCTTTCCACAACATCCAGTTACAAAGTCCAGTTAGATTAGTAGCAGTAGAAAGATAAAAAATCCTCCCCGGCGGGGAATTGAACCCCGGTCTCCCGCGTGACAGGCGGGGATACTTACCACTATACTACCGAGGATTCGGACATTTACCTACTCTAATAATGCGCTAAACTTAAACAGATTTCAAAAATAAACTGCCACAAAAAGCAAATGGCGGCGGCGTTTTCTGTAACATTCGTAAACATAGACGCATAAAAACATCCAAGCACGAACTTTACGATGGGTATGAGGAAAATTCAAGTAAATGTTTGAAAAGCTAGTTTTGCAGAAACACATCTTTCCACAACATCCAGTTACAAAGTCCAGTTAGATTAGTAGAAGTAGAAAGATAAAAAATCCTCCCCGGCGGGGAATTGAACCCCGGTCTCCCGCGTGACAGGCGGGGATACTTACCACTATACTACCGAGGATTCGGATATTTACCTACTCTAATAATCCGCTAAACTTAAACAGATTTCAAAAATAAGCTGCCACAAAAAGCAAATGGCGGCGGTTTTTTCTTTAACATTTGTAAACATAGACGCATAAAAACATCCAAGCACGAAGTTTACGATGGGTATGAGGAAAATTCAAGTTAATATTTGAAAAGCTAGTTTTTTGCAGAAACACATCTTTCCACAACATCCAGTTACAAAGTCCAGTTAGATTAGTAGAAGTAGAAAGATAAAAAATCCTCTCCGGCGGGGAATTGAACCCCGGTCTCCCGCGTGACAGGCGGGGATACTTACCACTATACTACCGAGGATTCGGATATTTACCTACTCTAATAATGCGCTAAACTTAAACAGATTTCAAAAATAAGCTGCCACAAAAAGCAAATGGCGGCGGCGTTTTCTTTAACATTTGTAAACATAGACGCATAAAAACATCCAAGCACGAAGTTTACGATGGGTATGAGGAAAATTCAAGTTAATATTTGAAAAGCTAGTTTTTTGCAGAAACACATCTTTCCACAACATCCAGTTACAAAGTCCAGTTAGATTAGTAGAAGTAGAAAGATAAAAAATCCTCTCCGGCGGGGAATTGAACCCCGGTCTCCCGCGTGACAGGCGGGGATACTTACCACTATACTACCGAGGATTCGGATATTTACCTACTCTAATAATGCGCTAAACTTAAACAGATTTCAAAAATAAGCTGCCACAAAAAGCAAATGGCGGCGGCGTTTTCTGTAACATTTGTAAACATAGACGCATAAAAACATCCAAGCACGAAGTTTACGATGGGTATGAGGAAAATTCAAGTTAATATTTGAAAAGCTAGTTTTTTGCAGAAACACATCTTTCCACAACATCCAGTTACAAAGTCCAGTTAGATTAGTAGAAGTAGAAAGATAAAAAATCCTCTCCGGCGGGGAATTGAACCCCGGTCTCCCGCGTGACAGGCGGGGATACTTACCACTATACTACCGAGGATTCGGATATTTACCTACTCTAATAATGCGCTAAACTTAAACAGATTTCAAAAATAAGCTGCCACAAAAAGCAAATGGCGGCGGCGTTTTCTGTAACATTTGTAAACATAGACGCATAAAAACATCCAAGCACGAAGTTTACGATGGGTATGAGGAAAATTCAAGTTAATGTTTGAAAAGCTAGTTTTTTGCAGAAACACATCTTTCCACAACATCCAGTTACAAAGTCCAGTTAGATTAGTAGAAGTAGAAAGATAAAAAATCCTCCCCGGCGGGGAATTGAACCCCGGTCTCCCGCGTGACAGGCGGGGATACTTACCACTATACTACCGAGGATTCGGATATTTACCTACTCTAATAATGCGCTAAACTTAAACAGATTTCAAAAATAAGCTGCCACAAAAAGCAAATGGCGGCGGCGTTTTCTTTAACATTTGTAAACATAGACGCATAAAAACATCCAAGCACGAACTTTACGATGGGTATGAGGAAAATTCAAGTAAATGTTTGAAAAGCTAGTTTTGCAGAAACACATCTTTCCACAACATCCAGTTACAAAGTCCAGTTAGATTAGTAGAAGTAGAAAGATAAAAAATCCTCCCCGGCGGGGAATTGAACCCCGGTCTCCCGCGTGACAGGCGGGGATACTTACCACTATACTACCGAGGATTCGGATATTTACCTACTCTAATAATGCGCTAAACTTAAACAGATTTCAAAAATAAGCTGCCACAAAAAGCAAATGGCGGCGGCGTTTTCTTTAACATTTGTAAACATAGACGCATAAAAACATCCAAGCACGAAGTTTACGATGGGTATGAGGAAAAGTCAGGTGAATATTTGAAAAGCTAGTTTTTTGCAGAAACACATCTTTCCACAACATCCAGTTACAAAGTCCAGTTAGATTAGTAGAAGTAGAAAGATAAAAAATCCTCCCCGGCGGGGAATTGAACCCCGGTCTCCCGCGTGACAGGCGGGGATACTTACCACTATACTACCGAGGATTCGGATATTTACCTACTCTAATAATGCGCTAAACTTAAACAGATTTCAAAAATAAGCTGCTACAAAAAGCAAATGGCGGCGGCGTTTTCTTTAACATTTGTAAACATAGACGCATAAAAACATCCAAGCACGAACTTTACGATGGGTATGAGGAAAATCCAGGTGAATATTTGAAAAGCTAGTTTTTTGCAGGAACACATCTTTCCACAACATCCAGTTACAAAGTCCAGTTAGATTAGTAGAAGTAGAAAGATAAAAAATCCTCCCCGGCGGGGAATTGAACCCCGGTCTCCCGCATGACAGGCGGGGATACTTACCACTATACTACCGAGGATTCGGACATTTACCTACTCTAATAATGCGCTAAACTTAAACAGATTTCAAAAATAAGCTGCCACAAAAAGCAAATGGCGGCGGCGTTTTCTGTAACATTTGTGAACATAGACGCATAAAAACATCCAAGCACGAAGTTTACGATGGGTATGAGGAAAATTCAAGTTAATGTTTGAAAAGCTAGTTTTTTGCAGAAACACCTCTTTCCACAACATCCAGTTACAAAGTCCAGTTAGATTAGTAGAAGTAGAAAGATAAAAAATCCTCCCCGGCGGGGAATTGAACCCCGGTCTCCCGCGTGACAGGCGGGGATACTTACCACTATACTACCGAGGATTCGGATATTTACCTACTCTAATAATGCGCTAAACTTAAACAGATTTCAAAAATAAGCTGCCACAAAAAGCAAATGGCGGCGGCTTTTCTTTAACATTTGTAAACATAGACGCATAAAAACATCCAAGTACGAAGTTTACGATGGGTACGAGGAAAATTCAGGTGAATATTTGAAAAGCTAGTTTTTTGCAGGAACACATCTTTCCACAACACCCAGTTACAAAGTCCAGTTAGATTAGTAGAAGTAGAAAGATAAAAAATCCTCCCCGGCGGGGAATTGAACCCCGGTCTCCCGCATGACAGGCGGGGATACTTACCACTATACTACCGAGGATTCGGACATTTACCTACTCTAATAATGCGCTAAACTTAAACAGATTTCAAAAATAAGCTGCCACAAAAAGCAAATGGCGGCGGCGTTTTCTGTAACATTTGTGAACATAGACGCATAAAAACATCCAAGCACGAAGTTTACGATGGGTATGAGGAAAATTCAAGTTAAAGTTTGAAAAGCTAGTTTTTTGCAGAAACACCTCTTTCCACAACATCCAGTTACAAAGTCCAGTTAGATTAGTAGAAGTAGAAAGATAAAAAATCCTCCCCGGCGGGGAATTGAACCCCGGTCTCCCGCGTGACAGGCGGGGATACTTACCACTATACTACCGAGGATTCGGATATTTACCTACTCTAATAATGCGCTAAACTTAAACAGATTTCAAAAATAAGCTGCTACAAAAAGCAAATGTCGGCGGCGTTTTCTTTAACATTTGTAAACATAGACGCATAAAAACATCCAAGCACGAAGTTTACGATGGGTATGAGGAAAATTCAGGTGAATATTTGAAAAGCTAGTTTTTTGCAGGAACACATCTTTCCACAACATCCAGTTACAAAGTCCAGTTAGATTAGTAGAAGTAGAAAGATAAAAAATCCTCCCCGGCGGGGAATTGAACCCCGGTCTCCCGCATGACAGGCGGGGATACTTACCACTATACTACCGAGGATTCGGACATTTACCTACTCTAATAATGCGCTAAACTTAAACAGATTTCAAAAATAAGCTGCCACAAAAAGCAAATGGCGGCGGCGTTTTCTGTAACATTTGTGAACATAGACGCATAAAAACATCCAAGCACGAAGTTTACGATGGGTATGAGGAAAATTCAAGTTAATGTTTGAAAAGCTAGTTTTTTGCAGAAACACCTCTTTCCACAACATCCAGTTACAAAGTCCAGTTAGATTAGTAGAAGTAGAAAGATAAAAAATCCTCCCCGGCGGGGAATTAAACCCCGGTCTCCCGCATGACAGGCGGGGATACTTACCACTATACTACCGAGGATTCGGATATTTACCTACTCTAATAATGCGCTAAACTTAAACAGATTTCAAAAATAAACTGCCAAAAAAGCAAATGGCGGCGGCGTTTTCTGAAACATTTGTAAACATAGACGCATAAAAACATCCAAGCACGAACTTTACGATGGGTATGAGGAAAATTCAAGTAAATGTTTGAAAAGCTAGTTTTGCAGAAACACATCTTTCCACAACATCCAGTTACAAAGTCCAGTTAGATTAGTAGAAAGATAAATAATCCTCCCCGGCGGGGAATTGAACCCCGGTCTCCCGCGTGACAGGCGGGGATACTTACCACTATACTACCGAGGATTCGGACATTTACCTACTCTAATAATGCGCTAAACTTAAACAGATGTCAAAAATAAGCTGCCACAAAAAGCAAATGGCGGATGCGTTTTCTGTAACATTTGTGAACATAGACGCATAAAAACATCCAAGCACGAAGTTTACGATGGGTATGAGGAAAATTCAAGTTAATGTTTGAACAGCTAGTTTTTTGCAGAAACACCTCTTTCCACAACATCCAGTTACAAAGTCCAGTTAGATTAGTAGAAGTAGAAAGATAAAAATTCCTCCCCGGCGGGGAATTGAACCCCGGTCTCCCGCGTGACAGGCGGGGATACTTACCACTATACTACCGAGGATTCGGATATTTACCTACTCTAATAATGCGCTAAACTTAAACAGATTTCAAAAATAAACTGCCACAAAAAGCAAATGGCGGCGGCGTTTTCTGTAACATTTGTAAACATAGACGCATAAAAACATCCAAGCACGAACTTTACGATGGGTATGAGGAAAATTCAAGTAAATGTTTGAAAAGCTAGTTTTGCAGAAACACATCTTTCCACAACATCCAGTTACAAAGTCCAGTTAGATTAGTAGAAGTAGAAAGATAAAAAATCCTCCCCGGCGGGGAATTGAACCCCGGTCTCCCGCGTGACAGGCGGGGATACTTACCACTATACTGCCGAGGATTCGGATATTTACCTACTCTAATAATGCGCTAAACTTAAACAGATTTCAAAAATAAGCTGCCACAAAAAGCAAATGGCGGCGGCGTTTTCTTTAACATTTGTAAACATAGACGCATAAAAACATCCAAGCACGAAGTTTACGATGGGTATGAGGAAAATTCAGATGAATATTTGAAAAGCTAGTTTTTTGCAGAAACACATCTTTCCACAACATCCAGTTACAAAGTCCAGTTAGATTAGTAGAAGTAGAAAGATAAAAAATCCTCCCCGGCGGGGAATTGAACCCCGGTCTCCCGCGTGACAGGCGGGGATACTTACCACTATACTACCGAGGATTCGGATATTTACCTAATCTAATAATGCTCTAAACTTAAACAGATTTCAAAAATAAGCTGCCACAAAAAGCAAATGGCGGCGGCGTTTTCTTTAACATTTGTAAACATAGACGCATAAAAACATCCAAGCACGAAGTTTACGATGGGTATGAGGAAAATTCAAGTTAATGTTTGAAAAGCTAGTTTTTTGCAGAAACACATCTTTCCACAACATCCAGTTACAAAGTCCAGTTAGATTAGTAGAAGTAGAAAGATAAAAAATCCTCCCCGGCGGGGAATTGAACCCCGGTCTCCCGCGTGACAGGCGGGGATACTTACCACTATACTACCGAGGAATCGGATATTTACCTACTCTAATGATGCGCTACACTTAAACAGATTTCAAAAATAAACTGCCACAAAAAGCAAATGGCGGCGGCGTTTTCTTTAACATTTGTAAACATAGACGCATAAAAACATCCAAGCACGAACTTTACGATGGGTATGAGGAAAATTCAAGTAAATGTTTGAAAAGCTAGTTTTGCAGAAACACATCTTTCCACAACATCCAGTTACAAAGTCCAGTTAGATTAGTAGAAGTAGAAAGATAAAAAATCCTCCCCGGCGGGGAATTGAACCCCGGTCTCCCGCGTGACAGGCGGGGATACTTACCACTATACTACCGAGGATTCGGATATTTACCTACTCTAATAATGCGCTAAACTTAAACAGATTTCAAAAATAAGCTGCCACAAAAAGCAAATGGCGGCGGCGTTTTCTGTAACATTTGTAAACATAGACGCATAAAAACATCCAAGCACGAAGTTTACGATGGGTATGAGGAAAATTCAGGTGAATATTTGAAAAGCTAGTTTTTTGCAGAAACACATCTTTCCACAACATCCAGTTACAAAGTCCAGTTAGATTAGTAGAAGTAGAAAGATAAAAAATCCTCCCCGGCGGGGAATTGAACCCCGGTCTCCCGCGTGACAGGCGGGGATACTTACCACTATACTACCGAGGATTCGGATATTTACCTACTCTAATAATGCGCTAAACTTAAACAGATTTCAAAAATAAGCTGCCACAAAAAGCAAATGGCGGCGGCTTTTCTTTAACATTTGTAAACATAGACGCATAAAAACATCCAAGTACGAAGTTTACGATGGGTACGAGGAAAATTCAGGTGAATATTTGAAAAGCTAGTTTTTTGCAGGAACACATCTTTCCACAACACCCAGTTACAAAGTCCAGTTAGATTAGTAGAAGTAGAAAGATAAAAAATCCTCCCCGGCGGGGAATTGAACCCCGGTCTCCCGCATGACAGGCGGGGATAATTACCACTATACTACCGAGGATTCGGACATTTACCTACTCTAATAATGCGCTAAACTTAAACAGATTTCAAAAATAAGCTGCCACAAAAAGCAAATGGCGGCGGCGTTTTCTGTAACATTTGTGAACATAGACGCATAAAAACATCCAAGCACGAAGTTTACGATGGGTATGAGGAAAATTCAAGTTAAAGTTTGAAAAGCTAGTTTTTTGCAGAAACACCTCTTTCCACAATATCCAGTTACAAAGTCCAGTTAGATTAGTAGAAGTAGAAAGATAAAAAATCCTCCCCGGCGGGGAATTGAACCCCGGTCTCCCGCGTGACAGGCGGGGATACTTACCACTATACTACCGAGGATTCGGATATTTACCTACTCTAATAATGCGCTAACCTTAAACAGATTTCAAAAATAAGCTGCTACAAAAAGCAAATGGCGGCGGCGTTTTCTTTAACATTTGTAAACATAGACGCATAAAAACATCCAAGCACGAAGTTTACGATGGGTATGAGGAAAATTCAGGTGAATATTTGAAAAGCTAGTTTTTTGCAGGAACACATCTTTCCACAACATCCAGTTACAAAGTCCAGTTAGATTAGTAGAAGTAGAAAGATAAAAAATCCTCCCCGGCGGGGAATTGAACCCCGGTCTCCCGCATGACAGGCGGGGATACTTACCACTATACTACCGAGGATTCGGACATTTACCTACTCTAATAATGCGCTAAACTTAAACAGATTTCAAAAATAAGCTGCCACAAAAAGCAAATGGCGGCGGCGTTTTCTGTAACATTTGTGAACATAGACGCATAAAAACATCCAAGCACGAAGTTTACGATGGGTATGAGGAAAATTCAAGTTAATGTTTGAAAAGCTAGTTTTTTGCAGAAACACCTCTTTCCACAACATCCAGTTACAAAGTCCAGTAAGATTAGTAGAAGTAGAAAGATAAAAAATCCTCCCCGGCGGGGAATTAAACCCCGGTCTCCCGCATGACAGGCGGGGATACTTACCACTATACTACCGAGGATTTGGATATTTACCTACTCTAATAATGCGCTAAACTTAAACAGATTTCAAAAATAAACTGCCAAAAAAGCAAATGGCGGCGGCGTTTTCTGTAACATTTGTAAACATAGACGCATAAAAACATCCAAGCACGAACTTTACGATGGGTATGAGGAAAATTCAAGTAAATGTTTGAAAAGCTAGTTTTGCAGAAACACATCTTTCCACAACATCCAGTTACAAAGTCCAGTTAGATTAGTAGCAGTAGAAAGATAAAAAATCCTCCCCGGCGGGGAATTGAACCCCGGTCTCCCGCGTGACAGGCGGGGATACTTACCACTATACTACCGAGGATTCGGACATTTACCTACTCTAATAATGCGCTAAACTTAAACAGATGTCAAAAATAAGCTGCCACAAAAAGCAAATGGCGGCGGCGTTTTCTGTAACATTTGTGAACATAGACGCATAAAAACATCCAAGCACGAAGTTTACGATGGGTATGAGGAAAATTCAAGTTAATGTTTGAACAGCTAGTTTTTTGCAGAAACACCTCTTTCCACAACATCCAGTTACAAAGTCCAGTTAGATTAGTAGAAGTAGAAAGATAAAAAATCCTCCCCGGCGGGGAATTGAACCCCGGTCTCCCGCGTGACAGGCGGGGATACTTCCCACTATACTACCGAGGATTCGGATATTTACCTACTCTAATAATGCGCTAAACTTAAACAGATTTCAAAAATAAACTGCCACAAAAAGCAAATGGCGGCGGCGTTTTCTGTAACATTTGTAAACATAGACGCATAAAAACATCCAAGCACGAACTTTACGATGGGTATGAGGAAAATTCAAGTAAATGTTTGAAAAGCTAGTTTTGCAGAAACACATCTTTCCACAACATCCAGTTACAAAGTCCAGTTAGATTAGTAGAAGTAGAAAGATAAAAAATCCTCCCCGGCGGGGAATTGAACCCCGGTCTCCCGCGTGACAGGCGGGGATACTTACCACTATACTACCGAGGATTCGGATATTTACCTACTCTAATAATGCGCTAAACTTAAACAGATTTCAAAAATAAGCTGCCACAAAAAGCAAATGGCGGCGGCGTTTTCTTTAACATTTGTAAACATAGACGCATAAAAACATCCAAGCACGAAGTTTACGATGGGTATGAGGAAAATTCAGATGAATATTTGAAAAGCTAGTTTTTTGCAGAAACACATCTTTCCACAACATCCAGTTACAAAGTCCAGTTAGATTAGTAGAAGTAGAAAGATAAAAAATCCTCCCCGGCGGGGAATTGAACCCCGGTCTCCCGCGTGACAGGCGGGGATACTTACCACTATACTACCGAGGATTCGGATATTTACCTACTCTAATAATGCTCTAAACTTAAACAGATTTCAAAAATAAGCTGCCACAAAAAGCAAATGGCGGCGGCGTTTTCTTTAACATTTGTAAACATAGACGCATAAAAACATCCAAGCACGAAGTTTACGATGGGTATGAGGAAAATTCAAGTTAATGTTTGAAAAGCTAGTTTTTTGCAGAAACACATCTTTCCACAACATCCAGTTACAAAGTCCAGTTAGATTAGTAGAAGTAGAAAGATAAAAAATCCTCCCCGGCGGGGAATTGAACCCCGGTCTCCCGCGTGACAGGCGGGGATACTTACCACTATACTACCGAGGATTCGGATATTTACCTACTCTAATGATGCGCTACACTTAAACAGATTTCAAAAATAAACTGCCACAAAAAGCAAATGGCGGCGGCGTTTTCTTTAACATTTGTAAACATAGACGCATAAAAACATCCAAGCACGAACTTTACGATGGGTATGAGGAAAATTCAAGTAAATGTTTGAAAAGCTAGTTTTGCAGAAACACATCTTTCCACAACATCCAGTTACAAAGTCCAGTTAGATTAGTAGAAGTAGAAAGATAAAAAATCCTCCCCGGCGGGGAATTGAACCCCGGTCTCCCGCGTGACAGGCGGGGATACTTACCACTATACTACCGAGGATTCGGTTATTTACCTACTCTAATAATGCGCTACACTTAAACAGATTTCAAAAATAAGCTGCCACAAAAAGCAAAAGGCGGCGGCGTTTTCTTTAACATTTGTGAACATAGACGCATAAAAACATCCAAGCACGAAGTTTACGATGGGTATGAGGAAAATTCAAGTTAATGTTTGAAAAGCTAGTTTTTTGCAGAAATACATCTTTCCACAACATCCAGTTACAAAGTCCAGTTAGATTAGTAGAAGTAGAAAGATAAAAAATCCTCCCCGGCGGGGAATTGAACCCCGGTCTCCCGCGTGACAGGCGGGGATACTTACCACTATACTACCGAGGATTCGGATATTTACCTACTCTAATAATGCGCTAAACTTAAACAGATTTCAAAAATAAGCTGCCACAAAAAGCAAATGGCGGCGGCGTTTTCTGTAACATTTGTAAACATAGACGCATAAAAACATCCAAGCACGAAGTTTACGATGGGTATGAGGAAAATTCAGGTGAATATTTGAAAAGCTAGTTTTTTGCAGAAACACATCTTTCCACAACATCCAGTTACAAAGTCCAGTTAGATTAGTAGAAGTAGAAAGATAAAAAATCCTCCCCGGCGGGGAATTGAACCCCGGTCTCCCGCGTGACAGGCGGGGATACTTACCACTATACTACCGAGGATTCGGATATTTACCTACTCTAATAATGCGCTAAACTTAAACAGATTTCAAAAATAAGCTGCCACAAAAAGCAAATGGCGGCGGCTTTTCTTTAACATTTGTAAACATAGACGCATAAAAACATCCAAGTACGAAGTTTACGATGGGTACGAGGAAAATTCAGGTGAATATTTGAAAAGCTAGTTTTTTGCAGGAACACATCTTTCCACAACACCCAGTTACAAAGTCCAGTTAGATTAGTAGAAGTAGAAAGATAAAAAATCCTCCCCGGCGGGGAATTGAACCCCGGTCTCCCGCATGACAGGCGGGGATAATTACCACTATACTACCGAGGATTCGGACATTTACCTACTCTAATAATGCGCTAAACTTAAACAGATTTCAAAAATAAGCTGCCACAAAAAGCAAATGGCGGCGGCGTTTTCTGTAACATTTGTTAACATAGACGCATAAAAACATCCAAGCACGAAGTTTACGATGGGTATGAGGAAAATTCAAGTTAAAGTTTGAAAAGCTAGTTTTTTGCAGAAACACCTCTTTCCACAACATCCAGTTACAAAGTCCAGTTAGATTAGTAGAAGTAGAAAGATAAAAAATCCTCCCCGGCGGGGAATTGAACCCCGGTCTCCCGCGTGACAGGCGGGGATACTTACCACTATACTACCGAGGATTCGGATATTTACCTACTCTAATAATGCGCTAACCTTAAACAGATTTCAAAAATAAGCTGCTACAAAAAGCAAATGGCGGCGGCGTTTTCTTTAACATTTGTAAACATAGACGCATAAAAACATCCAAGCACGAAGTTTACGATGGGTATGAGGAAAATTCAGGTGAATATTTGAAAAGCTAGTTTTTTGCAGGAACACATCTTTCCACAACATCCAGTTACAAAGTCCAGTTAGATTAGTAGAAGTAGAAAGATAAAAAATCCTCCCCGGCGGGGAATTGAACCCCGGTCTCCCGCATGACAGGCGGGGATACTTACCACTATACTACCGAGGATTCGGACATTTACCTACTCTAATAATGCGCTAAACTTAAACAGATTTCAAAAATAAGCTGCCACAAAAAGCAAATGGCGGCGGCGTTTTCTGTAACATTTGTGAACATAGACGCATAAAAACATCCAAGCACGAAGTTTACGATGGGTATGAGGAAAATTCAAGTTAATGTTTGAAAAGCTAGTTTTTTGCAGAAACACCTCTTTCCACAACATCCAGTTACAAAGTCCAGTAAGATTAGTAGAAGTAGAAAGATAAAAAATCCTCCCCGGCGGGGAATTAAACCCCGGTCTCCCGCATGACAGGCGGGGATACTTACCACTATACTACCGAGGATTTGGATATTTACCTACTCTAATAATGCGCTAAACTTAAACAGATTTCAAAAATAAACTGCCAAAAAAGCAAATGGCGGCGGCGTTTTCTGTAACATTTGTAAACATAGACGCATAAAAACATCCAAGCACGAACTTTACGATGGGTATGAGGAAAATTCAAGTAAATGTTTGAAAAGCTAGTTTTGCAGAAACACATCTTTCCACAACATCCAGTTACAAAGTCCAGTTAGATTAGTAGCAGTAGAAAGATAAAAAATCCTCCCCGGCGGGGAATTGAACCCCGGTCTCCCGCGTGACAGGCGGGGATACTTACCACTATACTACCGAGGATTCGGACATTTACCTACTCTAATAATGCGCTAAACTTAAACAGATGTCAAAAAAAAGCTGCCACAAAAAGCAAATGGCGGCGGCGTTTTCTGTAACATTTGTGAACATAGACGCATAAAAACATCCAAGCACGAAGTTTACGATGGGTATGAGGAAAATTCAAGTTAATGTTTGAACAGCTAGTTTTTTGCAGAAACACCTCTTTCCACAACATCCAGTTACAAAGTCCAGTTAGATTAGTAGAAGTAGAAAGATAAAAAATCCTCCCCGGCGGGGAATTGAACCCCGGTCTCCCGCGTGACAGGCGGGGATACTTACCACTATACTACCGAGGATTCGGATATTTACCTACTCTAATAATGCGCTAAACTTAAACAGATTTCAAAAATAAACTGCCACAAAAAGCAAATGGCGGCGGCGTTTTCTGTAACATTTGTAAACATAGACGCATAAAAACATCCAAGCACGAACTTTACGATGGGTATGAGGAAAATTCAAGTAAATGTTTGAAAAGCTAGTTTTGCAGAAACACATCTTTCCACAACATCCAGTTACAAAGTCCAGTTAGATTAGTAGAAGTAGAAAGATAAAAAATCCTCCCCGGCGGGGAATTGAACCCCGGTCTCCCGCGTGACAGGCGGGGATACTTACCACTATACTACCGAGGATTCGGATATTTACCTACTCTAATAATGCGCTAAACTTAAACAGATTTCAAAAATAAGCTGCCACAAAAAGCAAATGGCGGCGGCGTTTTCTTTAACATTTGTAAACATAGACGCATAAAAACATCCAAGCACGAAGTTTACGATGGGTATGAGGAAAATTCAGATGAATATTTGAAAAGCTAGTTTTTTGCAGAAACACATCTTTCCACAACATCCAGTTACAAAGTCCAGTTAGATTAGTAGAAGTAGAAAGATAAAAAATCCTCCCCGGCGGGGAATTGAACCCCGGTCTCCCGCGTGACAGGCGGGGATACTTACCACTATACTACCGAGGATTCGGATATTTACCTACTCTAATAATGCTCTAAACTTAAACAGATTTCAAAAATAAGCTGCCACAAAAAGCAAATGGCGGCGGCGTTTTCTTTAACATTTGTAAACATAGACGCATAAAAACATCCAAGCACGAAGTTTACGATGGGTATGAGGAAAATTCAAGTTAATGTTTGAAAAGCTAGTTTTTTGCAGAAACACATCTTTCCACAACATCCAGTTACAAAGTCCAGTTAGATTAGTAGAAGTAGAAAGATAAAAAATCCTCCCCGGCGGGGAATTGAACCCCGGTCTCCCGCGTGACAGGCGGGGATACTTACCACTATACTACCGAGGATTCGGATATTTACCTACTCTAATGATGCGCTACACTTAAACAGATTTTAAAAATAAACTGCCACAAAAAGCAAATGGCGGCGGCGTTTTCTGTAACATTTGTAAACATAGACGCATAAAAACATCCAAGCACGAACTTTACGATGGGTATGAGGAAAATTCAAGTAAATGTTTGAAAAGCTAGTTTTGCAGAAACACATCTTTCCACAACATCCAGTTACAAAGTCCAGTTAGATTAGTAGAAGTAGAAAGATAAAAAATCCTCCCCGGCGGGGAATTGAACCCCGGTCTCCCGCGTGACAGGCGGGGATACTTACCACTATACTACCGAGGATTCGGTTAGTTACCTACTCTAATAATGCGCTACACTTAAACAGATTTCAAAAATAAGCTGCCACAAAAAGCAAATGGCGGCGGCGTTTTCTTTAACATTTGTGAACATAGACGCATAAAAACATCCAAGCACGAAGTTTACGATGGGTATGAGGAAAATTCAAGTTAATGTTTGAAAAGCTAGTTTTTTGCAGAAACACATCTTTCCACAACATCCAGTTACAAAGTCCAGTTAGATTAGTAGAAGTAGAAAGATAAAAAATCCTCCCCGGCGGGGAATTGAACCCCGGTCTCCCGCGTGACAGGCGGGGATACTTACCACTATACTACCGAGGATTCGGATATTTACCTACTCTAATAATGCGCTAAACTTAAACAGATTTCAAAAATAAGCTGCCACAAAAAGCAAATGGCGGCGGCGTTTTCTGTAACATTTGTAAACATAGACGCATAAAAACATCCAAGCACGAAGTTTACGATGGGTATGAGGAAAATTCAGGTGAATATTTGAAAAGCTAGTTTTTTGCAGAAACACATCTTTCCACAACATCCAGTTACAAAGTCCAGTTAGATTAGTAGAAGTATAAAAAATCCTCCCCGGCGGGGAATTGAACCCCGGTCTCCCGCGTGACAGGCGGGGATACTTACCACTATACTACCGAGGATTCGGATATTTACCTACTCTAATAATGCGCTAAACTTAAACAGATTTCAAAAATAAGCTGCCACAAAAAGCAAATGGCGGCGGCGTTTTCTGTAACATTTGTGAACATAGACGCATAAAAACATCCAAGCACGAAGTTTACGATGGGTATGAGGAAAATTCAAGTTAATGTTTGAAAAGCTAGTTTTTTGCAGAAACACATCTTTCCACAACATCCAGTTACAAAGTCCAGTTAGATTAGTAGCAGTAGAAAGATAAAAAATCCTCCCCGGCGGGGAATTGAACCCCGGTCTCCCGCGTGACAGGCGGGGATACTTACCACTATACTACCGAGGATTCGGTTATTTACCTACTCTAATAATGCGCTAAACTTAAACAGATGTCAAAAATAAGCTGCCACAAAAAGCAAATGGCGGCGGCGTTTTCTGTAACATTTGTGAACATAGACGCATAAAAACATCCAAGCACGAAGTTTACGATGGGTATGAGGAAAATTCAAGTTAATGTTTAAAAAGCTAGTTTTTTGCAGAAACACCTCTTTCCACAACATCCAGTTACAAAGTCCAGTTAGATTAGTAGAAGTAGAAAGATAAAAAATCCTCCCCGGCGGGGAATTGAACCCCGGTCTCCCGCGTGACAGGCGGGGAGTCTTACCACTATACTACCGAGGATTCGGATATTTACCTACTCTAATAATGCGCTAAACTTAAACAGATTTCAAAAATAAACTGCCACAAAAAGCAAATGGCGGCGGCGTTTTCTGTAACATTTGTAAACATAGACGCATAAAAACATCCAAGCACGAACTTTACGATGGGTATGAGGAAAATTCAAGTAAATGTTTGAAAAGCTAGTTTTGCAGAAACACATCTTTCCACAACATCCAGTTACAAAGTCCAGTTAGATTAGTAGAAGTAGAAAGATAAAAAATCCTCCCCGGCGGGGAATTGAACCCCGGTCTCCCGCGTGACAGGCGGGGATACTTACCACTATACTACCGAGGATTCGGATATTTACCTACTCTAATAATGCGCTAAACTTAAACAGATTTCAAAAATAAGCTGCCACAAAAAGCAAATGGCGGCGGCGTTTTCTTTAACATTTGTAAACATAGACGCATAAAAACATCCAAGCACGAAGTTTACGATGGGTATGAGGAACATTCAAGTTAATATTTGAAAAGCTAGTTTTTTGCAGAAACACATCTTTCCACAACATCCAGTTACAAAGTCCAGTTAGATTAGTAGAAGTAGAAAGATAAAAAATCCTCTCCGGCGTGGAATTGAACCCCGGTCTCCCGCGTGACAGGCGGGGATACTTACCACTATACTACCGAGGATTCGGACATTTACCTACTCTAATAATGCGCTAAACTTAAACAGATTTCAAAAATAAGCTGCCACAAAAAGCAAATGGCGGCGGCGTTTTCTTTAACATTTGTAAACATAGACGCATAAATACATCCAAGCACGAAGTTTACGATGGGTATGAGGAAAATTCAAGTAAATGTTTGAAAAGCTAGTTTTTTGCAGAAACACATCTTTCCACAACATCCACTTACAACGTCCAGTTAGATTAGTAGAAGTAGACAGATAAAAAATCCTCCCCGGCGGGGAATTGAACCCCGGTCTCCCGCGTGACAGGCGGGGATACTTACCACTATACTACCGAGGATTCGGATATTTACCTACTCTAATAATGCGCTAAACTTAAACAGATTTCAAAAATAAGCTGCCACAAAAAGCAAATGGCGGCGGCGTTTTCTTTAACATTTGTAAACATAGACGCATAAATACATCCAAGCACGAAGTTTACGATGGGTATGAGGAAAATTCAAGTTAATGTTTGAAAAGCTAGTTTTTTGCAGAAACACATCTTTCCACAACATCCAGTTACAAAGTCCAGTTAGATTAGTAGAAGTAGAAAGATAAAAAATCCTCCCCGGCGGGGAATTGAACCCCGGTCTCCCGCGTGACAGGCGGGGATACTTACCACTATACTACCGAGGATTCGGATATTTACCTACTCTAATAATGCGCTACACTTAAACAGATTTCAAAAATAAGCTGCAACAAAAAGCAAATGGCGGCGGCGTTTTCTTTAACATTTGTAAACATAGACGCATAAAAACATCCAAGCACGAAGTTTACGATGGGTATGAGGAAAATTCAGATGAATATTTGAAAAGCTAGTTTTTTGCAGAAACACATCTTTCCACAACATCCAGTTACAAAGTCCAGTTAGATTAGTAGAAGTAGAAAGATAAAATATCCTCCCCGGCGGGGAATTGAACCCCGGTCTCCCGCGTGACAGGCGGGGATACTTACCACTATACTACCGAGGATTCGGATATTTACCTACTCTAATAATGCTCTAAACTTAAACAGATTTCAAAAATAAGCTGCCACAAAAAGCAAATGGCGGCGGCGTTTTCTTTAACATTTGTAAACATAGACGCATAAAAACATCCAAGCACGAAGTTTACGATGGGTATGAGGAAAATTCAAGTTAATGTTTGAAAAGCTAGTTTTTTGCAGAAACACATCTTTCCACAACATCCAGTTACAAAGTCCAGTTAGATTAGTAGAAGTAGAAAGATAAAAAATCCTCCCCGGCGGGGAATTGAACCCCGGTCTCCCGCGTGACAGGCGGGGATACTTACCACTATACTACCGAGGATTCGGTTATTTACCTACTCTAATAATGCGCTACACTTAAACAGATTTCAAAAATAAGCTGCCACAAAAAGCAAATGGACGCGGCGTTTTCTGTAACATTGGTAAACATAGACGCATAAAAACATCCAAGCACGAAGTTTACGATGGGTATGAGGAAAATTCAGGTGAATATTTGAAAAGCTAGTTTTTTGCAGAAACACATCTTTCCACAACATCCAGTTACAAAGTCCAGTTAGATTAGTAGAAGTAGAAAGATAAAAAATCCTCCCCGGCGGGGAATTGAACCCCGGTCTCCCGCGTGACAGGCGGGGATACTTACCACTATACTACCGAGGATTCGGATATTTACCTACTCTAATAATGCGCTAAACTTAAACAGATTTCAAAAATAAGCTGCCACAAAAAGCAAATGGCGGCGGCGTTTTCTGTAACATTTGTGAACATAGACGCATAAAAACATCCAAGCACGAAGTTTACGATGGGTATGAGGAAAATTCAAGTTAATGTTTGAAAAGCTAGTTTTTTGCAGAAACACATCTTTCCACAACATCCAGTTACAAAGTCCAGTTAGATTAGTAGAAGTAGAAAGATAAAAAATCCTCCCCGGCGGGGAATTGAACCCCGGTCTCCCGCGTGACAGGCGGGGATACTTACCACTATACTACCGAGGATTCGGATATTTACCTACTCTAATAATGCGCTACACTTAAACAGATTTCAAAAATAAGCTGCCACAAAAAGCAAATGGCGGGGCGTTTTCTTTAACATTTGTAAACATAGACGCATAAAAACATCCAAGCACGAAGTTTACGATGGGTATGAGGAAAATTCAAGTTAATGTTTGAAAAGCTAGTTTTTTGCAGAAACACATCTTTCCACAACATCCAGTTACAAAGTCCAGTTAGATTAGTAGAAGTAGAAAGATAAAAAGTCCTCCCCGGCGGGGAATTGAACCCCGGTCTCCCGCGTGACAGGCGGGGATACTTACCACTATACTACCGAGGATTCGGATATTTACCTACTCTAATAATGCGCTAAACTTAAACAGATTTCAAAAATAAGCTGCCACAAAAAGCAAATGGCGGCGGCGTTTTCTTTAACATTTGTAAACATAGACGCATAAAAACATCCAAGCACGAAGTTTACGATGGGTATGAGGAAAATTCAGGTGAATATTTGAAAAGCTTGTTTTTTGCAGAAACACATCTTTCCACAACATCCAGTTACAAAGTCCAGTTAGATTAGTAGAAGTAGAAAGATAAAAAATCCTCCCCGGCGGGGAATTGAACCCCGGTCTCCCGCGTGACAGGCGGGGATACTTACCACTATACTACCGAGGATTCGGATATTTACCTACTCTAATAATGCTCTACACTTAAACAGATTTCAAAAATAAGCTGCCACAAAAAGCAAATGGCGGCGGCGTTTTCTTTAACATTTGTAAACATAGACGCATAAAAACATCCAAGCACGAAGTTTACGATGGGTATGAGGAAAATTCAAGTAAATGTTTGAAAAGCTAGTTTTGCAGAAACACATCTTTCCACAACATCCAGTTACAAAGTCCAGTTAGATTAGTAGAAGTAGAAAGATAAAAAATCCTCCCCGGCGGGGAATTGAACCCCGGTCTCCCGCGTGACAGGCGGGGATACTTACCACTATACTACCGAGGATTCGGATATTTACCTACTCTAATAATGCGCTAAACTTAAACAGATTTCAAAAATAAGCTGCCACAAAAAGCAAATGGCGGCGACGTTTTCTTTAACATTTGTAAACATAGACGCATAAAAACATCCAAGCACGAAGTTTACGATGGGTATGAGGAAAATTAAGGTGAATATTTGTAAAAGCTAGTTTTTTGCAGAAACACATCTTTCCACAACATCCAGTTACAAAGTCCAGTTAGATTAGTAGAAGTAGAAAGATAAAAAATCCTCCCCGGCGGGGAATTGAACCCCGGTCTCCCGCGTGACAGGCGGGGATACTTACCACTATACTACCGAGGATTCGGATATTTACCTACTCTAATAATGCGCTACACTTAAACAGATTTAAAAAATAAACTGCCACAAAAAGCAAATGGCGGCGGCGTTTTCTTTAACATTTGTAAACATAGACGCATAAAAACATCCAAGCACGAACTTTACGATGGGTATGAGGAAAATTCAAGTAAATGTTTGAAAAGCTAGTTTTGCAGAAACACATCTTTCCACAACATCCAGTTACAAAGTCCAGTTAGATTAGTAGAAGTAGAAAGATAAAAAATCCTCCCCGGCGGGGAATTGAACCCCGGTCTCCCGCGTGACAGGCGGGGATACTTACCACTATACTACCGAGGATTCGGATATTTACCTACTCTAATAATGCGCTACACTTAAACAGATTTCAAAAATAAGCTGCCACAAAAAGCAAATGGCGGCGGCGTTTTCTTTAACATTTGTAAACATAGACGCATAAAAACATCCAAGCACGAAGTTTACGAGTGGTATGAGGAAAATTCAAGTTAATATTTGAAAAGCTAGTTTTTTGCAGAAACACATCTTTCCACAACATCCAGTTACAAAGTCCAGTTAGATTAGAAGAAGTAGAAAGATAAAAAATCCTCCCCGGCGGGGAATTGAACCCCGGTCTCCCGCGTGACAGGCGGGGATACTTACCACTATACTACCGAGGATTCGGATATTTACCTACTCTAATAATGCGCTAAACTTAAACAGATTTCAAAAATAAGCTGCCACAAAAAGCAAATGGAAGCGGCGTTTTCTTTAACATTTGTAAACATAGACGCATAAAAACATCCAAGCACGAGGTTTACGATGGGTATGAGGAAAATTCAAGTAAATGTTTGAAAAGCTAGTTTTTTGCAGAAACACATCTTTCCACAACATCCAGTTACAAAGTCCAGTTAGATTAGTAGAAGTAGAAAGATAAAAAATCCTCCCCGGCGGGGAATTGAACCCCGGTCTCCCGCGTGACAGGCGGGGATACTTACCACTATACTACCGAGGATTCGGATATTTACCTACTCTAATAATGCGCTACACTTAAACAGATTTCAAAAATAAGCTGCAACAAAAAGCAAATGGCGGCGGCGTTTTCTTTAACATTTGTAAACATAGACGCATAAAAACATCCAAGCACGAAGTTTACGATGGGTATGAGGAAAATTCAGATGAATATTTGAAAAGCTAGTTTTTTGCAGAAACACATCTTTCCACAACATCCAGTTACAAAGTCCAGTTAGATTAGTAGAAGTAGAAAGATAAAATATCCTCCCCGGCGGGGAATTGAACCCCGGTCTCCCGCGTGACAGGCGGGGATACTTACCACTATACTACCGAGGATTCGGATATTTACCTACTCTAATAATGCTCTAAACTTAAACAGATTTCAAAAATAAGCTGCCACAAAAAGCAAATGGCGGCGGCGTTTTCTTTAACATTTGTAAACATAGACGCATAAAAACATCCAAGCACGAAGTTTACGATGGGTATGAGGAAAATTCAAGTTAATGTTTGAAAAGCTAGTTTTTTGCAGAAACACATCTTTCCACAACATCCAGTTACAAAGTCCAGTTAGATTAGTAGAAGTAGAAAGATAAAAAATCCTCCCCGGCGGGGAATTGAACCCCGGTCTCCCGCGTGACAGGCGGGGATACTTACCACTATACTACCGAGGATTCGGTTATTTACCTACTCTAATAATGCGCTACACTTAAACAGATTTCAAAAATAAGCTGCCACAAAAAGCAAATGGCGGCGGCGTTTTCTTTAACATTTGTGAACATAGACGCATAAAAACATCCAAGCACGAAGTTTACGATGGGTATGAGGAAAATTCAAGTTAATGTTTGAAAAGCTAGTTTTTTTCAGAAACACATCTTTCCACAACATCCAGTTACAAAGTCCAGTTAGATTAGTAGAAGTAGAAAGATAAAAAATACTCCCCGGCGGGGAATTGAACCCCGGTCTCCCGCATGACAGGCGGGGATACTTACCACTATACTACCGAGGATTCGGATATTTACCTACTCTAATAATGCGCTAAACTTAAACAGATTTCAAAAATAAGCTGCCACAAAAAGCAAATGGACGCGGCGTTTTCTGTAACATTGGTAAACATAGACGCATAAAAACATCCAAGCACGAAGTTTACGATGGGTATGAGGAAAATTCAGGTGAATATTTGAAAAGCTAGTTTTTTGCAGAAACACATCTTTCCACAACATCCAGTTACAAAGTCCAGTTAGATTAGTAGAAGTAGAAAGATAAAAAATCCTCCCCGGCGGGGAATTGAACCCCGGTCTCCCGCGTGACAGGCGGGGATACTTACCACTATACTACCGAGGATTCGGATATTTACCTACTCTAATAATGCGCTAAACTTAAACAGATTTCAAAAATAAGCTGCCACAAAAAGCAAATGGCGGCGGCGTTTTCTGTAACATTTGTGAACATAGACGCATAAAAACATCCAAGCACGAAGTTTACGATGGGTATGAGGAAAATTCAAGTTAATGTTTGAAAAGCTAGTTTTTTGCAGAAACACATCTTTCCACAACATCCAGTTACAAAGTCCAGTTAGATTAGTAGAAGTAGAAAGATAAAAAATCCTCCCCGGCGGGGAATTGAACCCCGGTCTCCCGCGTGACAGGCGGGGATACTTACCACTATACTACCGAGGATTCGGATATTTACCTACTCTAATAATGCGCTACACTTAAACAGATTTCAAAAATAAGCTGCCACAAAAAGCAAATGGCGGGGCGTTTTCTTTAACATTTGTAAACATAGACGCATAAAAACATCCAAGCACGAAGTTTACGATGGGTATGAGGAAAATTCAAGTTAATGTTTGAAAAGCTAGTTTTTTGCAGAAACACATCTTTCCACAACATCCAGTTACAAAGTCCAGTTAGATTAGTAGAAGTAGAAAGATAAAAAGTCCTCCCCGGCGGGGAATTGAACCCCGGTCTCCCGCGTGACAGGCGGGGATACTTACCACTATACTACCGAGGATTCGGATATTTACCTACTCTAATAATGCGCTAAACTTAAACAGATTTCAAAAATAAGCTGCCACAAAAAGCAAATGGCGGCGGCGTTTTCTTTAACATTTGTAAACATAGACGCATAAAAACATCCAAGCACGAAGTTTACGATGGGTATGAGGAAAATTCAAGTAAATGTTTGAAAAGCTAGTTTTGCAGAAACACATCTTTCCACAACATCCAGTTACAAAGTCCAGTTAGATTAGTAGAAGTAGAAAGATAAAAAATCCTCCCCGGCGGGGAATTGAACCCCGGTCTCCCGCGTGACAGGCGGGGATACTTACCACTATACTACCGAGGATTCGGATATTTACCTACTCTAATAATGCGCTAAACTTAAACAGATTTCAAAAATAAGCTGCCACAAAAAGCAAATGGCGGCGACGTTTTCTTTAACATTTGTAAACATAGACGCATAAAAACATCCAAGCACGAAGTTTACGATGGGTATGAGGAAAATTAAGGTGAATATTTGTAAAAGCTAGTTTTTTGCAGAAACACATCTTTCCACAACATCCAGTTACAAAGTCCAGTTAGATTAGTAGAAGTAGAAAGATAAAAAATCCTCCCCGGCGGGGAATTGAACCCCGGTCTCCCGCGTGACAGGCGGGGATACTTACCACTATACTACCGAGGATTCGGATATTTACCTACTCTAATAATGCGCTAAACTTAAACAGATTTCAAAAATAAACTGCCACAAAAAGCAAATGGCGGCGGCGTTTTCTTTAACATTTGTAAACATAGACGCATAAAAACATCCAAGCACGAACTTTACGATGGGTATGAGGAAAATTCAAGTAAATGTTTGAAAAGCTAGTTTTGCAGAAACACATCTTTCCACAACATCCAGTTACAAAGTCCAGTTAGATTAGTAGAAGTAGAAAGATAAAAAATCCTCCCCGGCGGGGAATTGAACCCCGGTCTCCCGCGTGACAGGCGGGGATACTTACCACTATACTACCGAGGATTCGGATATTTACCTACTCTAATAATGCGCTACACTTAAACAGATTTCAAAAATAAGCTGCCACAAAAAGCAAATGGCGGCGGCGTTTTCTTTAACATTTGTAAACATAGACGCATAAAAACATCCAAGCACGAAGTTTACGAGTGGTATGAGGAAAATTCAAGTTAATATTTGAAAAGCTAGTTTTTTGCAGAAACACATCTTTCCACAACATCCAGTTACAAAGTCCAGTTAGATTAGAAGAAGTAGAAAGATAAAAAATCCTCCCCGGCGGGGAATTGAACCCCGGTCTCCCGCGTGACAGGCGGGGATACTTACCACTATACTACCGAGGATTCGGATATTTACCTACTCTAATAATGCGCTAAACTTAAACAGATTTCAAAAATAAGCTGCCACAAAAAGCAAATGGAAGCGGCGTTTTCTTTAACATTTGTAAACATAGACGCATAAAAACATCCAAGCACGAGGTTTACGATGGGTATGAGGAAAATTCAAGTAAATGTTTGAAAAGCTAGTTTTTTGCAGAAACACATCTTTCCACAACATCCAGTTACAAAGTCCAGTTAGATTAGTAGAAGTAGAAAGATAAAAAATCCTCCCCGGCGGGGAATTGAACCCCGGTCTCCCGCGTGACAGGCGGGGATACTTACCACTATACTACCGAGGATTCGGATATTTACCTACTCTAATAATGCGCTACACTTAAACAGATTTCAAAAATAAGCTGCAACAAAAAGCAAATGGCGGCGGCGTTTTCTTTAACATTTGTAAACATAGACGCATAAAAACATCCAAGCACGAAGTTTACGATGGGTATGAGGAAAATTCAGATGAATATTTGAAAAGCTAGTTTTTTGCAGAAACACATCTTTCCACAACATCCAGTTACAAAGTCCAGTTAGATTAGTAGAAGTAGAAAGATAAAATATCCTCCCCGGCGGGGAATTGAACCCCGGTCTCCCGCGTGACAGGCGGGGATACTTACCACTATACTACCGAGGATTCGGATATTTACCTACTCTAATAATGCTCTAAACTTAAACAGATTTCAAAAATAAGCTGCCACAAAAAGCAAATGGCGGCGGCGTTTTCTTTAACATTTGTAAACATAGACGCATAAAAACATCCAAGCACGAAGTTTACGATGGGTATGAGGAAAATTCAAGTTAATGTTTGAAAAGCTAGTTTTTTGCAGAAACACATCTTTCCACAACATCCAGTTACAAAGTCCAGTTAGATTAGTAGAAGTAGAAAGATAAAAAATCCTCCCCGGCGGGGAATTGAACCCCGGTCTCCCGCGTGACAGGCGGGGATACTTACCACTATACTACCGAGGATTCGGTTATTTACCTACTCTAATAATGCGCTACACTTAAACAGATTTCAAAAATAAGCTGCCACAAAAAGCAAATGGCGGCGGCGTTTTCTTTAACATTTGTGAACATAGACGCATAAAAACATCCAAGCACGAAGTTTACGATGGGTATGAGGAAAATTCAAGTTAATGTTTGAAAAGCTAGTTTTTTTCAGAAACACATCTTTCCACAACATCCAGTTACAAAGTCCAGTTAGATTAGTAGAAGTAGAAAGATAAAAAATACTCCCCGGCGGGGAATTGAACCCCGGTCTCCCGCATGACAGGCGGGGATACTTACCACTATACTACCGAGGATTCGGATATTTACCTACTCTAATAATGCGCTAAACTTAAACAGATTTCAAAAATAAGCTGCCACAAAAAGCAAATGGACGCGGCGTTTTCTGTAACATTGGTAAACATAGACGCATAAAAACATCCAAGCACGAAGTTTACGATGGGTATGAGGAAAATTCAGGTGAATATTTGAAAAGCTAGTTTTTTGCAGAAACACATCTTTCCACAACATCCAGTTACAAAGTCCAGTTAGATTAGTAGAAGTAGAAAGATAAAAAATCCTCCCCGGCGGGGAATTGAACCCCGGTCTCCCGCGTGACAGGCGGGGATACTTACCACTATACTACCGAGGATTCGGATATTTACCTACTCTAATAATGCGCTAAACTTAAACAGATTTCAAAAATAAGCTGCCACAAAAAGCAAATGGCGGCGGCGTTTTCTGTAACATTTGTGAACATAGACGCATAAAAACATCCAAGCACGAAGTTTACGATGGGTATGAGGAAAATTCAAGTTAATGTTTGAAAAGCTAGTTTTTTGCAGAAACACATCTTTCCACAACATCCAGTTACAAAGTCCAGTTAGATTAGTAGAAGTAGAAAGATAAAAAATCCTCCCCGGCGGGGAATTGAACCCCGGTCTCCCGCGTGACAGGCGGGGATACTTACCACTATACTACCGAGGATTCGGATATTTACCTACTCTAATAATGCGCTACACTTAAACAGATTTCAAAAATAAGCTGCCACAAAAAGCAAATGGCGGGGCGTTTTCTTTAACATTTGTAAACATAGACGCATAAAAACATCCAAGCACGAAGTTTACGATGGGTATGAGGAAAATTCAAGTTAATGTTTGAAAAGCTAGTTTTTTGCAGAAACACATCTTTCCACAACATCCAGTTACAAAGTCCAGTTAGATTAGTAGAAGTAGAAAGATAAAAAGTCCTCCCCGGCGGGGAATTGAACCCCGGTCTCCCGCGTGACAGGCGGGGATACTTACCACTATACTACCGAGGATTCGGATATTTACCTACTCTAATAATGCGCTAAACTTAAACAGATTTCAAAAATAAGCTGCCACAAAAAGCAAATGGCGGCGGCGTTTTCTTTAACATTTGTAAACATAGACGCATAAAAACATCCAAGCACGAAGTTTACGATGGGTATGAGGAAAATTCAGGTGAATATTTGAAAAGCTTGTTTTTTGCAGAAACACATCTTTCCACAACATCCAGTTACAAAGTCCAGTTAGATTAGTAGAAGTAGAAAGATAAAAAATCCTCCCCGGCGGGGAATTGAACCCCGGTCTCCCGCGTGACAGGCGGGGATACTTACCACTATACTACCGAGGATTCGGATATTTACCTACTCTAATAATGCTCTACACTTAAACAGATTTCAAAAATAAGCTGCCACAAAAAGCAAATGGCGGCGGCGTTTTCTTTAACATTTGTAAACATAGACGCATAAAAACATCCAAGCACGAAGTTTACGATGGGTATGAGGAAAATTCAAGTAAATGTTTGAAAAGCTAGTTTTGCAGAAACACATCTTTCCACAACATCCAGTTACAAAGTCCAGTTAGATTAGTAGAAGTAGAAAGATAAAAAATCCTCCCCGGCGGGGAATTGAACCCCGGTCTCCCGCGTGACAGGCGGGGATACTTACCACTATACTACCGAGGATTCGGATATTTACCTACTCTAATAATGCGCTAAACTTAAACAGATTTCAAAAATAAGCTGCCACAAAAAGCAAATGGCGGCGACGTTTTCTTTAACATTTGTAAACATAGACGCATAAAAACATCCAAGCACGAAGTTTACGATGGGTATGAGGAAAATTAAGGTGAATATTTGTAAAAGCTAGTTTTTTGCAGAAACACATCTTTCCACAACATCCAGTTACAAAGTCCAGTTAGATTAGTAGAAGTAGAAAGATAAAAAATCCTCCCCGGCGGGGAATTGAACCCCGGTCTCCCGCGTGACAGGCGGGGATACTTACCACTATACTACCGAGGATTCGGATATTTACCTACTCTAATAATGCGCTACACTTAAACAGATTTAAAAAATAAACTGCCACAAAAAGCAAATGGCGGCGGCGTTTTCTTTAACATTTGTAAACATAGACGCATAAAAACATCCAAGCACGAACTTTACGATGGGTATGAGGAAAATTCAAGTAAATGTTTGAAAAGCTAGTTTTGCAGAAACACATCTTTCCACAACATCCAGTTACAAAGTCCAGTTAGATTAGTAGAAGTAGAAAGATAAAAAATCCTCCCCGGCGGGGAATTGAACCCCGGTCTCCCGCGTGACAGGCGGGGATACTTACCACTATACTACCGAGGATTCGGATTTTTACCTACTCTAATAATGCGCTACACTTAAACAGATTTCAAAAATAAGCTGCCACAAAAAGCAAATGGCGGCGGCGTTTTCTTTAACATTTGTAAACATAGACGCATAAAAACATCCAAGCACGAAGTTTACGAGTGGTATGAGGAAAATTCAAGTTAATATTTGAAAAGCTAGTTTTTTGCAGAAACACATCTTTCCACAACATCCAGTTACAAAGTCCAGTTAGATTAGAAGAAGTAGAAAGATAAAAAATCCTCCCCGGCGGGGAATTGAACCCCGGTCTCCCGCGTGACAGGCGGGGATACTTACCACTATACTACCGAGGATTCGGATATTTACCTACTCTAATAATGCGCTAAACTTAAACAGATTTCAAAAATAAGCTGCCACAAAAAGCAAATGGAAGCGGCGTTTTCTTTAACATTTGTAAACATAGACGCATAAAAACATCCAAGCACGAGGTTTACGATGGGTATGAGGAAAATTCAAGTAAATGTTTGAAAAGCTAGTTTTTTGCAGAAACACATCTTTCCACAACATCCAGTTACAACGTCCAGTTAGATTAGTAGAAGTAGAAAGATAAAAAATCCTCACCGGCGGGGAATTGAACCCCGGTCTCCCGCGTGACAGGCGGGGATACTTACCACTATACTACCGAGGATTCGGATATTTACATACTCTAATAATGCGCTAAACTTAAACAGATTTCAAAAATAAGCTGCCACAAAAAGCAAATGGCGGCGGCGTTTTCTTTAACATAATAAATATAGACGCATAAAAACATCCAAGCACGAAGTTTACGATGGGTATGAGGAAAATTCAAGTTAATATTGAAAAGCTAGTTTTTTGCAGAAACACATCTTTCCACAACATCCAGTTACAAAGTCCAGTTAGATTAGTAGAAGTAGAAAGATAAAAAATCCTCCCCGGCGGGGAATTGAACCCCGGTCTCCCGCGTGACAGGCGGGGATACTTACCACTATACTACCGAGGATTCGGATATTTACCTACTCTAATAATGCGCTAAACTTAAACAGATTTCAAAAATAAACTGCCACAAAAAGCAAATGGCGGCGGCGTTTTCTTTAACATTTGTAAACATAGACGCATAAAAACATCCAAGCACGAAGTTTACGATGGGTATGAGGAAAATTCAGGTGAATATTTGAAAAGCTAGTTGTTTGCAGAAACACATCTTTCCACAACATCCAGTTACAAAGTCCAGTTAGATTAGTAGAAGTAGAAAGATAAAAAATCCTCCCCGGCGGGGAATTGAACCCCGGTCTCCCGCGTGACAGGCGGGGATACTTACCACTATACTACCGAGGATTCGGATATTTACTTACTCTAATAATGCGCTCAACTTAAACAGATTTCAAAAATAAGCTGCCACAAAAAGCAAATGGCGGCGGCGTTTTCTTTAACATTTGTAAACATAGACGCATAAAAACATCCAAGCACGAAGTTTACGATGTGTATGAGGAAAATTCAGGTGAATATTTTAAAAGCTAGTTTTTTGCAGAAACACATCTTTCCACAACATCCAGTTACAAAGTCCAGTTAGATTAGTAGAAGTAGAAAGATAAAAAATCCTCCCCGGCGGGGAATTGAACCCCGGTCTCCCGCGTGACAGGCGGGGATACTTACCACTATACTACCGAGGATTCGGATATTTACCTACTCTAATAATGCTCTACACTTAAAAAGATTTCAAAAATAAGCTGCCACAAAAAGCAAATGGCGGCGGCGTTTTCTTTAACATTTGTAAACATAGACGCATAAAAACATCCAAGCACGAACTTTACGATGGGTATGAGGAAAATTCAAGTTAATGTTTGAAAAGCTAGTTTTTTGCAGAAACACATCTTTCCACAACATCCAGTTACAAAGTCCAGTTAGATTAGTAGAAGTAGAAAGATAAAAAATCCTCCCCGGCGGGGAATTGAACCCCGGTCTCCCGCGTGACAGGCGGGGATACTTACCACTATACTACCGAGGATTCGGATATTTACCTACTCTAATAATGCGCTAAACTTAAACAGATTTCAAAAATAAGCTGCCACAAAAAGCAAATGGCGGCGGCGTTTTCTTTAACATTTGTAAACATAGACGCATAAAAACATCCAAGCACGAAGTTTACGATGGGTATGAGGAAAATTCAAGTAAATGTTTGAAAAGCTAGTTTTGCAGGAACACATCTTTCCACAACATCCAGTTACAAAGTCCAGTTAGATTAGTAGAAGTAGAAAGATAAAAAATCCTCCCCGGCGGGGAATTGAACCCCGGTCTCCCGCGTGACAGGCGGGGATACTTACCACTATACTACCGAGGATTCGGATATTTACCTACTCTAATAATGCGCTAAACTTAAACAGATTTCAAAAATAAGCTGCCACAAAAAGCAAATGGCGGCGGCTTTTTCTTTAACATTTGTGAACATAGACGCATAAAAACATCCAAGCACGAAGTTTACGATGGGTATGAGGAAAATTCAAGTTAATGTTTGAAAAGCTAGTTTTGCAGAAACACATCTTTCCACAACATCCAGTTACAAAGTCCAGTTAGATTAGTAGAAGTAGAAAGATAAAAAATCCTCTCCGGCGGGGAATTGAACCCCGGTCTCCCGCGTGACAGGCGGGGATACTCACCACTATACTACCGAGGATTCGGATATTTACCTACTCTAATAATGCGCTAAACTTAAACAGATTTCAAAAATAAGCTGCCACAAAAAGCAAATGGCGGCGGCGTTTCTTTAACATTTGTAAACATAGACGCATAAAAACATCCAAGCACGAAGTTTACGATGGGTATGAGGAAAATTCAGGTGAATATTTGAAAAGCTAGTTTTTTGCAGAAACACCTCTTTCCACAACATCCAGTTACAAAGTCCAGTTAGATTAGTAGAAGTAGAAAGATAAAAAATCCTCCCCGGCGGGGAATTGAACCCCGGTCTCCCGCGTGACAGGCGGGGATACTTACCACTATACTACCGAGGATTCGGATATTTACCTACTCTAATAATGCGCTAAACTTAAACAGATTTCAAAAATAAGCTGCCACAAAAAGCAAATGGCGGCGGCGTTTTCTTTAACATATGTAAACATAGACGCATAAAAACATCCAAGCACGAAGTTTACGATGAGTATGAGGAAAATTCAAGTTAATATTTGAAAAGCTAGTTTTTTGCAGAAACACATCTTTCCACAACATCCAGTTACAAAGTCCAGTTAGATTAGTAGAAGTAGAAAGATAAAAAATCCTCCCCGGCGGGGAATTGAACCCCGGTCTCCCGCGTGACAGGCGGGGATACTTACCACTATACTACCGAGGTTTAAGATATTTACCTACTCTAATAATGCGCTAAACTTAAACAGATTTCAAAAATAAGCTGCCACAAAAAGCAAATGGCGGCGGCGTTTTCTTTAACATTTGTAAACATAGACGCATAAAAACATCCAAGCACGAACTTTACGATGGGTATGAGGAAAATTCAGGTGAATATTTTAAAAGCTAGTTGTTTGCAGAAACACATCTTTCCACAACATCCAGTTACAAAGTCCAGTTAGATTAGAAGAAGTAGAAAGATAAAAAATCCTCCCCGGCGGGGAATTGAACCCCGGTCTCCCGCGTGACAGGCGGGGATACTTACCACTATACTACCGAGGATTCGGATATTTACCTACTCTAATAATGCGCTAAACTTAAACAGATTTCAAAAATAAGCTGCCACAAAAAGCAAATGGCGGCGGCGTTTTCTTTAACATATGTAAACATAGACGCATAAAAACATCCGAAGTTTACGATGGGTATGAGGAAAATTCAGGTGAATATTTGAAAAGCTAGTTGTTTGCAGAAACACATCTTTCCACAACATCCAGTTACAAAGTCCAGTTAGATTAGTAGAAGTAGAAAGATAAAAAATCCTCCCCGGCGGGGAATTGAACCCCGGTCTCCCGCGTGACAGGCGGGGATACTTACCACTATACTACCGAGGATTCGGATATTTACCTACTCTAATAATGCGCTAAACTTAAACAGATTTCAAAAATAAGCTGCCACAAAAAGCAAATGGCGGCGGCGTTTTCTTTAACATTTGTAAACATAGACGCATAAAAACATCCAAGCACGAACTTTACGATGGGTATGAGGAAAATTCAGGTGAATATTTGAAAAGCTAGTTGTTTGCAGAAACACATCTTTCCACAACATCCAGTTACAAAGTCCAGTTGGATTAGAAGAAGTAGAAAGATAAAAAATCCTCCCCGGCGGGGAATTGAACCCCGGTCTCCCGCGTGACAGGCGGGGATACTTACCACTATACTACCGAGGATTCGGATATTTACCTACTCTAATAATGCGCTAAACTTAAACAGATTTCAAAAATAAGCTGCCACAAAAAGCAAATGGCGGCGGCGTTTTCTTTAACATTTGTAAACATAGACGCATAAAAACATCCAAGCACGAACTTTACGATGGGTATGAGGAAAATTCAGGTGAATATTTGAAAAGCTAGTTGTTTGCAGAAACACATCTTTCCACAACATCCAGTTACAAAGTCCAGTTGGATTAGAAGAAGTAGAAAGATAAAAAATCCTCCCCGGCGGGGAATTGAACCCCGGTCTCCCGCGTGACAGGCGGGGATACTTACCACTATACTACCGAGGATTCGGATATTTACCTACTCTAATAATGCGCTAAACTTAAACAGATTTCAAAAATAAGCTGCCACAAAAAGCAAATGGCGGCGGCGTTTTCTTTAACATTTGTAAACATAGACACATAAAAACATCCAAGCACGAACTTTACGATGGGTATGAGGAAAATTCAGGTGAATATTTTAAAAGCTAGTTGTTTGCAGAAACACATCTTTCCACAACATCCAGTTACAAAGTCCAGTTAGATTAGAAGAAGTAGAAAGATAAAAAATCCTCCCCGGCGGGGAATTGAACCCCGGTCTCCCGCGTGACAGGCGGGGATACTTACCACTATACTACCGAGGATTCGGATATTTACCTACTCTAATAATGCGCTAAACTTAAACAGATTTCAAAAATCAGCTGCCACAAAAAGCAAATGGCGGCGGCGTTTTCTTTAACATATGTAAACATAGACGCATAAAAACATCCGAAGTTTACGATGGGTATGAGGAAAATTCAGGTGAATATTTGAAAAGCTAGTTGTTTGCAGAAACACATCTTTCCACAACATCCAGTTACAAAGTCCAGTTAGATTAGTAGAAGTAGAAAGATAAAAAATCCTCCCCGGCGGGGAATTGAACCCCGGTGTCCCGCGTGACAGGCGGGGATACTTACCACTATACTACCGAGGATTCGGATATTTACCTACTCTAATAATGCGCTAAACTTAAACAGATTTCAAAAATAAGCTGCCACAAAAAGCAAATGGCGGCGGCGTTTTCTTTAACATTTGTAAACATAGACGCATAAAAACATCCAAGCACGAACTTTACGATGGGTATGAGGAAAATTCAGGTGAATATTTGAAAAGCTAGTTGTTTGCAGAAACACATCTTTCCACAACATCCAGTTACAAAGTCCAGTTGGATTAGAAGAAGTAGAAAGATAAAAAATCCTCCCCGGCGGGGAATTGAACCCCGGTCTCCCGCGTGACAGGCGGGGATACTTACCACTATACTACCGAGGATTCGGATATTTACCTACTCTAATAATGCGCTAAACTTAAACAGATTTCAAAAATAAGCTGCCACAAAAAGCAAATGGCGGCGGCGTTTTCTTTAACATTTGTAAACATAGACGCATAAAAACATCCAAGCACGAACTTTACGATGGGTATGAGGAAAATTCAGGTGAATATTTGAAAAGCTAGTTGTTTGCAGAAACACATCTTTCCACAACATCCAGTTACAAAGTCCAGTTGGATTAGAAGAAGTAGAAAGATAAAAAATCCTCCCCGGCGGGGAATTGAACCCCGGTCTCCCGCGTGACAGGCGGGGATACTTACCACTATACTACCGAGGATTCGGATATTTACCTACTCTAATAATGCGCTAAACTTAAACAGATTTCAAAAATAAGCTGCCACAAAAAGCAAATGGCGGCGGCGTTTTCTTTAACATTTGTAAACATAGACGCATAAAAACATCCAAGCACGAACTTTACGATGGGTATGAGGAAAATTCAGGTGAATATTTGAAAAGCTAGTTGTTTGCAGAAACACATCTTTCCACAACATCCAGTTACAAAGTCCAGTTGGATTAGAAGAAGTAGAAAGATAAAAAATCCTCCCCGGCGGGGAATTGAACCCCGGTCTCCCGCGTGACAGGCGGGGATACTTACCACTATACTACCGAGGATTCGGATATTTACCTACTCTAATAATGCGCTAAACTTAAACAGATTTCAAAAATAAGCTGCCACAAAAAGCAAATGGCGGCGGCGTTTTCTTTAACATTTGTAAACATAGACGCATAAAAACATCCAAGCACGAACTTTACGATGGGTATGAGGAAAATTCAGGTGAATATTTTAAAAGCTAGTTGTTTGCAGAAACACATCTTTCCACAACATCCAGTTACAAAGTCCAGTTAGATTAGAAGAAGTAGAAAGATAAAAAATCCTCCCCGGTGGGGAATTGAACCCCGGTCTCCCGCGTGACAGGCGGGGATACTTACCACTATACTACCGAGGATTCGGATATTTACCTACTCTAATAATGCGCTAAACTTAAACAGATTTCAAAAATAAGCTGCCACAAAAAGCAAATGGCGGCGGCGTTTTCTTTAACATATGTAAACATAGACGCATAAAAACATCCGAAGTTTACGATGGGTATGAGGAAAATTCAGGTGAATATTTGAAAAGCTAGTTGTTTGCAGAAACACATCTTTCCACAACATCCAGTTACAAAGTCCAGTTAGATTAGTAGAAGTAGAAAGATAAAAAATCCTCCCCGGCGGGGAATTGAACCCCGGTGTCCCGCGTGACAGGCGGGGATACTTACCACTATACTACCGAGGATTCGGATATTTACCTACTCTAATAATGCGCTAAACTTAAACAGATTTCAAAAATAAGCTGCCACAAAAAGCAAATGGCGGCGGCGTTTTCTTTAACATTTGTAAACATAGACGCATAAAAACATCCAAGCACGAACTTTACGATGGGTATGAGGAAAATTCAGGTGAATATTTGAAAAGCTAGTTGTTTGCAGAAACACATCTTTCCACAACATCCAGTTACAAAGTCCAGTTGGATTAGAAGAAGTAGAAAGATAAAAAATCCTCCCCGGCGGGGAATTGAACCCCGGTCTCCCGCGTGACAGGCGGGGATACTTACCACTATACTACCGAGGATTCGGATATTTACCTACTCTAATAATGCGCTAAACTTAAACAGATTTCAAAAATAAGCTGCCACAAAAAGCAAATGGCGGCGGCGTTTTCTTTAACATTTGTAAACATAGACGCATAAAAACATCCAAGCACGAACTTTACGATGGGTATGAGGAAAATTCAGGTGAATATTTGAAAAGCTAGTTGTTTGCAGAAACACATCTTTCCACAACATCCAGTTACAAAGTCCAGTTGGATTAGAAGAAGTAGAAAGATAAAAAATCCTCCCCGGCGGGGAATTGAACCCCGGTCTCCCGCGTGACAGGCGGGGATACTTACCACTATACTACCGAGGATTCGGATATTTACCTACTCTAATAATGCGCTAAACTTAAACAGATTTCAAAAATAAGCTGCCACAAAAAGCAAATGGCGGCGGCGTTTTCTTTAACATTTGTAAACATAGACGCATACAAACATCCAAGCACGAACTTTACGATGGGTATGAGGAAAATTCAGGTGAATATTTGAAAAGCTAGTTGTTTGCAGAAACACATCTTTCCACAACATCCAGTTACAAAGTCCAGTTGGATTAGAAGAAGTAGAAAGATAAAAAATCCTCCCCGGGCGGGGAATTGAACCCCGGTCTCCCGCGTGACAGGCGGGGATACTTACCACTATACTACCGAGGATTCGGATATTTACCTACTCTAATAATGCGCTAAACTTAAACAGATTTCAAAAATAAGCTGCCACAAAAAGCAAATGGTGGCGGCGTTTTCTTTAACATATGTAAACATAGACGCATAAAAACATCCAAGCACGAAGTTTACGATGGGTATGAGGAAAATTCAGGTGAATATTTGAAAAGCTAGTTGTTTGCAGAAACACATCTTTCCACAACATCCAGTTACAAAGTCCAGTTAGATTAGTAGAAGTAGAAAGATAAAAAATCCTCCCCGGCGGGGAATTGAACCCCGGTCTCCCGCGTGACAGGCGGGGATACTTACCACTATACTACCGAGGATCCGGATATTTACCTACTCTAATAATGCGCTAAACTTAAACAGATTTCAAAAATAAGCTGCCACAAAAAGCAAATGGCGGCGGCGTTTTCTTTAACATTTGTAAACATAGACGCATAAAAACATCCAAGCACGAACTTTACGATGGGTATGGGGAAAATTCAAGTTAATGTTTGAAAAGCTAGTTTTGCAGAAACACATCTTTCCACAACATCCAGTTACAAAGTCCAGTTAGATTAGTAGAAGTAGAAAGATAAAAAATCCTCCCCGGCGGGGAATTGAACCCCGGTCTCCCGCGTGACAGGCGGGGATACTTACCACTATACTACCGAGGATTCGGATATTTACCTACTCTAATAATGCGCTAAACTTAAACAGATTTCAAAAATAAGCTGCCACAAAAAGCAAATGGCGGCGGCGTTTTCTTTAACATTTGTAAACATAGACGCATAAAAACATCCAAGCACGAACTTTAGGATGGGTATGAGGAAAATTCAAGTAAATGTTTGAAAAGCTAGTTTTGCAGAAACACATCTTTCCACAACATCCAGTTACAAAGTCCAGTTAGATTAGAAGAAGTAGAAAGATAAAAAACCCTCCCCGGCGGGGAATTGAACCCCGGTCTCCCGCGTGACAGGCGGGGATACTTACCACTATACTACCGAGGATTCGGATATTTACCTACTCTAATAATGCGCTAAACTTAAACAGATTTCAAAAATAAGCTGCCACAAAAAGCAAATGGCGGCGGCGTTTTCTTTAACATATGTAAACATAGACGCATAAAAACATCCGAAGTTTACGATGGGTATGAGGAAAATTCAGGTGAATATTTGAAAAGCTAGTTGTTTGCAGAAACACATCTTTCCACAACATCCAGTTACAAAGTCCAGTTAGATTAGTAGAAGTAGAAAGATAAAAAATCCTCCCCGGCGGGGAATTGAACCCCTGTCTCCCGCGTGACAGGCGAGGATACTTACCACTATACTACCGAGGATTCGGATATTTACCTACTCTAATAATGCGCTAAACTTAAACAGATTTCAAAAATAAGCTGCCAAAAAAAGCAAATGGCGGCGGCGTTTACTTTAACATTTGTAAACATAGACGCATAAAAACATCCAAGCACGAACTTTACGATGGGTATGAGGAAAATTCAGGTGAATATTTGAAAAGCTAGTTGTTTGCAGAAACACATCTTTCCACAACATCCAGTTACAAAGTCCAGTTGGATTAGAAGAAGTAGAAAGATAAAAAATCCTCCCCGGCGGGGAATTGAACCCCGGTCTCCCGCGTGACAGGCGGGGATACTTACCACTATACTACCGAGGATTCGGATATTTACCTACTCTAATAATGCGCTAAACTTAAACAGATTTCAAAAATAAGCTGCCACAAAAAGCAAATGGCGGCGGCGTTTTCTTTAACATTTGTAAACATAGACGCATAAAAACATCCAAGCACGAACTTTACGATGGGTATGAGGAAAATTCAGGTGAATATTTGAAAAGCTAGTTGTTTGCAGAAACACATCTTTCCACAACATCCAGTTACAAAGTCCAGTTGGATTAGAAGAAGTAGAAAGATAAACAATCCTCCCCGGCGGGGAATTGAACCCCGGTCTCCCGCGTGACAGGCGGGGATACTTACCACTATACTACCGAGGATTCGGATATTTACCTACTCTAATAATGCGCTAAACTTAAACAGATTTCAAAAATAAGCTGCCACAAAAAGCAAATGGCGGCGGCGTTTTCTTTAACATTTGTAAACATAGACGCATAAAAACATCCAAGCACGAACTTTACGATGGGTATGAGGAAAATTCAGGTGAATATTTGAAAAGCTAGTTGTTTGCAGAAACACATCTTTCCACAACATCCAGTTACAAAGTCCAGTTGGATTAGAAGAAGTAGAAAGATAAAAAATCCTCCCCGGCGGGGAATTGAACCCCGGTCTCCCGCGTGACAGGCGGGGATACTTACCACTATACTACCGAGGATTCGGATATTTACCTACTCTAATAATGCGCTAAACTTAAACAGATTTCAAAAATAAGCTGCCACAAAAAGCAAATGGCGGCGGCGTTTTCTTTAACATATGTAAACATAGACGCATAAAAACATCCAAGCACGAAGTTTACGATGGGTATGAGGAAAATTCAGGTGAATATTTGAAAAGCTAGTTGTTTGCAGAAACACATCTTTCCACAACATCCAGTTACAAAGTCCAGTTAGATTAGTAGAAGTAGAAAGATAAAAAATCCTCCCCGGCGGGGAATTGAACCCCGGTCTCCCGCGTGACAGGCGGGGATACTTACCACTATACTACCGAGGATTCGGATATTTACCTACTCTAATAATGCGCTAAACTTAAACAGATTTCAAAAATAAGCTGCCACAAAAAGCAAATGGCGGCGGCGTTTTCTTTAACATTTGTAAACATAGACGCATAAAAACATCCAAGCACGAACTTTACGATGGGTATGAGGAAAATTCAAGTAAATGTTTGAAAAGCTAGTTTTGCAGAAACACATCTTTCCACAACATCCAGTTACAAAGTCCAGTTAGATTAGTAGAAGTAGAAAGATAAAAAATCCTCCCCGGCGGGGAATTGAACCCCGGTCTCCCGCGTGACAGGCGGGGATAGTTACCACTATACTACCGAGGATTCGGATATTTACCTACTCTAATAATGCGCTAAACTTAAACAGATTTCAAAAATAAGCTGCCACAAAAAGCAAATGGCGGCGGCGTTTTCTTTAACATTTGTAAACATAGACGCATAAAAACATCCAAGCACGAAGTTTACGATGGGTATGAGGAAAAGTCAGGTGAATATTTGAAAAGCTAGTTTTTTGCAGAAACACATCTTTCCACAACATCCAGTTACAAAGTCCAGTTAGATTAGTAGAAGTAGAAAGATAAAAAATCCTCTCCGGCGGGGAATTGAACCCCGGTCTCCCGCGTGACAGGCGGGGATACTTACCACTATACTACCGAGGATTCGGATATTTACCTACTCTAATAATGCGCTAAACTTAAACAGATTTCAAAAATAAGCTGCCACAAAAAGCAAATGGCGGCGGCGTTTTCTTTAACATTTGTAAACATAGACGCATAAATACATCCAAGCACGAAGTTTACGATGGGTATGAGGAAAATTCAAGTAAATGTTTGAAAAGCTAGTTTTTTGCAGAAACACATCTTTCCACAACATCCACTTACAACGTCCAGTTAGATTAGTAGAAGTAGACAGATAAAAAATCCTCCCCGGCGGGGAATTGAACCCCGGTCTCCCGCGTGACAGGCGGGGATACTTACCACTATACTACCGAGGATTCGGATATTTACCTACTCTAATAATGCGCTAAACTTAAACAGATTTCAAAAATAAGCTGCCACAAAAAGCAAATGGCGGCGGCGTTTTCTTTAACATTTGTAAACATAGACGCATAAAAACATCCAAGCACGAACTTTACGATGGGTATGAGGAAAAGTCAGGTGAATATTTGAAAAGCTAGTTTTTTGCAGAAACACATCTTTCCACAACATCCAGTTACAAAGTCCAGTTAGATTAGTAGAAGTAGAAAGATAAAAAATCCTCCCCGGCGGGGAATTGAACCCCGGTCTCCCGCGTGACAGGCGGGGATACTTACCACTATACTACCGAGGATTCGGATATTTACCTACTCTAAAAAGGCGCTAAACTTAAACAGATTTCAAAAATAAGCTGCCACAAAAAGCAAATGGCGGCGGCGTTTTCTTTAACATTTGTAAACATAGACGCATAAAAACATCCAAGCACGAAGTTTACGATGGGTATGAGGAAAATTCAGGTGAATATTTGAAAAGCTAGTTTTTTGCAGAAACACATCTTTCCACAACATCCAGTTACAAAGTCCAGTTAGATTAGTAGAAGTAGAAAGATAAAAAATCCTCCCCGGCGGGGAATTGAACCCCGGTCTCCCGCGTGACAGGCGGGGATACTTACCACTATACTACCGAGGATTCGGATATTTACCTACTCTAATAATGCGCTAAACTTAAACAGATTTCAAAAATAAACTGCCACAAAAAGCAAATGGCGGCGGCGTTTTCTGTAACATTTGTAAACATAGACGCATAAAAACATCCAAGCACGAAGTTTACGATGGGTATGAGGAAAATTCAAGTAAATGTTTGAAAAGCTAGTTTTGCAGAAATACATCTTTCCACAACATCCAGTTACAAAGTCCAGTTAGATTAGTAGCAGTAGAAAGATAAAAAATCCTCCCCGGCGGGGAATTGAACCCCGGTCTCCCGCGTGACAGGCGGGGATATTTACCACTATACTACCGAGGATTCGGACATTTACCTACTCTAATAATGCGCTAAACTTAAACAGATGTCAAAAATAAGCTGCCACAAAAAGCAAATGGCGGCGGCGTTTTCTGTAACATTTGTGAACATAGACGCATAAAAACATCCAAGCACGAACTTTACGATGGGTATGAGGAAAATTCAAGTAAATGTTTGAAAAGCTAGTTTTGCAGAAACACATCTTTCCACAACATCCAGTTACAAAGTCCAGTTAGATTAGTAGAAGTAGAAAGATAAAAAATCCTCCCCGGCGGGGAATTGAACCCCGGTCTCCCGCGTGACAGGCGGGGATACTTACCACTATACTACCGAGGATTCGGATATTTACCTACTCTAATAATGCGCTAAACTTAAACAGATTTCAAAAATAAGCTGCCACAAAAAGCAAATGGCGGCGGCGTTTTCTTTAACATTTGTAAACATAGACGCATAAAAACATCCAAGCACGAAGTTTACGATGGGTATGAGGAAAATTCAAGTTAATATTTGAAAAGCTAGTTTTTTGCAGAAACACATCTTTCCACAACATCCAGTTACAAAGTCCAGTTAGATTAGTAGAAGTAGAAAGATAAAAAATCCTCTCCGGCGGGGAATTGAACCCCGGTCTCCCGCGTGACAGGCGGGGATACTTACCACTATACTACCGAGGATTCGGATATTTACCTACTCTAATAATGCGCTAAACTTAAACAGATTTCAAAAATAAGCTGCCACAAAAAGCAAATGGCGGCGGCGTTTTCTTTAACATTTGTAAACATAGACGCATAAAAACATCCAAGCACGAACTTTACGATGGGTATGAGGAAAATTCAAGTAAATGTTTGAAAAGCTAGTTTTTTGCAGAAACACATCTTTCCACAACATCCACTTACAACGTCCAGTTAGATTAGTAGAAGTAGACAGATAAAAAATCCTCCCCGGCGGGGAATTGAACCCCGGTCTCCCGCGTGACAGGCGGGGATACTTACCACTATACTACCGAGGATTCGGATATTTACCTACTCTAATAATGCGCTAAACTTAAACAGATTTCAAAAATAAGCTGCCACAAAAAGCAAATGGCGGCGGCGTTTTCTTTAACATTTGTAAACATAGACGCATAAATACATCCAAGCACGAAGTTTACGATGGGTATGAGGAAAATTCAAGTAAATGTTTGAAAAGCTAGTTTTTTGCAGAAACACATCTTTCCACAACATCCAGTTACAACGTCCAGTTAGATTAGTAGAAGTAGACAGATAAAAAATCCTCCCCGGCGGGGAATTGAACCCCGGTCTCCCGCGTGACAGGCGGGGATACTTACCACTATACTACCGAGGATTCGGATATTTACCTACTCTAATAATGCGCTAAACTTAAACAGATTTCAAAAATAAGCTGCCACAAAAAGCAAATGGCGGCGGCGTTTTCTTTAACATTTGTAAACATAGACGCATAAAAAACTCCAAGCACGAAGTTTACGATGGGTATGAGGAAAATTCAAGTTAATGTTTGAAAAGCTAGTTTTTTGCAGAAACACATCTTTCCACAACATCCAGTTACAAAGTCCAGTTAGATTAGTAGAAGTAGAAAGATAAAAAATCCTCCCCGGCGGGGAATTGAACCCCGGTCTCCCGCGTGACAGGCGGGGATACTTACCACTATACTACCGAGGATTCGGATATTTACCTACTCTAATAATGCGCTAAACTTAAACAGATTTCAAAAATAAGCTGCCACAAAAAGCAAATGGCGGCGGCGTTTTCTTTAACATTTGTAAACATAGACGCATAAAAACATCCAAGCACGAAGTTTACGATGGGTATGAGGAAAATTCAGGTGAATATTTGAAAAGCTAGTTTTTTGCAGAAACACATCTTTCCACAACATCCAGTTACAAAGTCCAGTTAGATTAGTAGAAGTAGAAAGATGAAAAATCCTCCCCGGCGGGGAATTGAACCCCGGTCTCCCGCGTGACAGGCGGGGATACTTACCACTATACTACCGAGGATTCGGATATTTACCTACTCTAATAATGCTCTAAACTTAAACAGATTTCAAAAATAAGCTGCCACAAAAAGCAAATGGCGGCGGCGTTTTCTTTAACATTTGTAAACATAGACGCATAAAAACATCCAAGCACGAAGTTTACGATGGGTATGAGGAAAATTCAAGTTAATGTTTGAAAAGATAGTTGTTTGCAGAAACACATCTTTCCACAACATCCAGTTACAAAGTCCAGTTAGATTAGTAGAAGTAGAAAGATAAAAAATCCTCCCCGGCGGGGAATTGAACCCCGGTCTCCCGCGTGACAGGCGGGGATACTTACCACTATACTACCGAGGATTCGGATATTTACCTACTCTAATAATGCGCTAAACTTAAACAGATTTCAAAAATAAACTGCCACAAAAAGCAAATGGCGGTTGCGTTTTCTTTAACATTTGTAAACATAGACGCATAAAAACATCCAAGCACGAACTTTACGATGGGTATGAGGAAAATTCAAGTAAATGTTTGAAAAGCTAGTTTTGCAGAAACACATCTTTCCACAACATCCAGTTACAAAGTCCAGTTAGATTAGTAGAAGTAGAAAGATAAAAAATCCTCCCCGGCGGGGAATTGAACCCCGGTCTCCCGCGTGACAGGCGGGGATACTTACCACTATACTACCGAGGATTCGGATATTTACCTACTCTAATAAGGCGCTACACTTAAACAGATTTCAAAAATAAGCTGCCACAAAAAGCAAATGGCGGCGGCGTTTTCTTTAACATTTGTGAACATAGACGCATAAAAACATCCAAGCACGAAGTTTACGATGGGTATGAGGAAAATTCAAGTTAATGTTTGAAAAGCTAGTTTTTTGCAGAAACACATCTTTCCACAACATCCAGTTACAAAGTCCAGTTAGATTAGTAGAAGTAGAAAGACAAAAAATACTCCCCGGCGGGGAATTGAACCCCGGTCTCCCGCGTGACAGGCGGGGATACTTACCACTATACTACCGAGGATTCGGATATTTACCTACTCTAATAATGCGCTAAACTTAAACAGATTTCAAAAATAAGCTGCCACAAAAAGCAAATGGCGGCGGCGTTTTCTGTAACATTTGTAAACATAGACGCATAAAAACATCCAAGCACGAAGTTTACGATGGGTATGAGGAAAATTCAAGTTAATGTTTGAAAAGCTAGTTTTTTGCAGAAACACATCTTTCCACAACATCCACTTACAACGTCCAGTTAGATTAGTAGAAGTAGACGGATAAAAAATCCTCCCCGGCGGGGAATTGAACCCCGGTCTCACGCGTGACAGGCGGGGATACTTACCACTATACTACCGAGGTTTCGGATATTTACCTACTCTAATAATGCGCTAAACTTAAACAGATTTCAAAAATAAGCTGCCACAAAAAGCAAATGGCGGCGGCGTTTTCTTTAACATTTGTAAACATAGACGCATAAATACATCCAAGCACGAAGTTTACGATGGGTATGAGGAAAATGCAAGTAAATGTTTGAAAAGCTAGTTTTTTGCAGAAACACATCTTTCCACAACATCCACTTACAACGTCCAGTTAGATTAGTAGAAGTAGACAGATAAAAAATCCTCCCCGGCGGGGAATTGAACCCCGGTCTCCCGCGTGACAGGCGGGGATACTTACCACTATACTACCGAGGATTCGGATATTTACCTACTCTAATAATGCGCTAAACTTAAACAGATTTCAAAAATAAGCTGCCACAAAAAGCAAATGGCGGCGGCGTTTTCTTTAACATTTGTAAACATAGACGCATAAATACATCCAAGCACGAAGTTTACGATGGGTATGAGGAAAATTCAAGTAAATGTTTGAGAAGCTAGTTTTTTGCAGAAACACATCTTTCCACAACATCCAGTTACAACGTCCAGTTAGATTAGTAGAAGTAGACAGATAGAAAATCCTCCCCGGCGGGGAATTGAACCCCGGTCTCCCGCGTGACAGGCGGGGATACTTACCACTATACTACCGAGGATTCGGATATTTACCTACTCTAATAATGCGCTAACCTTAAACAGATTTCAAAAATAAGCTGCCACAAAAAGCAAATGGCGGCGGCGTTTTCTTTAACATTTGTAAACATAGACGCATAAAAACATCCAAGCACGAACTTTACGATGGGTATGAGGAAAATTCAAGTAAATGTTTGAAAAGCTAGTTTTTTGCAGAAACACATCTTTCCACAACATCCACTTACAACGTCCAGTTAGATTAGTAGAAGTAGACAGATAAAAAATCCTCCCCGGCGGGGAATTGAACCCCGGTCTCCCGCGTGACAGGCGGGGATACTTACCACTATACTACCGAGGATTCGGATATTTACCTACTCTAATAATGCGCTAAACTTAAACAGATTTCAAAAATAAGCTGCCACAAAAAGCAAATGGCGGCGGCGTTTTCTTTAACATTTGTAAACATAGACGCATAAATACATCCAAGCACGAAGTTTACGATGGGTATGAGGAAAATTCAAGTTAATGTTTGAAAAGCTAGTTTTTTGCAGAAACACATCTTTCCACAACATCCAGTTACAAAGTCCAGTTAGATTAGTAGAAGTAGAAAGATAAAAAATCCTCCCCGGCGGGGAATTGAACCCCGGTCTCCCGCGTGACAGGCGGGGATACTTACCACTATACTACCGAGGATTCGGATATTTACCTACTCTAATAATGCGCTAAACTTAAACAGATTTCAAAAATAAGCTGCCACAAAAAGCAAATGGCGGCGGCGTTTTCTTTAACATTTGTAAACATAGACGCATAAATACATCCAAGCACGAAGTTTACGATGGGTATGAGGAAAATTCAAGTTAATGTTTGAAAAGCTAGTTTTTTGCAGAAACACATCTTTCCACAACATCCAGTTACAAAGTCCAGTTAGATTAGTAGAAGTAGAAAGATAAAAAATCCTCCCCGGCGGGGAATTGAACCCCGGTCTCCCGCGTGACAGGCGGGGATACTTACCACTATACTACCGAGGATTCGGATATTTACCTACTCTAATAATGCTCTAAACTTAAACAGATTTCAAAAATAAGCTGCCACAAAAAGCAAATGGCGGCGGCGTTTTCTTTAACATTTGTAAACATAGACGCATAAAAACATCCAAGCACGAAGTTTACGATGGGTATGAGGAAAATTCAGGTGAATATTTTAAAAGCTAGTTTTTTTGCAGAAACACATCTTTCCACAACATCCAGTTACAAAGTCCAGTTAGATTAGTAGAAGTAGAAAGATAAAAAATCCTCCCCGGCGGGGAATTGAACCCCGGTCTCCCGCGTGACAGGCGGGGATACTTACCACTATACTACCGAGGATTCGGATATTTACCTACTCTAATAATGCTCTAAACTTAAACAGATTTCAAAAATAAGCTGCCACAAAAAGCAAATGGCGGCGGCGTTTTCTTTAACATTTGTAAACATAGACGCATAAAAACATCCAAGCACGAACTTTACGATGGGTATGAGGAAAATTCAAGTTAATGTTTGAAAAGCTAGTTTTTTGCAGAAACACATCTTTCCACAACATCCAGTTACAAAGTCCAGTTAGATTAGTAGAAGTAGAAAGATAAAAAATCCTCCCCGGCGGGGAATTGAACCCCGGTCTCCCGCGTGACAGGCGGGGATACTTACCACTATACTACCGAGGATTCGGATATTTACCTACTCTAATAATGCGCTAAACTTAAACAGATTTCAAAAATAAACTGCCACAAAAAGCAAATGGCGGCGGCGTTTTCTTTAACATTTGTAAACATAGACGCATAAAAACATCCAAGCACGAACTTTACGATGGGTATGAGGAAAATTCAAGTAAATGTTTGAAAAGCTAGTTTTGCAGAAACACATCTTTCCACAACATCCAGTTACAAAGTCCAGTTAGATTAGTAGAAGTAGAAAGATAAAAAATCCTCCCCGGCGGGGAATTGAACCCCGGTCTCCCGCGTGACAGGCGGGGATACTTACCACTATACTACCGAGGATTCGGATATTTACCTACTCTAATAATGCGCTAAACTTAAACAGATTTCAAAAATAAGCTGCCACAAAAAGCAAATGGCGGCGGCGTTTTCTTTAACATTTGTAAACATAGACGCATAAATACATCCAAGCACGAAGTTTACGATGGGTATGAGGAAAATTCAAGTAAATGTTTGAAAAGCTAGTTTTTTGCAGAAACACATCTTTCCACAACATCCAGTTAGATTAGTAGAAGTAGACAGATAGAAAATCCTCCCCGGCGGGGAATTGAACCCCGGTCTCCCGCGTGACAGGCGGGGATACTTACCACTATACTACCGAGGATTCGGATATTTACCTACTCTAATAATGCGCTAACCTTAAACAGATTTCAAAAATAAGCTGCCACAAAAAGCAAATGGCGGCGGCGTTTTCTTTAACATTTGTAAACATAGACGCATAAAAACATCCAAGCACGAACTTTACGATGGGTATGAGGAAAATTCAAGTAAATGTTTGAAAAGCTAGTTTTTTGCAGAAACACATCTTTCCACAACATCCACTTACAACGTCCAGTTAGATTAGTAGAAGTAGACAGATAAAAAATCCTCCCCGGCGGGGAATTGAACCCCGGTCTCCCGCGTGACAGGCGGGGATACTTACCACTATACTACCGAGGATTCGGATATTTACCTACTCTAATAATGCGCTAAACTTAAACAGATTTCAAAAATAAGCTGCCACAAAAAGCAAATGGCGGCGGCGTTTTCTTTAACATTTGTAAACATAGACGCATAAAAACATCCAAGCACGAAGTTTACGATGGGTATGAGGAAAATTCAGGTGAATATTTGAAAAGCTAGTTTTTTGCAGAAACACATCTTTCCACAACATCCAGTTACAAAGTCCAGTTAGATTAGTAGAAGTAGAAAGATAAAAAATCCTCCCCGGCGGGGAATTGAACCCCGGTCTCCCGCGTGACAGGCGGGGATACTTACCACTATACTACCGAGGATTCGGATATTTACCTACTCTAATAATGCTCTAAACTTAAACAGATTTCAAAAATAAGCTGCCACAAAAAGCAAATGGCGGCGGCGTTTTCTTTAACATTTGTAAACATAGACGCATAAAAACATCCAAGCACGAACTTTACGATGGGTATGAGGAAAATTCAAGTTAATGTTTGAAAAGCTAGTTTTTTGCAGAAACACATCTTTCCACAACATCCAGTTACAAAGTCCAGTTAGATTAGTAGAAGTAGAAAGATAAAAAATCCTCCCCGGCGGGGAATTGAACCCCGGTCTCCCGCGTGACAGGCGGGGATACTTACCACTATACTACCGAGGATTCGGATATTTACCTACTCTAATAATGCTCTAAACTTAAACAGATTTCAAAAATAAGCTGCCACAAAAAGCAAATGGCGGCGGCGTTTTCTTTAACATTTGTAAACATAGACGCATAAAAACATCCAAGCACGAACTTTACGATGGGTATGAGGAAAATTCAAGTTAATGTTTGAAAAGCTAGTTTTTTGCAGAAACACATCTTTCCACAACATCCAGTTACAAAGTCCAGTTAGATTAGTAGAAGTAGAAAGATAAAAAATCCTCCCCGGCGGGGAATTGAACCCCGGTCTCCCGCGTGACAGGCGGGGATACTTACCACTATACTACCGAGGATTCGGATATTTACCTACTCTAATAATGCGCTAAACTTAAACAGATTTCAAAAATAAACTGCCACAAAAAGCAAATGGCGGCGGCGTTTTCTTTAACATTTGTAAACATAGACGCATAAAAACATCCAAGCACGAACTTTACGATGGGTATGAGGAAAATTCAAGTAAATGTTTGAAAAGCTAGTTTTGCAGAAACACATCTTTCCACAACATCCAGTTACAAAGTCCAGTTAGATTAGTAGAAGTAGAAAGATAAAAAATCCTCCCCGGCGGGGAATTGAACCCCGGTCTCCCGCGTGACAGGCGGGGATACTTACCACTATACTACCGAGGATTCGGATATTTACCTACTCTAATAATGCGCTAAACTTAAACAGATTTCAAAAATAAGCTGCCACAAAAAGCAAATGGCGGCGGCGTTTTCTTTAACATTTGTAAACATAGACGCATAAATACATCCAAGCACGAAGTTTACGATGGGTATGAGGAAAATTCAAGTAAATGTTTGAAAAGCTAGTTTTTTGCAGAAACACATCTTTCCACAACATCCAGTTACAACGTCCAGTTAGATTAGTAGAAGTAGACAGATAGAAAATCCTCCCCGGCGGGGAATTGAACCCCGGTCTCCCGCGTGACAGGCGGGGATACTTACCACTATACTACCGAGGATTCGGATATTTACCTACTCTAATAATGCGCTAACCTTAAACAGATTTCAAAAATAAGCTGCCACAAAAAGCAAATGGCGGCGGCGTTTTCTTTAACATTTGTAAACATAGACGCATAAAAACATCCAAGCACGAACTTTACGATGGGTATGAGGAAAATTCAAGTAAATGTTTGAAAAGCTAGTTTTTGCAGAAACACATCTTTCCACAACATCCACTTACAACGTCCAGTTAGATTAGTAGAAGTAGACAGATAAAAAATCCTCCCCGGCGGGGAATTGAACCCCGGTCTCCCGCGTGACAGGCGGGGATACTTACCACTATACTACCGAGGATTCGGATATTTACCTACTCTAATAATGCGCTAAACTTAAACAGATTTCAAAAATAAGCTGCCACAAAAAGCAAATGGCGGCGGCGTTTTCTTTAACATTTGTAAACATAGACGCATAAAAACATCCAAGCACGAAGTTTACGATGGGTATGAGGAAAATTCAGGTGAATATTTGAAAAGCTAGTTTTTTGCAGAAACACATCTTTCCACAACATCCAGTTACAAAGTCCAGTTAGATTAGTAGAAGTAGAAAGATAAAAAATCCTCCCCGGCGGGGAATTGAACCCCGGTCTCCCGCGTGACAGGCGGGGATACTTACCACTATACTACCGAGGATTCGGATATTTACCTACTCTAATAATGCTCTAAACTTAAACAGATTTCAAAAATAAGCTGCCACAAAAAGCAAATGGCGGCGGCGTTTTCTTTAACATTTGTAAACATAGACGCATAAAAACATCCAAGCACGAAGTTTACGATGGGTATGAGGAAAATTCAAGTTAATGTTTGAAAAGCTAGTTTTTTGCAGAAACACATCTTTCCACAACATCCAGTTACAAAGTCCAGTTAGCTTAGTAGAAGTAGAAAGATAAAAAATCCTCCCCGGCGGGGAATTGAACCCCGGTCTCCCGCGTGACAGGCGGGGATACTTACCACTATACTACCGAGGATTCGGATATTTACCTACTCTAATAATGCGCTAAACTTAAACAGATTTCAAAAATAAGCTGCCACAAAAAGCAAATGGCGGCGGCGTTTTCTTTAACATTTGTAAACATAGACGCATAAATACATCCAAGCACGAAGTTTACGATGGGTATGAGGAAAATTCAAGTTAATGTTTGAAAAGCTAGTTTTTTGCAGAAACACATCTTTCCACAACATCCAGTTACAAAGTCCAGTTAGATTAGTAGAAGTAGAAAGATAAAAAATCCTCCCCGGCGGGGAATTGAACCCCGGTCTCCCGCGTGACAGGCGGGGATACTTACCACTATACTACCGAGGATTCGGATATTTACCTACTCTAATAATGCGCTAAACTTAAACAGATTTCAAAAATAAGCTGCCACAAAAAGCAAATGGCGGCGGCGTTTTCTTTAACATTTGTAAACATAGACGCATAAAAACATCCAAGCACGAAGTTTACGATGGGTATGAGGAAAATTCAAGTTAATGTTTGAAAAGCTAGTTTTTTGCAGAAACACATCTTTCCACAACATCCAGTTACAAAGTCCAGTTAGATTAGTAGAAGTAGAAAGATAAAAAATCCTCCCCGGCGGGGAATTGAACCCCGGTCTCCCGCGTGACAGGCGGGGATACTTACCACTATACTACCGAGGATTCGGATATTTACCTACTCTAATAATGCGCTAAACTTAAACAGATTTCAAAAATAAGCTGCCACAAAAAGCAAATGGCGGCGGCGTTTTCTTTAACATTTGTAAACATAGACGCATAAAAACATCCAAGCACGAAGTTTACGATGGGTATGAGGAAAATTCAGGTGAATATTTTAAAAGCTAGTTTTTTGCAGAAACACATCTTTCCACAACATCCAGTTACAAAGTCCAGTTAGATTAGTAGAAGTAGAAAGATAAAAAATCCTCCCCGGCGGGGAATTGAACCCCGGTCTCCCGCGTGACAGGCGGGGATACTTACCACTATACTACCGAGGATTCGGATATTTACCTACTCTAATAATGCTCTAAACTTAAACAGATTTCAAAAATAAGCTGCCACAAAAAGCAAATGGCGGCGGCGTTTTCTTTAACATTTGTAAACATAGACGCATAAAAACATCCAAGCACGAACTTTACGATGGGTATGAGGAAAATTCAAGTTAATGTTTGAAAAGCTAGTTTTTTGCAGAAACACATCTTTCCACAACATCCAGTTACAAAGTCCAGTTAGATTAGTAGAAGTAGAAAGATAAAAAATCCTCCCCGGCGGGGAATTGAACCCCGGTCTCCCGCGTGACAGGCGGGGATACTTACCACTATACTACCGAGGATTCGGATATTTACCTACTCTAATAATGCGCTAAACTTAAACAGATTTCAAAAATAAACTGCCACAAAAAGCAAATGGCGGCGGCGTTTTCTTTAACATTTGTAAACATAGACGCATAAAAACATCCAAGCACGAACTTTACGATGGGTATGAGGAAAATTCAAGTAAATGTTTGAAAAGCTAGTTTTGCAGAAACACATCTTTCCACAACATCCAGTTACAAAGTCCAGTTAGATTAGTAGAAGTAGAAAGATAAAAACTCCTCCCCGGCGGGGAATTGAACCCCGGTCTCCCGCGTGACAGGCGGGGATACTTACCACTATACTACCGAGGATTCGGATATTTACCTACTCTAATAATGCGCTAAATTTAAACAGATTTCAAAAATAAGCTGCCACAAAAAGCAAATGGCGGCGGCGTTTTCTTTAACATTTGTAAACATAGACGCATAAATACATCCAAGCACGAAGTTTACGATGGGTATGAGGAAAATTCAAGTAAATGTTTGAAAAGCTAGTTTTTTGCAGAAACACATCTTTCCACAACATCCAGTTACAACGTCCAGTTAGATTAGTAGAAGTAGACAGATAGAAAATCCTCCCCGGCGGGGAATTGAACCCCGGTCTCCCGCGTGACAGGCGGGGATACTTACCACTATACTACCGAGGATTCGGATATTTACCTACTCTAATAATGCGCTAACCTTAAACAGATTTCAAAAATAAGCTGCCACAAAAAGCAAATGGCGGCGGCGTTTTCTTTAACATTTGTAAACATAGACGCATAAAAACATCCAAGCACGAACTTTACGATGGGTATGAGGAAAATTCAAGTAAATGTTTGAAAAGCTAGTTTTTTGCAGAAACACATCTTTCCACAACATCCACTTACAACGTCCAGTTAGATTAGTAGAAGTAGACAGATAAAAAATCCTCCCCGGCGGGGAATTGAACCCCGGTCTCCCGCGTGACAGGCGGGGATACTTACCACTATACTACCGAGGATTCGGATATTTACCTACTCTAATAATGCTCTAAACTTAAACAGATTTCAAAAATAAGCTGCCACAAAAAGCAAATGGCGGCGGCGTTTTCTTTAACATTTGTAAACATAGACGCATAAAAACATCCAAGCACGAAGTTTACGATGGGTATGAGGAAAATTCAAGTTAATGTTTGAAAAGCTAGTTTTTTGCAGAAACACATCTTTCCACAACATCCAGTTACAAAGTCCAGTTAGATTAGTAGAAGTAGAAAGATAAAAAATCCTCCCCGGCGGGGAATTGAACCCCGGTCTCCCGCGTGACAGGCGGGGATACTTACCACTATACTACCGAGGATTCGGATATTTACCTACTCTAATAATGCTCTAAACTTAAACAGATTTCAAAAATAAGCTGCCACAAAAAGCAAATGGCGGCGGCGTTTTCTTTAACATTTGTAAACATAGACGCATAAAAACATCCAAGCACGAACTTTACGATGGGTATGAGGAAAATTCAAGTTAATGTTTGAAAAGCTAGTTTTTTGCAGAAACACATCTTTCCACAACATCCAGTTACAAAGTCCAGTTAGATTAGTAGAAGTAGAAAGATAAAAAATCCTCCCCGGCGGGGAATTGAACCCCGGTCTCCCGCGTGACAGGCGGGGATACTTACCACTATACTACCGAGGATTCGGATGTTTACCTACTCTAATAATGCGCTAAACTTAAACAGATTTCAAAAATAAACTGCCACAAAAAGCAAATGGCGGCGGCGTTTTCTTTAACATTTGTAAACATAGACGCATAAAAACATCCAAGCACGAACTTTACGATGGGTATGAGGAAAATTCAAGTAAATGTTTGAAAAGCTAGTTTTGCAGAAACACATCTTTCCACAACATCCAGTTACAAAGTCCAGTTAGATTAGTAGAAGTAGAAAGATAAAAAATCCTCCCCGGCGGGGAATTGAACCCCGGTCTCCCGCGTGACAGGCGGGGATACTTACCACTATACTACCGAGGATTCGGATATTTACCTACTCTAATAATGCGCTAAACTTAAACAGATTTCAAAAATAAGCTGCCACAAAAAGCAAATGGCGGCGGCGTTTTCTTTAACATTTGTAAACATAGACGCATAAATACATCCAAGCACGAAGTTTACGATGGGTATGAGGAAAATTCAAGTAAATGTTTGAAAAGCTAGTTTTTTGCAGAAACACATCTTTCCACAACATCCAGTTACAACGTCCAGTTAGATTAGTAGAAGTAGACAGATAGAAAATCCTCCCCGGCGGGGAATTGAACCCCGGTCTCCCGCGTGACAGGCGGGGATACTTACCACTATACTACCGAGGATTCGGATATTTACCTACTCTAATAATGCGCTAACCTTAAACAGATTTCAAAAATAAGCTGCCACAAAAAGCAAATGGCGGCGGCGTTTTCTTTAACATTTGTAAACATAGACGCATAAAAACATCCAAGCACGAACTTTACGATGGGTATGAGGAAAATTCAAGTAAATGTTTGAAAAGCTAGTTTTTTGCAGAAACACATCTTTCCACAACATCCACTTACAACGTCCAGTTAGATTAGTAGAAGTAGACAGATAAAAAATCCTCCCCGGCGGGGAATTGAACCCCGGTCTCCCGCGTGACAGGCGGGGATACTTACCACTATACTACCGAGGATTCGGATATTTACCTACTCTAATAATGCGCTAAACTTAAACAGATTTCAAAAATAAGCTGCCACAAAAAGCAAATGGCGGCGACGTTTTCTTTAACATTTGTAAACATAGACGCATAAAAACATCCAAGCACGAAGTTTACGATGGGTATGAGGAAAATTCAGGTGAATATTTGAAAAGCTAGTTTTTTGCAGAAACACATCTTTCCACAACATCCAGTTACAAAGTCCAGTTAGATTAGTAGAAGTAGAAAGATAAAAAATCCTCCCCGGCGGGGAATTGAACCCCGGTCTCCCGCGTGACAGGCGGGGATACTTACCACTATACTACCGAGGATTCGGATATTTACCTACTCTAATAATGCTCTAAACTTAAACAGATTTCAAAAATAAGCTGCCACAAAAAGCAAATGGCGGCGGCGTTTTCTTTAACATTTGTAAACATAGACGCATAAAAACATCCAAGCACGAAGTTTACGATGGGTATGAGGAAAATTCAAGTTAATGTTTGAAAAGCTAGTTTTTTGCAGAAACACATCTTTCCACAACATCCAGTTACAAAGTCCAGTTAGATTAGTAGAAGTAGAAAGATAAAAAATCCTCCCCGGCGGGGAATTGAACCCCGGTCTCCCGCGTGACAGGCGGGGATACTTACCACTATACTACCGAGGATTCGGATATTTACCTACTCTAATAATGCGCTAAACTTAAACAGATTTCAAAAATAAGCTGCCACAAAAAGCAAATGGCGGCGGCGTTTTCTTTAACATTTGTAAACATAGACGCATAAAAACATCCAAGCACGAACTTTACGATGGGTATGAGGAAAATTCAGGTTAATGTTTGAAAAGCTAGTTTTTTGCAGAAACACATCTTTCCACAACATCCAGTTACAAAGTCCAGTTAGATTAGTAGAAGTAGAAAGATAAAAAATCCTCCCCGGCGGGGAATTGAACCCCGGTCTCCCGCGTGACAGGCGGGGATACTTACCACTATACTACCGAGGATTCGGATATTTACCTACTCTAATAATGCGCTAAACTTAAACAGATTTCAAAAATAAGCTGCCACAAAAAGCAAATGGCGGCGGCGTTTTCTTTAACATTTGTAAACATAGACGCATAAAAACATCCAAGCACGAAGTTTACGATGGGTATGAGGAAAATTCAGGTGAATGTTTGAAAAGCTAGTTTTTTGCAGAAACACATCTTTCCACAACATCCAGTTACAAAGTCCAGTTAGATTAGTAGAAGTAGAAAGATAAAAAATCCTCCCCGGCGGGGAATTGAACCCCGGTCTCCCGCGTGACAGGCGGGGATACTTACCACTATACTACCGAGGATTCGGATATTTACCTACTCTAATAATGCTCTAAACTTAAACAGATTTCAAAAATAAGCTGCCACAAAAAGCAAATGGCGGCGGCGTTTTCTTTAACATTTGTAAACATAGACGCATAAAAACATCCAAGCACGAAGTTTACGATGGGTATGAGGAAAATTCAAGTTAATGTTTGAAAAGCTAGTTTTTTGCAGAAACACATCTTTCCACAACATCCAGTTACAAAGTCCAGTTAGATTAGTAGAAGTAGAAAGATAAAAAATCCTCCCCGGCGGGGAATTGAACCCCGGTCTCCCGCGTGACAGGCGGGGATACTTACCACTATACTACCGAGGATTCGGATATTTACCTACTCTAATAATGCGCTAAACTTAAACAGATTTCAAAAATAAGCTGCCACAAAAAGCAAATGGCGGCGGCGTTTTCTTTAACATTTGTAAACATAGACGCATAAAAACATCCAAGCACGAACTTTACGATGGGTATGAGGAAAATTCAGGTGAATATTTGAAAGGTAGTTTTTTGCAGAAACACATCTTTCCACAACATCCAGTTACAAAGTCCAGTTAGATTAGTAGAAGTAGAAAGATGAAAAATCCTTCCCGGCGGGGAATTGAACCCCGGTCTCCCGCGTGACAGGCGGGGATACTTACCACTATACTACCGAGGATTCGGATATTTACCTACTCTAATAATGCGCTAAACTTAAACAGATTTCAAAAATAAGCTGCCACAAAAAGCAAATGGCGGCGGCGTTTTCTTTAACATTTGTAAACATAGACGCATAAAAACATCCAAGCACGAACTTTACGATGGGTATGTGGAAAATTCAAGTTAATGTTTGAAAAGCTAGTTTTTTGCAGAAACACATCTTTCCACAACATCCAGTTACAAAGTCCAGTTAGATTAGTAGAAGTAGAAAGATGAAAAATCCTCCCCGGCGGGGAATTGAACCCCGGTCTCCCGCGTGACAGGCGGGGATACTTACCACTATACTACCGAGGATTCGGATATTTACCTACTCTAATAATGCGCTAAACTTAAACAGATTTCAAAAATAAGCTGCCACAAAAAGCAAATGGCGGCGGCGTTTTCTTTAACATTTGTAAACATAGACGCATAAAAACATCCAAGCACGAAGTTTACGATGGGTATGAGGAAAATTCAGGTGAATGTTTGAAAAGCTAGTTTTTTGCAGAAACACATCTTTCCACAACATCCAGTTACAAAGTCCAGTTAGATTAGTAGAAGTAGAAAGATAAAAAATCCTCCCCGGCGGGGAATTGAACCCCGGTCTCCCGCGTGACAGGCGGGGATACTTACCACTATACTACCGAGGATTCGGATATTTACCTACTCTAATAATGCTCTAAACTTAAACAGATTTCAAAAATAAGCTGCCACAAAAAGCAAATGGCGGCGGCGTTTTCTTTAACATTTGTAAACATAGACGCATAAAAACATCCAAGCACGAAGTTTACGATGGGTATGAGGAAAATTCAAGTTAATGTTTGAAAAGCTAGTTTTTTGCAGAAACACATCTTTCCACAACATCCAGTTACAAAGTCCAGTTAGATTAGTAGAAGTAGAAAGATAAAAAATCCTCCCCGGCGGGGAATTGAACCCCGGTCTCCCGCGTGACAGGCGGGGATACTTACCACTATACTACCGAGGATTCGGATATTTACCTACTCTAATAATGCGCTAAACTTAAACAGATTTCAAAAATAAGCTGCCACAAAAAGCAAATGGCGGCGGCGTTTTCTTTAACATTTGTAAACATAGACGCATAAAAACATCCAAGCACGAACTTTACGATGGGTATGAGGAAAATTCAGGTGAATATTTGAAAGGTAGTTTTTTGCAGAAACACATCTTTCCACAACATCCAGTTACAAAGTCCAGTTAGATTAGTAGAAGTAGAAAGATGAAAAATCCTTCCCGGCGGGGAATTGAACCCCGGTCTCCCGCGTGACAGGCGGGGATACTTACCACTATACTACCGAGGATTCGGATATTTACCTACTCTAATAATGCGCTAAACTTAAACAGATTTCAAAAATAAGCTGCCACAAAAAGCAAATGGCGGCGGCGTTTTCTTTAACATTTGTAAACATAGACGCATAAAAACATCCAAGCACGAACTTTACGATGGGTATGTGGAAAATTCAAGTTAATGTTTGAAAAGCTAGTTTTTTGCAGAAACACATCTTTCCACAACATCCAGTTACAAAGTCCAGTTAGATTAGTAGAAGTAGAAAGATGAAAAATCCTCCCCGGCGGGGAATTGAACCCCGGTCTCCCGCGTGACAGGCGGGGATACTTACCACTATACTACCGAGGATTCGGATATTTACCTACTCTAATAATGCGCTAAACTTAACCAGATTTCAAAAATAAGCTGCCACAAAAAGCAAATGGCGGCGGCGTTTTCTTTAACATTTGTAAACATAGACACATAAAAACATCCAAGCACGAAGTTTACTATGGGTATGAGGAAAATTCAAGTTAATGTTTGAAAAGCTAGTTTTTTGCAGAAACACATCTTTCCACAACATCCAGTTACAAAGTCCAGTTAGATTAGTAGAAGTAGAAAGATAAAAAATCCTCCCCGGCGGGGAATTGAACCCCGGTCTCCCGCGTGACAGGCGGGGATACTTACCACTATACTACCGAGGATTCGGATATTTACCTACTCTAATAATGCGCTAAACTTAAACAGATTTCAAAAATAAGCTGCCACAAAAAGCAAATGGCGGCGGCGTTTTCTTTAACATATTAAACATGGACGCATAAAAACATCCAAGCACGAAGTTTACGATGGGTATGAGGAAAATTCAAGTTAATATTTGAAAAGCTAGTTTTTTGCAGAAACACATCTTTCCACAACATCCAGTTACAAAGTCCAGTTAGATTAGTAGAAGTAGAAAGATAAAAAATCCTCCCCGGCGGGGAATTGAACCCCGGTCTCCCGCGTGACAGGCGGGGATACTTACCACTATACTACCGAGGATTCGGATATTTACCTACTCTAATAATGCGCTAAACTTAAACAGATTTCAAAAATAAGCTGCCACAAAAAGCAAATGGCGGCGGCGTTTTCTTTAACATTTGTAAACATAGACGCATAAAAACATCCAAGCACGAAGTTTACGATGGGTATGAGGAAAATTCAGGTGAATATTTGAAAGGTAGTTTTTTGCAGAAACACATCTTTCCACAACATCCAGTTACAAAGTCCAGTTAGATTAGTAGAAGTAGAAAGATAAAAAATCCTCCCCGGCGGGGAATTGAACCCCGGTCTCCCGCGTGACAGGCGGGGATACTTACCACTATACTACCAAGGATTCGGATATTTACCTACTCTAATAATGCGCTAAACTTAAACAGATTTCAACAATAAGCTGCCACAAAAAGCAAATGGCGGCGGCGTTTTCTTTAACATTTGTAAACATAGACGCATAAAAACATCCAAGCACGAAGTTTACGATGGGTATGAGGAAAATTCAAGTTAATGTTTGAAAAGCTAGTTTTTTGCAGAAACACATCTTTCCACAACATCCAGTTACAAAGTCCAGTTAGATTAGTAGAAGTAGAAAGATAAACAATCCTCCCCGGCGGGGAATTGAACCCCGGTCTCCCGCGTGACAGGCGGGGATACTTACCACTATACTACCGAGGATTCGGATATTTACCTACTCTAATAATGCGCTAAACTTAAACAGATTTCAAAAATAAGCTGCCACAAAAAGCAAATGGCGGCGGCGTTTTCTTTAACATTTGTAAACATAGACGCATAAAAACATCCAAGCACGAACTTTACGATGGGTATGAGGAAAATTCAGGTGAATATTTGAAAGGTAGTTTTTTGCAGAAACACATCTTTCCACAACATCCAGTTACAAAGTCCAGTTAGATTAGTAGAAGTAGAAAGATAAAAAATCCTCCCCGGCGGGGAATTGAACCCCGGTCTCCCGCGTGACAGGCGGGGATACTTACCACTATACTACCGAGGATTCGGATATTTACCTACTCTAATAATGCGCTAAACTTAAACAGATTTCAAAAATAAGCTGCCACAAAAAGCAAATGGCGGCGGCGTTATCTTTAACATTTGTAAACATAGACGCATAAAAACATCCAAGCACGAACTTTACGATGGGTATGAGGAAAATTCAAGTTAATATTTGAAAAGCTAGTTTTTTGCAGAAACACATCTTTCCACAACATCCAGTTACAAAGTCCAGTTAGATTAGTAGAAGTAGAAAGATAAAAAATCCTCCCCGGCGGGGAATTGAACCCCGGTCTCCCGCGTGACAGGCGGGGATACTTACCACTATACTACCGAGGATTCGGATATTTACCTACTCTAATAATGCGCTAAACTTAAACAGATTTCAAAAATAAGCTGCCACAAAAAGCAAATGGCGGCGGCGTTTTCTTTAACATTTGTAAACATAGACGCATAAATACATCCAAGCAGGAAGTTTACGATGGGTATGAGGAAAATTCAAGTTAATGTTTGAAAAGCTAGTTTTTTGCAGAAACACATCTTTCCACAACATCCAGTTACAAAGTCCAGTTAGATTAGTAGAAGTAGAAAGATAAAAAATCCTCCCCGGCGGGGAATTGAACCCCGGTCTCCCGCGTGACAGGCGGGGATACTTACCACTATACTACCGAGGATTCGGATATTTACCTACTCTAATAATGCGCTAAACTTAAACAGATTTCAAAAATAAGCTGCCACAAAAAGCAAATGGCGGCGGCGTTTTCTTTAACATTTGTAAACATAGACGCATAAATACATCCAAGCAGGAAGTTTACGATGGGTATGAGGAAAATTCAAGTTAATGTTTGAAAAGCTAGTTTTTTGCAGAAACACATCTTTCCACAACATCCAGTTACAAAGTCCAATTAGATTAGTAGAAGTAGAAAGATAAATATCCTGCCAGGCGGGGAATTGAACCCCGGTCTCCCGCGTGACAGGTGGGGATACTTACCACTATACTACCGAGGATTCGGATATTTACCTACTCTAATAATGCGCTAAACTTAAACAGATTTCAAAAATAAGCTGCCACAAAAAGCAAATGGCGGCGGCGTTTTCTTTAACATTTGTAAACATAGACGCATAAATACATCCAAGCACGAAGTTTACGATGGGTATGAGGAAAATTGAAGTTAATGTTTGAAAAGCTAGTTTTTTGCAGAAACACATCTTTCCACAACATCCAGTTACAAAGTCCAATTAGATTAGTAGAAGTAGAAAGATAAATATCCTGCCAGGCGGGGAATTGAACCCCGGTCTCCCGCGTGACAGGTGGGGATACTTACCACTATACTACCGAGGATTCGGATATTTACCTACTCTAATAATGCGCTAAACTTAAACAGATTTCTAAAATAAGCTGCCACAAAAAGCAAATGGCGGCGGCGTTTTCTTTAACATTTGTAAACATAGACGCATAAAAACATCCAAGCACGAACTTTACGATGGGTATGAGGAAAATTCAGGTGAATGTTTGAAAAGCTAGTTTTTTGCAGAAACACATCTTTCCACAACATCCAGTTACAAAGTCCAGTTAGATTAGTAGAAGTAGAAAGATAAAAAATCCTCCCCGGCGGGGAATTGAACCCCGGTCTCCCGCGTGACAGGCGGGGATACTTACCACTATACTACCGAGGATTCGGATATTTACCTACTCTAATAATGCGCTAAACTTAAACAGATTTCAAAAATAAGCTGCCACAAAAAGCAAATGGCGGCGGCGTTTTCTTTAACATTTGTAAACATAGACGCATACAAACATCCAAGCACGAAGTTTACGATGGGTATGAGGAAAATTGAAGTTAATGTTTGAAAAGCTAGTTTTTTGCAGAAACACATCTTTCCACAACATCCAGTTACAAAGTCCAATTAGATTAGTAGAAGTAGAAAGATAAAAAATCCTGCCAGGCGGGGAATTGAACCCCGGTCTCCCGCGTGACAGATGGGGATACTTACTACTATACTACCGAGGATTCGGATATTTACCTACTCTAATAATGCGCTAAACTTAAACAGATTTCAAAAATAAGCTGCCACAAAAAGCAAATGGCGGCGGCGTTTTCTTTAACATTTGTAAACATAGACGCATAAAAACATCCAAGCACGAAGTTTACGATGGGTATGAGGAAAATTCAGGTGAATATTTGAAAGGTAGTTTTTTGCAGAAACACATCTTTCCACAACATCCAGTTACAAAGTCCAGTTAGATTAGTAGAAGTAGAAAGATAAAAAATCCTCCCCGGCGGGGAATTGAACCCCGGTCTCCCGCGTGACAGGCGGGGATACTTACCACTATACTACCGAGGATTCGGATATTTACCTACTCTAATAATGCGCTAAACTTAAACAGATTTCAAAAATAAGCTGCCACAAAAAGCAAATGGCGGCGGCGTTTTCTTTAACATTTGTAAACATAGACGCATAAAAACATCCAAGCACGAAGTTTACGATGGGTATGAGGAAAATTCAGGTGAATGTTTGAAAAGCTAGTTTTTTGCAGAAACACATCTTTCCACAACATCCAGTTACAAAGTCCAGTTAGATTAGTAGAAGTAGAAAGATAAAAAATCCTCCCCGGCGGGGAATTGAACCCCGGTCTCCCGCGTGACAGGCGGGGATACTTACCACTATACTACCGAGGATTCGGATATTTACCTACTCTAATAATGCTCTAAACTTAAACAGATTTCAAAAATAAGCTGCCACAAAAAGCAAATGGCGGCGGCGTTTTCTTTAACATTTGTAAACATAGACGCATAAAAACATCCAAGCACGAAGTTTACGATGGGTATGAGGAAAATTCAAGTTAATGTTTGAAAAGCTAGTTTTTTGCAGAAACACATCTTTCCACAACATCCAGTTACAAAGTCCAGTTAGATTAGTAGAAGTAGAAAGATAAAAAATCCTCCCCGGCGGGGAATTGAACCCCGGTCTCCCGCGTGACAGGCGGGGATACTTACCACTATACTACCGAGGATTCGGATATTTACCTACTCTAATAATGCGCTAAACTTAAACAGATTTCAAAAATAAGCTGCCACAAAAAGCAAATGGCGGCGGCGTTTTCTTTAACATTTGTAAACATAGACGCATAAAAACATCCAAGCACGAACTTTACGATGGGTATGAGGAAAATTCAGGTGAATATTTGAAAGGTAGTTTTTTGCAGAAACACATCTTTCCACAACATCCAGTTACAAAGTCCAGTTAGATTAGTAGAAGTAGAAAGATGAAAAATCCTTCCCGGCGGGGAATTGAACCCCGGTCTCCCGCGTGACAGGCGGGGATACTTACCACTATACTACCGAGGATTCGGATATTTACCTACTCTAATAATGCGCTAAACTTAAACAGATTTCAAAAATAAGCTGCCACAAAAAGCAAATGGCGGCGGCGTTTTCTTTAACATTTGTAAACATAGACGCATAAAAACATCCAAGCACGAACTTTACGATGGGTATGTGGAAAATTCAAGTTAATGTTTGAAAAGCTAGTTTTTTGCAGAAACACATCTTTCCACAACATCCAGTTACAAAGTCCAGTTAGATTAGTAGAAGTAGAAAGATGAAAAATCCTCCCCGGCGGGGAATTGAACCCCGGTCTCCCGCGTGACAGGCGGGGATACTTACCACTATACTACCGAGGATTCGGATATTTACCTACTCTAATAATGCGCTAAACTTAACCAGATTTCAAAAATAAGCTGCCACAAAAAGCAAATGGCGGCGGCGTTTTCTTTAACATATTAAACATGGACGCATAAAAACATCCAAGCACGAAGTTTACGATGGGTATGAGGAAAATTCAAGTTAATATTTGAAAAGCTAGTTTTTTGCAGAAACACATCTTTCCACAACATCCAGTTACAAAGTCCAGTTAGATTAGTAGAAGTAGAAAGATAAAAAATCCTCCCCGGCGGGGAATTGAACCCCGGTCTCCCGCGTGACAGGCGGGGATACTTACCACTATACTACCGAGGATTCGGATATTTACCTACTCTAATAATGCGCTAAACTTAAACAGATTTCAAAAATAAGCTGCCACAAAAAGCAAATGGCGGCGGCGTTTTCTTTAACATTTGTAAACATAGACGCATAAAAACATCCAAGCACGAAGTTTACGATGGGTATGAGGAAAATTCAGGTGAATATTTGAAAGGTAGTTTTTTGCAGAAACACATCTTTCCACAACATCCAGTTACAAAGTCCAGTTAGATTAGTAGAAGTAGAAAGATAAAAAATCCTCCCCGGCGGGGAATTGAACCCCGGTCTCCCGCGTGACAGGCGGGGATACTTACCACTATACTACCAAGGATTCGGATATTTACCTACTCTAATAATGCGCTAAACTTAAACAGATTTCAACAATAAGCTGCCACAAAAAGCAAATGGCGGCGGCGTTTTCTTTAACATTTGTAAACATAGACGCATAAAAACATCCAAGCACGAAGTTTACGATGGGTATGAGGAAAATTCAAGTTAATGTTTGAAAAGCTAGTTTTTTGCAGAAACACATCTTTCCACAACATCCAGTTACAAAGTCCAGTTAGATTAGTAGAAGTAGAAAGATAAACAATCCTCCCCGGCGGGGAATTGAACCCCGGTCTCCCGCGTGACAGGCGGGGATACTTACCACTATACTACCGAGGATTCGGATATTTACCTACTCTAATAATGCGCTAAACTTAAACAGATTTCAAAAATAAGCTGCCACAAAAAGCAAATGGCGGCGGCGTTTTCTTTAACATTTGTAAACATAGACGCATAAAAACATCCAAGCACGAACTTTACGATGGGTATGAGGAAAATTCAGGTGAATATTTGAAAGGTAGTTTTTTGCAGAAACACATCTTTCCACAACATCCAGTTACAAAGTCCAGTTAGATTAGTAGAAGTAGAAAGATAAAAAATCCTCCCCGGCGGGGAATTGAACCCCGGTCTCCCGCGTGACAGGCGGGGATACTTACCACTATACTACCGAGGATTCGGATATTTACCTACTCTAATAATGCGCTAAACTTAAACAGATTTCAAAAATAAGCTGCCACAAAAAGCAAATGGCGGCGGCGTTATCTTTAACATTTGTAAACATAGACGCATAAAAACATCCAAGCACGAACTTTACGATGGGTATGAGGAAAATTCAAGTTAATATTTGAAAAGCTAGTTTTTTGCAGAAACACATCTTTCCACAACATCCAGTTACAAAGTCCAGTTAGATTAGTAGAAGTAGAAAGATAAAAAATCCTCCCCGGCGGGGAATTGAACCCCGGTCTCCCGCGTGACAGGCGGGGATACTTACCACTATACTACCGAGGATTCGGATATTTACCTACTCTAATAATGCGCTAAACTTAAACAGATTTCAAAAATAAGCTGCCACAAAAAGCAAATGGCGGCGGCGTTATCTTTAACATTTGTAAACATAGACGCATAAAAACATCCAAGCACGAACTTTACGATGGGTATGAGGAAAATTCAAGTTAATATTTGAAAAGCTAGTTTTTTGCAGAAACACATCTTTCCACAACATCCAGTTACAAAGTCCAGTTAGATTAGTAGAAGTAGAAAGATAAAAAATCCTCCCCGGCGGGGAATTGAACCCCGGTCTCCCGCGTGACAGGCGGGGATACTTACCACTATACTACCGAGGATTCGGATATTTACCTACTCTAATAATGCGCTAAACTTAAACAGATTTCAAAAATAAGCTGCCACAAAAAGCAAATGGCGGCGGCGTTTTCTTTAACATTTGTAAACATAGACGCATAAATACATCCAAGCAGGAAGTTTACGATGGGTATGAGGAAAATTCAAGTTAATGTTTGAAAAGCTAGTTTTTTGCAGAAACACATCTTTCCACAACATCCAGTTACAAAGTCCAGTTAGATTAGTAGAAGTAGAAAGATAAAAAATCCTCCCCGGCGGGGAATTGAACCCCGGTCTCCCGCGTGACAGGCGGGGATACTTACCACTATACTACCGAGGATTCGGATATTTACCTACTCTAATAATGCGCTAAACTTAAACAGATTTCAAAAATAAGCTGCCACAAAAAGCAAATGGCGGCGGCGTTTTCTTTAACATTTGTAAACATAGACGCATAAATACATCCAAGCAGGAAGTTTACGATGGGTATGAGGAAAATTCAAGTTAATGTTTGAAAAGCTAGTTTTTTGCAGAAACACATCTTTCCACAACATCCAGTTACAAAGTCCAATTAGATTAGTAGAAGTAGAAAGATAAATATCCTGCCAGGCGGGGAATTGAACCCCGGTCTCCCGCGTGACAGGTGGGGATACTTACCACTATACTACCGAGGATTCGGATATTTACCTACTCTAATAATGCGCTAAACTTAAACAGATTTCAAAAATAAGCTGCCACAAAAAGCAAATGGCGGCGGCGTTTTCTTTAACATTTGTAAACATAGACGCATAAATACATCCAAGCACGAAGTTTACGATGGGTATGAGGAAAATTGAAGTTAATGTTTGAAAAGCTAGTTTTTTGCAGAAACACATCTTTCCACAACATCCAGTTACAAAGTCCAATTAGATTAGTAGAAGTAGAAAGATAAATATCCTGCCAGGCGGGGAATTGAACCCCGGTCTCCCGCGTGACAGGTGGGGATACTTACCACTATACTACCGAGGATTCGGATATTTACCTACTCTAATAATGCGCTAAACTTAAACAGATTTCAAAAATAAGCTGCCACAAAAAGCAAATGGCGGCGGCGTTTTCTTTAACATTTGTAAACATAGACGCATAAAAACATCCAAGCACGAAGTTTACGATGGGTATGAGGAAAATTCAGGTGAATGTTTGAAAAGCTAGTTTTTTGCAGAAACACATCTTTCCACAACATCCAGTTACAAAGTCCAGTTAGATTAGTAGAAGTAGAAAGATAAAAAATCCTCCCCGGCGGGGAATTGAACCCCGGTCTCCCGCGTGACAGGCGGGGATACTTACCACTATACTACCGAGGATTCGGATATTTACCTACTCTAATAATGCGCTAAACTTAAACAGATTTCAAAAATAAGCTGCCACAAAAAGCAAATGGCGGCGGCGTTTTCTTTAACATTTGTAAACATAGACGCATACAAACATCCAAGCACGAAGTTTACGATGGGTATGAGGAAAATTGAAGTTAATGTTTGAAAAGCTAGTTTTTTGCAGAAACACATCTTTCCACAACATCCAGTTACAAAGTCCAATTAGATTAGTAGAAGTAGAAAGATAAAAAATCCTGCCAGGCGGGGAATTGAACCCCGGTCTCCCGCGTGACAGATGGGGATACTTACTACTATACTACCGAGGATTCGGATATTTACCTACTCTAATAATGCGCTAAACTTAAACAGATTTCAAAAATAAGCTGCCACAAAAAGCAAATGGCGGCGGCGTTTTCTTTAACATTTGTAAACATAGACGCATAAAAACATCCAAGCACGAAGTTTACGATGGGTATGAGGAAAATTCAGGTGAATATTTGAAAGGTAGTTTTTTGCAGAAACACATCTTTCCACAACATCCAGTTACAAAGTCCAGTTAGATTAGTAGAAGTAGAAAGATAAAAAATCCTCCCCGGCGGGGAATTGAACCCCGGTCTCCCGCGTGACAGGCGGGGATACTTACCACTATACTACCGAGGATTCGGATATTTACCTACTCTAATAATGCGCTAAACTTAAACAGATTTCAAAAATAAGCTGCCACAAAAAGCAAATGGCGGCGGCGTTATCTTTAACATTTGTAAACATAGACGCATAAAAACATCCAAGCACGAACTTTACGATGGGTATGAGGAAAATTCAAGTTAATATTTGAAAAGCTAGTTTTTTGCAGAAACACATCTTTCCACAACATCCAGTTACAAAGTCCAGTTAGATTAGTAGAAGTAGAAAGATAAAAAATCCTCCCCGGCGGGGAATTGAACCCCGGTCTCCCGCGTGACAGGCGGGGATACTTACCACTATACTACCGAGGATTCGGATATTTACCTACTCTAATAATGCGCTAAACTTAAACAGATTTCAAAAATAAGCTGCCACAAAAAGCAAATGGCGGCGGCGTTATTTTTAACATTTGTAAACATAGACGCATAAAAACATCCAAGCACGAACTTTACGATGGGTATGAGGAAAATTCAAGTTAATATTTGAAAAGCTAGTTTTTTGCAGAAACACATCTTTCCACAACATCCAGTTACAAAGTCCAGTTAGATTAGTAGAAGTAGAAAGATAAAAAATCCTCCCCGGCGGGGAATTGAACCCCGGTCTCCCGCGTGACAGGCGGGGATACTTACCACTATACTACCGAGGATTCGGATATTTACCTACTCTAATAATGCGCTAAACTTAAACAGATTTCAAAAATAAGCTGCCACAAAAAGCAAATGGCGGCGGCGTTTTCTTTAACATTTGTAAACATAGACGCATAAATACATCCAAGCAGGAAGTTTACGATGGGTATGAGGAAAATTCAAGTTAATGTTTGAAAAGCTAGTTTTTTGCAGAAACACATCTTTCCACAACATCCAGTTACAAAGTCCAGTTAGATTAGTAGAAGTAGAAAGATAAAAAATCCTCCCCGGCGGGGAATTGAACCCCGGTCTCCCGCGTGACAGGCGGGGATACTTACCACTATACTACCGAGGATTCGGATATTTACCTACTCTAATAATGCGCTAAACTTAAACAGATTTCAAAAATAAGCTGCCACAAAAAGCAAATGGCGGCGGCGTTTTCTTTAACATTTGTAAACATAGACGCATAAATACATCCAAGCACGAAGTTTACGATGGGTATGAGGAAAATTGAAGTTAATGTTTGAAAAGCTAGTTTTTTGCAGAAACACATCTTTCCACAACATCCAGTTACAAAGTCCAGTTAGATTAGTAGAAGTAGAAAGATAAATATCCTGCCAGGCGGGGAATTGAACCCCGGTCTCCCGCGTGACAGGTGGGGATACTTACCACTATACTACCGAGGATTCGGATATTTACCTACTCTAATAATGCGCTAAACTTAAACAGATTTCAAAAATAAGCTGCCACAAAAAGCAAATGGCGGCGGCGTTTTCTTTAACATTTGTAAACATAGACGCATAAAAACATCCAAACACGAAGTTTACGATGGGTATGAGGAAAATTCAGGTGAATATTTGAAAGGTAGTTTTTTGCAGAGACACATCTTTCCACAACATCCAGTTACAAAGTCCAGTTAGATTAGTAGAAGTAGAAAGATAAAAAATCCTCCCCGGCGGGGAATTGAACCCCGGTCTCCCGCGTGACAGGCGGGGATACTTACCACTATACTACCGAGGATTCGGATATTTACCTACTCTAATAATGCGCTAAACTTAAACAGATTTCAAAAATAAGCTGCCACAAAAAGCAAATGGCGGCGGACTTATCTTTAACATTTGTAAACATAGACGCATAAAAACATCCAAGCACGAACTTTACGATGGGTATGAGGAAAATTCAAGTTAATGTTTGAAAAGCTAGTTTTTTGCAGAAACACATCTTTCCACAACATCCAGTTACAAAGTCCAGTTAGATTAGTAGAAGTAGAAAGATAAAAAATCCTCCCCGGCGGGGAATTGAACCCCGGTCTCCCGCGTGACAGGCGGGGATACTTACCACTATACTACCGAGGATTCGGATATTTACCTACTCTAATAATGCGCTAAACTTAAACAGATTTTAAAAATAAGCTGCCACAAAAAGCAAATGGCGGCGGCGTTTTCTTTAACATTTGTAAACATAGACGCATAAATACATCCAAGCACGAAGTTTACGATGGGTATGAGGAAAATTGAAGTTAATGTTTGAAAAGCTAGTTTTTTGCAGAAACACATCTTTCCACAACATCCAGTTACAAAGTCCAATTAGATTAGTAGAAGTAGAAAGATAAAAAATCCTGCCAGGCGGGGAATTGAACCCCGGTCTCCCGCGTGACAGATGGGGATACTTACTACTATACTACCGAGGATTCGGATATTTACCTACTCTAATAATGCGCTAAACTTAAACAGATTTCAAAAATAAGCTGCCACAAAAAGCAAATGGCGGCGGCGTTTTCTGTAACATTTGTAAACATAGACGCATAAAAACATCCAAGCACGAAGTTTACGATGGGTATGAGGAAAATTCAAGTTAATGTTTGAAAAGCTAGTTTTTTGCAGAAACACATCTTTCCACAACATCCAGTTACAAAGTCCAATTAGATTAGTAGAAGTAGAAAGATAAATATCCTGCCAGGCGGGGAATTGAACCCCGGTCTCCCGCGTGACAGGTGGGGATATTTACCACTATACCACCGAGGATTCGGATATTTACCTACTCTAATAATGCGCTAAACTTAAACAGATTTCAAAAATAAGCTGCCACAAAAAGCAAATGGCGGCGGCGTTTTCTTTAACATTTGTAAACATAGACGCATAAAAACATCCAAACACGAAGTTTACGATGGGTATGAGGAAAATTCAGGTGAATATTTGAAAGGTAGTTTTTTGCAGAGACACATCTTTCCACAACATCCAGTTACAAAGTCCAGTTAGATTAGTAGAAGTAGAAAGATAAAAAATCCTCCCCGGCGGGGAATTGAACCCCGGTCTCCCGCGTGACAGGCGGGGATACTTACCACTATACTACCGAGGATTCGGATATTTACCTACTCTAATAATGCGCTAAACTTAAACAGATTTCAAAAATAAGCTGCCACAAAACGCAAATGGCGGCGGCGTTATCTTTAACATTTGTAAACATAGAGGCATAAAAACATCCAAGCACGAACTTTACGATGGGTATGAGGAAAATTCAAGTTAATGTTTGAAAAGCTAGTTTTTTGCAGAAACACATCTTTCCACAACATCCAGTTACAAAGTCCAGTTAGATTAGTAGAAGTAGAAAGATAAAAAATCCTCCCCGGCGGGGAATTGAACCCCGGTCTCCCGCGTGACAGGCGGGGATACTTACCACTATACTACCGAGGATTCGGATATTTACCTACTCTAATAATGCGCTAAACTTAAACAGATTTCAAAAATAAGCTGCCACAAAAAGCAAATGGCGGCGGCGTTATCTTTAACATTTGTAAACATAGACGCATAAATACATCCAAGCACGAAGTTTACGATGGGTATGAGGAAAATTGAAGTTAATGTTTGAAAAGCTAGTTTTTTGCAGAAACACATCTTTCCACAACATCCAGTTACAAAGTCCAATTAGATTAGTAGAAGTAGAAAGATAAAAAATCCTGCCAGGCGGGGAATTGAACCCCGGTCTCCCGCGTGACAGATGGGGATACTTACTACTATACTACCGAGGAGTCGGATATTTACCTACTCTAATAATGCTCTAAACTTAAACAGATTTCAAAAATAAGCTGCCACAAAAAGCAAATGGCGGCGGCGTTTTCTGTAACATTTGTAAACATAGACGCATAAAAACATCCAAGCACGAAGTTTACGATGGGTATGAGGAAAATTCAGGTGAATATTTGAAAGGTAGTTTTTTGCAGAAACACATCTTTCCACAACATCCAGTTACAAAGTCCAGTAAGATTAGTAGAAGTAGAAAGATAAAAAATCCTCCCCGGCGGGGAATTGAACCCCGGTCTCCCGCGTGACAGGCGGGGATACTTACCACTATACTACCGAGGATTCGGATATTTACCTACTCTAATAATGCGCTAAACTTAAACAGATTTCAAAAATAAGCTGCCACAAAAAGCAAATGGCGGCGGCGTTATCTTTAACATTTGTAAACATAGACGCATAAAAACATCCAAGCACGAACTTTACGATGGGTATGAGGAAAATTCAAGTTAATGTTTGAAAAGCTAGTTTTTTGCAGAAACACATCTTTCCACAACATCCAGTTACAAAGTCCAGTTAGATTAGTAGAAGTAGAAAGATAAAAAATCCTCCCCGGCGGGGAATTGAACCCCGGTCTCCCGCGTGACAGGCGGGGATACTTACCACTATACTACCTAGGATTCGGATATTTACCTACTCTAATAATGCGCTAAACTTAAACAGATTTCAAAAATAAGCTGCCACAAAAAGCAAATAGCGGCGGCGTTTTCTTTAACATTTGTAAACATAGACGCATAAATACATCCAAGCACGAAGTTTACGATGGGTATGAGGAAAATTGAAGTTAATGTTTGAAAAGCTAGTTTTTTGCAGAAACACATCTTTCCACAACATCCAGTTACAAAGTCCAATTAGATTAGTAGAAGTAGAAAGATAAAAAATCCTGCCAGGCGGGGAATTGAACCCCGGTCTCCCGCGTGACAGGTGGGGATACTTACCACTATACTACCGAGGATGCGGATATTTACCTACTCTAATAATGCGCTAAACTTAAACAGATTTCAAAAATAAGCTGCCACAAAAAGCAAATGGCGGCGGCGTTTTCTTTAACATTTGTAAACATAGACGCATAAAAACATCCAAGCACGAAGTTTACGATGGGTATGAGGAAAATTCAGGTGAATATTTGAAAGGTAGTTTTTTGCAGAAACACATCTTTCCACAACATCCAGTTACAAAGTCCAGTTAGATTAGTAGAAGTAGAAAGATAAAAAATCCTCCCCGGCGGGGAATTGAACCCCGGTCTCCCGCGTGACAGGCGGGGATACTTACCACTATACTACCAAGGATTCGGATATTTACCTACTCTAATAATGCGCTAAACTTAAACAGATTTCAACAATAAGCTGCCACAAAAAGCAAATGGCGGCGGCGTTTTCTTTAACATTTGTAAACATAGACGCATAAAAACATCCAAGCACGAAGTTTACGATGGGTATGAGGAAAATTCAAGTTAATGTTTGAAAAGCTAGTTTTTTGCAGAAACACATCTTTCCACAACATCCAGTTACAAAGTCCAGTTAGATTAGTAGAAGTAGAAAGATAAACAATTCTCCCCGGCGGGGAATTGAACCCCGGTCTCCCGCGTGACAGGCGGGGATACTTACCACTATACTACCGAGGATTCGGATATTTACCTACTCTAATAATGCGCTAAACTTAAACAGATTTCAAAAATAAGCTGCCACAAAAAGCAAATGGCGGCGGCGTTTTCTTTAACATTTGTAAACATAGACGCATAAAAACATCCAAGCACGAACTTTACGATGGGTATGAGGAAAATTCAGGTGAATATTTGAAAGGTAGTTTTTTGCAGAAACACATCTTTCCACAACATCCAGTTACAAAGTCCAGTTAGATTAGTAGAAGTAGAAAGATAAAAAATCCTCCCCGGCGGGGAATTGAACCCCGGTCTCCCGCGTGACAGGCGGGGATACTTACCACTATACTACCGAGGATTCGGATATTTACCTACTCTAATAATGCGCTAAACTTAAACAGATTTCAAAAATAAGCTGCCACAAAAAGCAAATGGCGGCGGCGTTATCTTTAACATTTGTAAACATAGACGCATAAAAACATCCAAGCACGAACTTTACGATGGGTATGAGGAAAATTCAAGTTAATATTTGAAAAGCTAGTTTTTTGCAGAAACACATCTTTCCACAACATCCAGTTACAAAGTCCAGTTAGATTAGTAGAAGTAGAAAGATAAAAAATCCTCCCCGGCGGGGAATTGAACCCCGGTCTCCCGCGTGACAGGCGGGGATACTTACCACTATACTACCGAGGATTCGGATATTTACCTACTCTAATAATGCGCTAAACTTAAACAGATTTCAAAAATAAGCTGCCACAAAAAGCAAATGGCGGCGGCGTTATCTTTAACATTTGTAAACATAGACGCATAAAAACATCCAAGCACGAACTTTACGATGGGTATGAGGAAAATTCAAGTTAATATTTGAAAAGCTAGTTTTTTGCAGAAACACATCTTTCCACAACATCCAGTTACAAAGTCCAGTTAGATTAGTAGAAGTAGAAAGATAAAAAATCCTCCCCGGCGGGGAATTGAACCCCGGTCTCCCGCGTGACAGGCGGGGATACTTACCACTATACTACCGAGGATTCGGATATTTACCTACTCTAATAATGCGCTAAACTTAAACAGATTTCAAAAATAAGCTGCCACAAAAAGCAAATGGCGGCGGCGTTTTCTTTAACATTTGTAAACATAGACGCATAAATACATCCAAGCAGGAAGTTTACGATGGGTATGAGGAAAATTCAAGTTAATGTTTGAAAAGCTAGTTTTTTGCAGAAACACATCTTTCCACAACATCCAGTTACAAAGTCCAGTTAGATTAGTAGAAGTAGAAAGATAAAAAATCCTCCCCGGCGGGGAATTGAACCCCGGTCTCCCGCGTGACAGGCGGGGATACTTACCACTATACTACCGAGGATTCGGATATTTACCTACTCTAATAATGCGCTAAACTTAAACAGATTTCAAAAATAAGCTGCCACAAAAAGCAAATGGCGGCGGCGTTTTCTTTAACATTTGTAAACATAGACGCATAAATACATCCAAGCAGGAAGTTTACGATGGGTATGAGGAAAATTGAAGTTAATGTTTGAAAAGCTAGTTTTTTGCAGAAACACATCTTTCCACAACATCCAGTTACAAAGTCCAATTAGATTAGTAGAAGTAGAAAGATAAATATCCTGCCAGGCGGGGAATTGAACCCCGGTCTCCCGCGTGACAGGTGGGGATACTTACCACTATACTACCGAGGATTCGGATATTTACCTACTCTAATAATGCGCTAAACTTAAACAGATTTCAAAAATAAGCTGCCACAAAAAGCAAATGGCGGCGGCGTTTTCTTTAACATTTGTAAACATAGACGCATAAATACATCCAAGCACGAAGTTTACGATGGGTATGAGGAAAATTGAAGTTAATGTTTGAAAAGCTAGTTTTTTGCAGAAACACATCTTTCCACAACATCCAGTTACAAAGTCCAATTAGATTAGTAGAAGTAGAAAGATAAATATCCTGCCAGGCGGGGAATTGAACCCCGGTCTCCCGCGTGACAGGTGGGGATACTTACCACTATACTACCGAGGATTCGGATATTTACCTACTCTAATAATGCGCTAAACTTAAACAGATTTCAAAAATAAGCTGCCACAAAAAGCAAATGGCGGCGGCGTTTTCTTTAACATTTGTAAACATAGACGCATAAAAACATCCAAACACGAAGTTTACGATGGGTATGAGGAAAATTCAGGTGAATGTTTGAAAAGCTAGTTTTTTGCAGAAACACATCTTTCCACAACATCCAGTTACAAAGTCCAGTTAGATTAGTAGAAGTAGAAAGATAAAAAATCCTCCCCGGCGGGGAATTGAACCCCGGTCTCCCGCGTGACAGGCGGGGATACTTACCACTATACTACCGAGGATTCGGATATTTACCTACTCTAATAATGCGCTAAACTTAAACAGATTTCAAAAATAAGCTGCCACAAAAAGCAAATGGCGGCGGCGTTTTCTTTAACATTTGTAAACATAGACGCATACAAACATCCAAGCACGAAGTTTACGATGGGTATGAGGAAAATTGAAGTTAATGTTTGAAAAGCTAGTTTTTTGCAGAAACACATCTTTCCACAACATCCAGTTACAAAGTCCAATTAGATTAGTAGAAGTAGAAAGATAAAAAATCCTGCCAGGCGGGGAATTGAACCCCGGTCTCCCGCGTGACAGATGGGGATACTTACTACTATACTACCGAGGATTCGGATATTTACCTACTCTAATAATGCGCTAAACTTAAACAGATTTCAAAAATAAGCTGCCACAAAAAGCAAATGGCGGCGGCGTTTTCTTTAACATTTGTAAACATAGACGCATAAAAACATCCAAGCACGAACTTTACGATGGGTATGAGGAAAATTCAGGTGAATATTTGAAAGGTAGTTTTTTGCAGAAACACATCTTTCCACAACATCCAGTTACAAAGTCCAGTTAGATTAGTAGAAGTAGAAAGATAAAAAATCCTCCCCGGCGGGGAATTGAACCCCGGTCTCCCGCGTGACAGGCGGGGATACTTACCACTATACTACCGAGGATTCGGATATTTACCTACTCTAATAATGCGCTAAACTTAAACAGATTTCAAAAATAAGCTGCCACAAAAAGCAAATGGCGGCGGCGTTATCTTTAACATTTGTAAACATAGACGCATAAAAACATCCAAGCACGAACTTTACGATGGGTATGAGGAAAATTCAAGTAATTATTTGAAAAGCTAGTTTTTTGCAGAAACACATCTTTCCACAACATCCAGTTACAAAGTCCAGTTAGATTAGTAGAAGTAGAAAGATAAAAAATCCTCCCCGGCGGGGAATTGAACCCCGGTCTCCCGCGTGACAGGCGGGGATACTTACCACTATACTACCGAGGATTCGGATATTTACCTACTCTAATAATGCGCTAAACTTAAACAGATTTCAAAAATAAGCTGCCACAAAAAGCAAATGGCGGCGGCGTTATTTTTAACATTTGTAAACATAGACGCATAAAAACATCCAAGCACGAACTTTACGATGGGTATGAGGAAAATTCAAGTTAATATTTGAAAAGCTAGTTTTTTGCAGAAACACATCTTTCCACAACATCCAGTTACAAAGTCCAGTTAGATTAGTAGAAGTAGAAAGATAAAAAATCCTCCCCGGCGGGGAATTGAACCCCGGTCTCCCGCGTGACAGGCGGGGATACTTACCACTATACTACCGAGGATTCGGATATTTACCTACTCTAATAATGCGCTAAACTTAAACAGATTTCAAAAATAAGCTGCCACAAAAAGCAAATGGCGGCGGCGTTTTCTTTAACATTTGTAAACATAGACGCATAAATACATCCAAGCACGAAGTTTACGATGGGTATGAGGAAAATTCAAGTTAATGTTTGAAAAGCTAGTTTTTTGCAGAAACACATCTTTCCACAACATCCAGTTACAAAGTCCAGTTAGATTAGTAGAAGTAGAAAGATAAAAAATCCTCCCCGGCGGGGAATTGAACCCCGGTCTCCCGCGTGACAGGCGGGGATACTTACCACTATACTACCGAGGATTCGGATATTTACCTACTCTAATAATGCGCTAAACTTAAACAGATTTCAAAAATAAGCTGCCACAAAAAGCAAATGGCGGCGGCGTTTTCTTTAACATTTGTAAACATAGACGCATAAATACATCCAAGCACGAAGTTTACGATGGGTATGAGGAAAATTGAAGTTAATGTTTGAAAAGCTAGTTTTTTGCAGAAACACATCTTTCCACAACATCCAGTTACAAAGTCCAATTAGATTAGTAGAAGTAGAAAGATAAATATCCTGCCAGGCGGGGAATTGAACCCCGGTCTCCCGCGTGACAGGTGGGGATACTTACCACTATACTACCGAGGATTCGGATATTTACCTACTCTAATAATGCGCTAAACTTAAACAGATTTCAAAAATAAGCTGCCACAAAAAGCAAATGGCGGCGGCGTTTTCTTTAACATTTGTAAACATAGACGCATAAAAACATCCAAACACGAAGTTTACGATGGGTATGAGGAAAATTCAGGTGAATATTTGAAAGGTAGTTTTTTGCAGAGACACATCTTTCCACAACATCCAGTTACAAAGTCCAGTTAGATTAGTAGAAGTAGAAAGATAAAAAATCCTCCCCGGCGGGGAATTGAACCCCGGTCTCCCGCGTGACAGGCGGGGATACTTACCACTATACTACCGAGGATTCGGATATTTACCTACTCTAATAATGCGCTAAACTTAAACAGATTTCAAAAATAAGCTGCCACAAAAAGCAAATGGCGGCGGACTTATCTTTAACATTTGTAAACATAGACGCATAAAAACATCCAAGCACGAACTTTACGATGGGTATGAGGAAAATTCAAGTTAATGTTTGAAAAGCTAGTTTTTTGCAGAAACACATCTTTCCACAACATCCAGTTACAAAGTCCAGTTAGATTAGTAGAAGTAGAAAGATAAAAAATCCTCCCCGGCGGGGAATTGAACCCCGGTCTCCCGCGTGACAGGCGGGGATACTTACCACTATACTACCGAGGATTCGGATATTTACCTACTCTAATAATGCGCTAAACTTAAACAGATTTTAAAAATAAGCTGCCACAAAAAGCAAATGGCGGCGGCGTTTTCTTTAACATTTGTAAACATAGACGCATAAATACATCCAAGCACGAAGTTTACGATGGGTATGAGGAAAATTGAAGTTAATGTTTGAAAAGCTAGTTTTTTGCAGAAACACATCTTTCCACAACATCCAGTTACAAAGTCCAATTAGATTAGTAGAAGTAGAAAGATAAAAAATCCTGCCAGGCGGGGAATTGAACCCCGGTCTCCCGCGTGACAGATGGGGATACTTCCTACTATACTACCGAGGATTCGGATATTTACCTACTCTAATAATGCGCTAAACTTAAACAGATTTCAAAAATAAGCTGCCACAAAAAGCAAATGGCGGCGGCGTTTTCTGTAACATTTGTAAACATAGACGCATAAAAACATCCAAGCACGAAGTTTACGATGGGTATGAGGAAAATTGAAGTTAATGTTTGAAAAGCTAGTTTTTTGCAGAAACACATCTTTCCACAACATCCAGTTACAAAGTCCAATTAGATTAGTAGAAGTAGAAAGATAAATATCCTGCCAGGCGGGGAATTGAACCCCGGTCTCCCGCGTGACAGGTGGGGATATTTACCACTATACTACCGAGGATTCGGATATTTACCTACTCTAATAATGCGCTAAACTTAAACAGATTTCAAAAATAAGCTGCCACAAAAAGCAAATGGCGGCGGCGTTTTCTTTAACATTTGTAAACATAGACGCATAAAAACATCCAAACACGAAGTTTACGATGGGTATGAGGAAAATTCAGGTGAATATTTGAAAGGTAGTTTTTTGCAGAGACACATCTTTCCACAACATCCAGTTACAAAGTCCAGTTAGATTAGTAGAAGTAGAAAGATAAAAAATCCTCCCCGGCGGGGAATTGAACCCCGGTCTCCCGCGTGACAGGCGGGGATACTTACCACTATACTACCGAGGATTCGGATATTTACCTACTCTAATAATGCGCTAAACTTAAACAGATTTCAAAAATAAGCTGCCACAAAACGCAAATGGCGGCGGCGTTATCTTTAACATTTGTAAACATAGAGGCATAAAAACATCCAAGCACGAACTTTACGATGGGTATGAGGAAAATTCAAGTTAATGTTTGAAAAGCTAGTGTTTTGCAGAAACACATCTTTCCACAACATCCAGTTACAAAGTCCAGTTAGATTAGTAGAAGTAGAAAGATAAAAAATCCTCCCCGGCGGGGAATTGAACCCCGGTCTCCCGCGTGACAGGCGGGGATACTTACCACTATACTACCGAGGATTCGGATATTTACCTACTCTAATAATGCGCTAAACTTAAACAGATTTCAAAAATAAGCTGCCACAAAAAGCAAATGGCGGCGGCGTTATCTTTAACATTTGTAAACATAGACGCATAAATACATCCAAGCACGAAGTTTACGATGGGTATGAGGAAAATTGAAGTTAATGTTTGAAAAGCTAGTTTTTTGCAGAAACACATCTTTCCACAACATCCAGTTACAAAGTCCAATTAGATTAGTAGAAGTAGAAAGATAAAAAATCCTGCCAGGCGGGGAATTGAACCCCGGTCTCCCGCGTGACAGATGGGGATACTTACTACTATACTACCGAGGAGTCGGATATTTACCTACTCTAATAATGCTCTAAACTTAAACAGATTTCAAAAATAAGCTGCCACAAAAAGCAAATGGCGGCGGCGTTTTCTGTAACATTTGTAAACATAGACGCATAAAAACATCCAAGCACGAAGTTTACGATGGGTATGAGGAAAATTCAGGTGAATATTTGAAAGGTAGTTTTTTGCAGAAACACATCTTTCCACAACATCCAGTTACAAAGTCCAGTAAGATTAGTAGAAGTAGAAAGATAAAAAATCCTCCCCGGCGGGGAATTGAACCCCGGTCTCCCGCGTGACAGGCGGGGATACTTACCACTATACTACCGAGGATTCGGATATTTACCTACTCTAATAATGCGCTAAACTTAAACAGATTTCAAAAATAAGCTGCCACAAAAAGCAAATGGCGGCGGCGTTATCTTTAACATTTGTAAACATAGACGCATAAAAACATCCAAGCACGAACTTTACGATGGGTATGAGGAAAATTCAAGTTAATGTTTGAAAAGCTAGTTTTTTGCAGAAACACATCTTTCCACAACATCCAGTTACAAAGTCCAGTTAGATTAGTAGAAGTAGAAAGATAAAAAATCCTCCCCGGCGGGGAATTGAACCCCGGTCTCCCGCGTGACAGGCGGGGATACTTACCACTATACTACCTAGGATTCGGATATTTACCTACTCTAATAATGCGCTAAACTTAAACAGATTTCAAAAATAAGCTGCCACAAAAAGCAAATAGCGGCGGCGTTTTCTTTAACATTTGTAAACATAGACGCATAAATACATCCAAGCACGAAGTTTACGATGGGTATGAGGAAAATTGAAGTTAATGTTTGAAAAGCTAGTTTTTTGCAGAAACACATCTTTCCACAACATCCAGTTACAAAGTCCAATTAGATTAGTAGAAGTAGAAAGATAAAAAATCCTGCCAGGCGGGGAATTGAACCCCGGTCTCCCGCGTGACAGGTGGGGATACTTACCACTATACTACCGAGGATGCGGATATTTACCTACTCTAATAATGCGCTAAACTTAAACAGATTTCAAAAATAAGCTGCCACAAAAAGCAAATGGCGGCGGCGTTATCTTTAACATTTGTAAACATAGACGCATAAAAACATCCAAGCACGAACTTTACGATGGGTATGAGGAAAATTCAAGTTAATGTTTGAAAAGCTAGTTTTTTGCAGAAACACATCTTTCCACAACATCCAGTTACAAAGTCCAGTTAGATTAGTAGAAGTAGAAAGATAAAAAATCCTCCCCGGCGGGGAATTGAACCCCGGTCTCCCGCGTGACAGGCGGGGATACTTACCACTATACTACCTAGGATTCGGATATTTACCTACTCTAATAATGCGCTAAACTTAAACAGATTTCAAAAATAAGCTGCCACAAAAAGCAAATAGCGGCGGCGTTTTCTTTAACATTTGTAAACATAGACGCATAAATACATCCAAGCACGAAGTTTACGATGGGTATGAGGAAAATTGAAGTTAATGTTTGAAAAGCTAGTTTTTTGCAGAAACACATCTTTCCACAACATCCAGTTACAAAGTCCAATTAGATTAGTAGAAGTAGAAAGATAAAAAATCCTGCCAGGCGGGGAATTGAACCCCGGTCTCCCGCGTGACAGGTGGGGATACTTACCACTATACTACCGAGGATGCGGATATTTACCTACTCTAATAATGCGCTAAACTTAAACAGATTTCAAAAATAAGCTGCCACAAAAAGCAAATGGCGGCGGCGTTTTCTTTAACATTTGTAAACATAGACGCATAAAAACATCCAAGCACGAAGTTTACGATGGGTATGAGGAAAATTCAGGTGAATATTTGAAAGGTAGTTTTTTGCAGAAACACATCTTTCCACAACATCCTGTTACAAAGTCCAGTTAGATTAGTAGAAGTAGAAAGATAAAAAATCCTCCCCGGCGGGGAATTGAACCCCGGTCTCCCGCGTGACAGGCGGGGATACTTACCACTATACTACCGAGGATTCGGATATTTACCTACTCTAATAATGCGCTAAACTTAAACAGATTTCAAAAATAAGCTGCCACAAAAAGCAAATGGCGGCGGCGTTATATTTAACATTTGTAAACATAGACGCATAAAAACATCCAAGCACGAAGTTTACGATGGGTATGAGGAAAATTCAAGTTAATATTTGAAAAGCTAGTTTTTTGCAGAAACACATCTTTCCACAGCATCCAGTTACAAAGTCCAGTTAGATTAGTAGAAGTAGAAAGATAAAAAATCCTCCCCGGCGGGGAATTGAACCCCGGTCTCCCGCGTGACAGGCGGGGATACTTACCACGATACTACCGAGGATTCGGATATTTACCTACTCTAATAATGCGCTAAACTTAAACAGATTTCAAAAATAAGCTGCCACAAAAAGCAAATGGCGGCGGCGTTTTCTTTAACATTTGTGAACATAGCCGCATAAAAACATCCAAGCACGATGTTTACGATGGGTATGAGGAAATTTCAAGTTAATGTTTGAAAAGCTAGCTTTTTGCAGAAACACATCTTTCTACAACATCCAGTTACAAAGTCCAGTTAGATTAGTAGAAGTAGAAAGATAAAAAATCCTCCCCGGCGGGGAATTGAACCCCGGTCTCCCGCGTGACAGGCGGGGATACTTACCACTATACTACCGAGGATTCGGATATTTACCTACTCTAATAATGCGCTAAACTTAAACAGATTTCAAAAATAAGCTGCCACAAAAAGCAAATGGCGGCGGCGTTTTCTTTAACATTTGTAAACATAGACGCATAAAAACATCCAAGCACGAACTTTACGATGGGTATGAGGAAAATTCAAGTTAATGTTTGAAAAGCTAGTTTTTTGCAGAAACACATCTTTCCACAACATCCAGTTACAAAGTCCAATTAGATTAGTAGAAGTAGAAAGATAAAAAATCCTCCCCGGCGGGGAATTGAACCCCGGTCTCCCGCGTGACAGGCGGGGATACTTACCACTATACTACCGAGGATTCGGATATTTACCTACTCTAATAATGCGCTAAACTTAAACAGATTTCAAAAATAAGCTGCCACAAAAAGCAAATAGCGTGCGCGTTTTCTTTAACATTTGTAAACATAGACGCATGAAAACATCCAAGCACGAAGTTTACGATGGGTATGAGGAAAATTCAAGTTAATGTTTGAAAAGCTAGTTTTTTGCAGAAACACATCTTTCTACAACATCCAGTTACAAAGTCCAGTTAGATTAGTAGAAGTAGAAAGATAAAAAATCCTCCCCGGCGGGGAATTGAACCCCGGTCTCCCGCGTGACAGGCGGGGATACTTACCACTATACTACCGAGGATTCGGATATTTACCTACTCTAATAAGGCGCTAAACTTAAACAGATTTCAAAAATAAGCTGCCACAAAAAGCAAATGGCGGCGGCGTTATCTTTAACATTTGTAAACATAGACGCATAAAAACATCCAAGCACGAAGTTTACGATGGGTATGAGGAAAATTCAAGTTAATATTTGAAAAGCTAGTTTTTTGCAGAAACACATCTTTCCACAACATCCAGTTACAAAGTCCAGTTAGATTAGTAGAAGTAGAAAGATAAAAAATCCTCCCCGGCGGGGAATTGAACCCCGGTCTCCCGCGTGACAGGCGGGGATACTTACCACTATACTACCGAGGATTCGGATATTTACCTACTCTAATAATGCGCTAAACTTAAACAGATTTCAAAAATAAGCTGCCACAAAAAGCAAATGGCGGCGGCGTTATCTTTAACATTTGTAAACATAGACGCATAAAAACATCCAAGCACGAACTTTACGATGGGTATGAGGAAAATTCAAGTTAATGTTTGAAAAGCTAGTTTTTTGCAGAAACACATCTTTCCACAACATCCAGTTACAAAGTCCAGTTAGATTAGTAGAAGTAGAAAGATAAAAATCCTCCCCGGCGGGGAATTGAACCCCGGTCTCCCGCGTGACAGGCGGGGATACCTACCACTATACTACCGAGGATTCGGATATTTACCTACTCTAATAATGCGCTAAACTTAAACAGATTTCAAAAATAAGCTGCCACAAAAAGCAAATGGCGGCGGCGTTTTCTTTAACATTTGTGAACATAGCCGCATAAAAACATCCAAGCACGATGTTTACGATGGGTATGAGGAAATTTCAAGTTAATGTTTGAAAAGCTAGCTTTTTGCAGAAACACATCTTTCTACAACATCCAGTTACAAAGTCCAGTTAGATTAGTAGAAGTAGAAAGATAAAAAATCCTCCCCGGCGGGGAATTGAACCCCGGTCTCCCGCGTGACAGGCGGGGATACTTACCACTATACTACCGAGGATTCGGATATTTACCTACTCTAATAATGCGCTAAACTTAAACAGATTTCAAAAATAAGCTGCCACAAAAAGCAAATGGCGGCGGCGTTTTCTTTAACATTTGTAAACATAGACGCATAAAAACATCCAAGCACGAACTTTACGATGGGTATGAGGAAAATTGAAGTTAATGTTTGAAAAGCTAGTTTTTTGCAGAAACACATCTTTCCACAACATCCAGTTACAAAGTCCAATTAGATTAGTAGAAGTAGAAAGATAAAAAATCCTCCCCGGCGGGGAATTGAACCCCGGTCTCCCGCGTGACAGGCGCGGATACTTACCACTATACTACCGAGGATTCGGATATTTACCTACTCTAATAATGCGCTAAACTTAAACAGATTTCAAAAATAAGCTGCCACAAAAAGCAAATGGCGGCGGCGTTTTCTTTAACATTTGTGAACATAGCCGCATAAAAACATCCAAGCACGATGTTTACGATGGGTATGAGGAAATTTCAAGTTAATGTTTGAAAAGCTAGCTTTTTGCAGAAACACATCTTTCTACAACATCCAGTTACAAAGTCCAGTTAGATTAGTAGAAGTAGAAAGATAAAAAATCCTCCCCGGCGGGGAATTGAACCCCGGTCTCCCGCGTGACAGGCGGGGATACTTACCACTATACTACCGAGGATTCGGATATTTACCTACTCTAATAATGCGCTAAACTTAAACAGATTTCAAAAATAAGCTGCCACAAAAAGCAAATGGCGGCGGCGTTTTCTTTAACATTTGTAAACATAGACGCATAAAAACATCCAAGCACGAACTTTACGATGGGTATGAGGAAAATTCAAGTTAATGTTTGAAAAGCTAGTTTTTTGCAGAAACACATCTTTCCACAACATCCAGTTACAAAGTCCAATTAGATTAGTAGAAGTAGAAAGATAAAAAATCCTCCCCGGCGGGGAATTGAACCCCGGTCTCCCGCGTGACAGGCGGGGATACTTACCACTATACTACCGAGGATTCGGATATTTACCTACTCTAATAATGCGCTAAACTTAAACAGATTTCAAAAATAAGCTGCCACAAAAAGCAAATAGCGTGCGCGTTTTCTTTAACATTTGTAAACATAGACGCATGAAAACATCCAAGCACGAAGTTTACGATGGGTATGAGGAAAATTCAAGTTAATGTTTGAAAAGCTAGTTTTTTGCAGAAACACATCTTTCTACAACATCCAGTTACAAAGTCCAGTTAGATTAGTAGAAGTAGAAAGATAAAAAATCCTCCCCGGCGGGGAATTGAACCCCGGTCTCCCGCGTGACAGGCGGGGATACTTACCACTATACTACCGAGGATTCGGATATTTACCTACTCTAATAAGGCGCTAAACTTAAACAGATTTCAAAAATAAGCTGCCACAAAAAGCAAATGGCGGCGGCGTTATCTTTAACATTTGTAAACATAGACGCATAAAAACATCCAAGCACGAAGTTTACGATGGGTATGAGGAAAATTCAAGTTAATATTTGAAAAGCTAGTTTTTTGCAGAAACACATCTTTCCACAACATCCAGTTACAAAGTCCAGTTAGATTAGTAGAAGTAGAAAGATAAAAAATCCTCCCCGGCGGGGAATTGAACCCCGGTCTCCCGCGTGACAGGCGGGGATACTTACCACTATACTACCGAGGATTCGGATATTTACCTACTCTAATAATGCGCTAAACTTAAACAGATTTCAAAAATAAGCTGCCACAAAAAGCAAATGGCGGCGGCGTTATCTTTAACATTTGTAAACATAGACGCATAAAAACATCCAAGCACGAACTTTACGATGGGTATGAGGAAAATTCAAGTTAATGTTTGAAAAGCTAGTTTTTTGCAGAAACACATCTTTCCACAACATCCAGTTACAAAGTCCAGTTAGATTAGTAGAAGTAGAAAGATAAAAATCCTCCCCGGCGGGGAATTGAACCCCGGTCTCCCGCGTGACAGGCGGGGATACCTACCACTATACTACCGAGGATTCGGATATTTACCTACTCTAATAATGCGCTAAACTTAAACAGATTTCAAAAATAAGCTGCCACAAAAAGCAAATGGCGGCGGCGTTTTCTTTAACATTTGTGAACATAGCCGCATAAAAACATCCAAGCACGATGTTTACGATGGGTATGAGGAAATTTCAAGTTAATGTTTGAAAAGCTAGCTTTTTGCAGAAACACATCTTTCTACAACATCCAGTTACAAAGTCCAGTTAGATTAGTAGAAGTAGAAAGATAAAAAATCCTCCCCGGCGGGGAATTGAACCCCGGTCTCCCGCGTGACAGGCGGGGATACTTACCACTATACTACCGAGGATTCGGATATTTACCTACTCTAATAATGCGCTAAACTTAAACAGATTTCAAAAATAAGCTGCCACAAAAAGCAAATGGCGGCGGCGTTTTCTTTAACATTTGTAAACATAGACGCATAAAAACATCCAAGCACGAACTTTACGATGGGTATGAGGAAAATTGAAGTTAATGTTTGAAAAGCTAGTTTTTTGCAGAAACACATCTTTCCACAACATCCAGTTACAAAGTCCAATTAGATTAGTAGAAGTAGAAAGATAAAAAATCCTCCCCGGCGGGGAATTGAACCCCGGTCTCCCGCGTGACAGGCGCGGATACTTACCACTATACTACCGAGGATTCGGATATTTACCTACTCTAATAATGCGCTAAACTTAAACAGATTTCAAAAATAAGCTGCCACAAAAAGCAAATAGCGTGCGCGTTTTCTTTAACATTTGTAAACATAGACGCATGAAAACATCCAAGCACGAAGTTTACGATGGGTATGAGGAAAATTCAAGTTAATGTTTGAAAAGCTAGTTTTTTGCAGAAACACATCTTTCCACAACATCCAGTTAAAAAGTCCAGTTAGATTAGTAGAAGTAGAAAGATAAAAAATCCTCCCCGGCGGGGAATTGAACCCCGGTCTCCCGCGTAACAGGCGGGGATACTTACCACTATACTACCGAGGATTCGGATATTTACCTACTCTAATAAGGCGCTAAACTTAAACAGATTTCAAAAATAAGCTGCCACAAAAAGCAAATGGCGGCGGCGTTTTCTTTAACATTTGTAAACATAGACGCATAAAAACATCCAAGCAAGAAGTTTACGATGGGTATGAGGAAAATTCAAGTTAATATTTGAAAAGCTAGTTTTTTGCAGAAACACATCTTTCCACAACATCCAGTTTCAAAGTCCAGTTAGATTAGAAGAAGTAGAAAGATAAAAAATCCTCCCCGGCGGGGAATTGAACCCCGGTCTCCCGCGTGACAGGCGGGGATACTTACCACTATACTACCGAGGATTCGGATATTTACCTACTCTAATAATGCGCTAAATTTAAACAGATTTCAAAAATAAGCTGCCACAAAAAGCAAATGGCGGCGGCGTTTTCTTTAACATTTGTAAACATAGACGCATAAAAACATCCAAGCAAGAAGTTTACGATGGGTATGAGGAAAATGCAAGTTAATATTTGAAAAGCTAGTTTTTTGCAGAAACACATCTTTCCACAACATCCAGTTACAAAGTCCAGTTAGATTAGAAGAAGTAGAAAGATAAAAAATCCTCCCCGGCGGGGAATTGAACCCCGGTCTCCCGCGTGACAGGCGGGGATACTTACCACTATACTACCGAGGATTCGGATATTTACCTACTCTAATAATGCGCTAAACTTAAACAGATTTCAAAAATAAGCTGCCACAAAAAGCAAATGGCGGCGGCGTTTTATTTAACATTTGTGAACATAGACGCATAAAAACATCCAAGCACGATGTTTACGATGGGTATGAGGAAAATTCAAGTTAATGTTTGAAAAGCTAGTTTTTTGCAGAAACACATCTTTCAACAACATCCAGTTACAAAGTCCAGTTAGATTAGTAGAAGTAGAAAGATAAAAAATCCTCCCCGGCGGGGAATTGAACCCCGGTCTCCCGCGTGACAGGCGGGGATACTTACCACTATACTACCGAGGATTCGGATATTTACCTACTCTAATAATGCGCTAAACTTAAACAGATTTCAAAAATAAGCTGCCACAAAAAGCAAATGGCGGCGGCGTTTTCTTTAACATTTGTGAACATAGACGCATAAAAACATCCAAGCACGATGTTTACGATGGGTATGAGGAAAATTCAAGTTAATGTTTGAAAAGCTAGCTTTTTGCAGAAACACATCTTTCTACAACATCCAGTTACAAAGTCCAGTTAGATTAGTAGAAGTAGAAAGATAAAAAATCCTCCCCGGCGGGGAATTGAACCCCGGTCTCCCGCGTGACAGGCGGGGATACTTACCACTATACTACCGAGGATTCGGATATTTACCTACTCTAATAATGCGCTAAACTTAAACAGATTTCAAAAATAAGCTGCCACAAAAAGCAAATGGCGGCGGCGTTTTCTTTAACATTTGTAAACATAGACGCATAAAAACATCCAAGCACGAAGTTTACGATGGGTATGAGGAAAATTCAAGTTAATGTTTGAAAAGCTAGTTTTTTGCAGAAACACATCTTTCCACAACATCCAGTTACAAAGTCCAATTAGATTAGTAGAAGTAGAAAGATAAAAAATCCTCCCCGGCGGGGAATTGAACCCCGGTCTCCCGCGTGACAGGCGGGGATACGTACCACTATACTACCGAGGATTCGGATATTTACCTACTCTAATAATGCGCTAAACTTAAACAGATTTCAAAAATAAGCTGCCACAAAAAGCAAATGGCGGCGGCGTTTTCTTTAACATTTGTGAACATAGACGCATAAAAACATCCAAGCACGATGTTTACGATGGGTATGAGGAAAATTCAAGTTAATGTTTGAAAAGCTAGCTTTTTGCAGAAACACATCTTTCTACAACATCCAGTTACAAAGTCCAGTTAGATTAGTAGAAGTAGAAAGATAAAAAATCCTCCCCGGCGGGGAATTGAACCCCGGTCTCCCGCGTGACAGGCGGGGATACTTACCACTATACTACCGAGGATTCGGATATTTACCTACTCTAATAATGCGCTAAACTTAAACAGATTTCAAAAATAAGCTGCCACAAAAAGCAAATGGCGGCGGCGTTTTCTTTAACATTTGTGAACATAGCCGCATAAAAACATCCAAGCACGATGTTTACGATGGGTATGAGGAAATTTCAAGTTAATGTTTGAAAAGCTAGCTTTTTGCAGAAACACATCTTTCTACAACATCCAGTTACAAAGTCCAGTTAGATTAGTAGAAGTAGAAAGATAAAAAATCCTCCCCGGCGGGGAATTGAACCCCGGTCTCCCGCGTGACAGGCGGGGATACTTACCACTATACTACCGAGGATTCGGATATTTACCTACTCTAATAATGCGCTAAACTTAAACAGATTTCAAAAATAAGCTGCCACAAAAAGCAAATGGCGGCGGCGTTTTCTTTAACATTTGTAAACATAGACGCATAAAAACATCCAAGCACGAACTTTACGATGGGTATGAGGAAAATTCAAGTTAATGTTTGAAAAGCTAGTTTTTTGCAGAAACACATCTTTCCACAACATCCAGTTACAAAGTCCAATTAGATTAGTAGAAGTAGAAAGATAAAAAATCCTCCCCGGCGGGGAATTGAACCCCGGTCTCCCGCGTGACAGGCGCGGATACTTACCACTATACTACCGAGGATTCGGATATTTACCTACTCTAATAATGCGCTAAACTTAAACAGATTTCAAAAATAAGCTGCCACAAAAAGCAAATAGCGTGCGCGTTTTCTTTAACATTTGTAAACATAGACGCATGAAAACATCCAAGCACGAAGTTTACGATGGGTATGAGGAAAATTCAAGTTAATGTTTGAAAAGCTAGTTTTTTGCAGAAACACATCTTTCCACAACATCCAGTTAAAAAGTCCAATTAGATTAGTAGAAGTAGAAAGATAAAAAATCCTGCCAGGCGGGGAATTGAACCCCGGTCTCCCGCGTGACAGGTGGGGATACTTACCACTATACTACCGAGGATTCGGATATTTACCTACTCTAATAATGCGCTAAACTTAAACAGATTTCAAAAATAAGCTGCCACAAAAAGCAAATGGCGGCGGCGTTTTCTTTAACATTTGTAAACATAGACGCATAAAAACATCCAAGCACGAAGTTTACGATGGGTATGAGGAAAATTCAGGTGAATATTTGAAAGGTAGTTTTTTGCAGAAACACATCTTTCCACAACATCCTGTTACAAAGTCCAGTTAGATTAGTAGAAGTAGAAAGATAAAAAATCTTCCCCGGCGGGGAATTGAACCCCGGTCTCCCGCGTGACAGGCGGGGATACTTACCACTATACTACCGAGGATTCGGATATTTACCTACTCTAATAATGCGCTAAACTTAAACAGATTTCAAAAATAAGCTGCCACAAAAAGCAAATGGCGGCGGCGTTTTCTTTAACATTTGTGAACATAGCCGCATAAAAACATCCAAGCACGATGTTTACGATGGGTATGAGGAAATTTCAAGTTAATGTTTGAAAAGCTAGCTTTTTGCAGAAACACATCTTTCTACAACATCCAGTTACAAAGTCCAGTTAGATTAGTAGAAGTAGAAAGATAAAAAATCCTCCCCGGCGGGGAATTGAACCCCGGTCTCCCGCGTGACAGGCGGGGATACTTACCACTATACTACCGAGGATTCGGATATTTACCTACTCTAATAATGCGCTAAACTTAAACAGATTTCAAAAATAAGCTGCCACAAAAAGCAAATGGCGGCGGCGTTTTCTTTAACATTTGTAAACATAGACGCATAAAAACATCCAAGCACGAACTTTACGATGGGTATGAGGAAAATTCAAGTTAATGTTTGAAAAGCTAGTTTTTTGCAGAAACACATCTTTCCACAACATCCAGTTACAAAGTCCAATTAGATTAGTAGAAGTAGAAAGATAAAAAATCCTCCCCGGCGGGGAATTGAACCCCGGTCTCCCGCGTGACAGGCGCGGATACTTACCACTATACTACCGAGGATTCGGATATTTACCTACTCTAATAATGCGCTAAACTTAAACAGATTTCAAAAATAAGCTGCCACAAAAAGCAAATAGCGTGCGCGTTTTCTTTAACATTTGTAAACATAGACGCATGAAAACATCCAAGCACGAAGTTTACGATGGGTATGAGGAAAATTCAAGTTAATGTTTGAAAAGCTAGTTTTTTGCAGAAACACATCTTTCCACAACATCCAGTTAAAAAGTCCAATTAGATTAGTAGAAGTAGAAAGATAAAAAATCCTGCCAGGCGGGGAATTGAACCCCGGTCTCCCGCGTGACAGGTGGGGATACTTACCACTATACTACCGAGGATTCGGATATTTACCTACTCTAATAATGCGCTAAACTTAAACAGATTTCAAAAATAAGCTGCCACAAAAAGCAAATGGCGGCGGCGTTTTCTTTAACATTTGTAAACATAGACGCATAAAAACATCCAAGCACGAAGTTTACGATGGGTATGAGGAAAATTCAGGTGAATATTTGAAAGGTAGTTTTTTGCAGAAACACATCTTTCCACAACATCCTGTTACAAAGTCCAGTTAGATTAGTAGAAGTAGAAAGATAAAAAATCTTCCCCGGCGGGGAATTGAACCCCGGTCTCCCGCGTGACAGGCGGGGATACTTACCACTATACTACCGAGGATTCGGATATTTACCTACTCTAATAATGCGCTAAACTTAAACAGATTTCAAAAATAAGCTGCCACAAAAAGCAAATGGCGGCGGCGTTATCTTTAACATTTGTAAACATAGACGCATAAAAACATCCAAGCACGAAGTTTACGATGGGTATGAGGAAAATTCAAGTTAATATTTGAAAAGCTAGTTTTTTGCAGAAACACATCTTTCCACAACATCCAGTTACAAAGTCCAGTTAGATTAGTAGAAGTAGAAAGATAAAAAATCCTCCCCGGCGGGGAATTGAACCCCGGTCTCCCGCGTGACAGGCGGGGATACTTACCACTATACTACCGAGGATTCGGATATTTACCTACTCTAATAATGCGCTAAACTTAAACAGATTTCAAAAATAAGCTGCCACAAAAAGCAAATGGCGGCGGCGTTATCTTTAACATTTGTAAACATAGACGCATAAAAACATCCAAGCACGAACTTTACGATGGGTATGAGGAAAATTCAAGTTAATGTTTGAAAAGCTAGTTTTTTGCAGAAACACATCTTTCCACAACATCCAGTTACAAAGTCCAGTTAGATTAGTAGAAGTAGAAAGATAAAAATCCTCCCCGGCGGGGAATTGAACCCCGGTCTCCCGCGTGACAGGCGGGGATACTTACCACTATACTACCGAGGATTCGGATATTTACCTACTCTAATAATGCGCTAAACTTAAACAGATTTCAAAAATAAGCTGCCACAAAAAGCAAATGGCGGCGGCGTTTTCTTTAACATTTGTGAACATAGCCGCATAAAAACATCCAAGCACGATGTTTACGATGGGTATGAGGAAATTTCAAGTTAATGTTTGAAAAGCTAGCTTTTTGCAGAAACACATCTTTCTACAACATCCAGTTACAAAGTCCAGTTAGATTAGTAGAAGTAGAAAGATAAAAAATCCTCCCCGGCGGGGAATTGAACCCCGGTCTCCCGCGTGACAGGCGGGGATACTTACCACTATACTACCGAGGATTCGGATATTTACCTACTCTAATAATGCGCTAAACTTAAACAGATTTCAAAAATAAGCTGCCACAAAAAGCAAATGGCGGCGGCGTTTTCTTTAACATTTGTAAACATAGACGCATAAAAACATCCAAGCACGAACTTTACGATGGGTATGAGGAAAATTGAAGTTAATGTTTGAAAAGCTAGTTTTTTGCAGAAACACATCTTTCCACAACATCCAGTTACAAAGTCCAATTAGATTAGTAGAAGTAGAAAGATAAAAAATCCTCCCCGGCGGGGAATTGAACCCCGGTCTCCCGCGTGACAGGCGCGGATACTTACCACTATACTACCGAGGATTCGGATATTTACCTACTCTAATAATGCGCTAAACTTAAACAGATTTCAAAAATAAGCTGCCACAAAAAGCAAATAGCGTGCGCGTTTTCTTTAACATTTGTAAACATAGACGCATGAAAACATCCAAGAACGAAGTTTACGATGGGTATGAGGAAAATTCAAGTTAATGTTTGAAAAGCTAGTTTTTTGCAGAAACACATCTTTCCACAACATCCAGTTAAAAAGTCCAGTTAGATTAGTAGAAGTAGAAAGATAAAAAATCCTCCCCGGCGGGGAATTGAACCCCGGTCTCCCGCGTAACAGGCGGGGATACTTACCACTATACTACCGAGGATTCGGATATTTACCTACTCTAATAAGGCGCTAAACTTAAACAGATTTCAAAAATAAGCTGCCACAAAAAGCAAATGGCGGCGGCGTTTTCTTTAACATTTGTAAACATAGACGCATAAAAACATCCAAGCAAGAAGTTTACGATGGGTATGAGGAAAATTCAAGTTAATATTTGAAAAGCTAGTTTTTTGCAGAAACACATCTTTCCACAACATCCAGTTTCAAAGTCCAGTTAGATTAGAAGAAGTAGAAAGATAAAAAATCCTCCCCGGCGGGGAATTGAACCCCGGTCTCCCGCGTGACAGGCGGGGATACTTACCACTATACTACCGAGGATTCGGTTATTTACCTACTCTAATAATGCGCTAAATTTAAACAGATTTCAAAAATAAGCTGCCACAAAAAGCAAATGGCGGCGGCGTTTTCTTTAACATTTGTAAACATAGACGCATAAAAACATCCAAGCAAGAAGTTTACGATGGGTATGAGGAAAATTCAAGTTAATATTTGAAAAGCTAGTTTTTTGCAGAAACACATCTTTCCACAACATCCAGTTACAAAGTCCAGTTAGATTAGAAGAAGTAGAAAGATAAAAAATCCTCCCCGGCGGGGAATTGAACCCCGGTCTCCCGCGTGACAGGCGGGGATACTTACCACTATACTACCGAGGATTCGGATATTTACCTACTCTAATAATGCGCTAAACTTAAACAGATTTCAAAAATAAGCTGCCACAAAAAGCAAATGGCGGCGGCGTTTTATTTAACATTTGTGAACATAGACGCATAAAAACATCCAAGCACGATGTTTACGATGGGTATGAGGAAAATTCAAGTTAATGTTTGAAAAGCTAGTTTTTTGCAGAAACACATCTTTCAACAACATCCAGTTACAAAGTCCAGTTAGATTAGTAGAAGTAGAAAGATAAAAAATCCTCCCCGGCGGGGAATTGAACCCCGGTCTCCCGCGTGACAGGCGGGGATACTTACCACTATACTACCGAGGATTCGGATATTTACCTACTCTAATAATGCGCTAAACTTAAACAGATTTCAAAAATAAGCTGCCACAAAAAGCAAATGGCGGCGGCGTTTTCTTTAACATTTGTGAACATAGACGCATAAAAACATCCAAGCACGATGTTTACGATGGGTATGAGGAAAATTCAAGTTAATGTTTGAAAAGCTAGCTTTTTGCAGAAACACATCTTTCTACAACATCCAGTTACAAAGTCCAGTTAGATTAGTAGAAGTAGAAAGATAAAAAATCCTCCCCGGCGGGGAATTGAACCCCGGTCTCCCGCGTGACAGGCGGGGATACTTACCACTATACTACCGAGGATTCGGATATTTACCTACTCTAATAATGCGCTAAACTTAAACAGATTTCAAAAATAAGCTGCCACAAAAAGCAAATGGCGGCGGCGTTTTCTTTAACATTTGTAAACATAGACGCATAAAAACATCCAAGCACGAAGTTTACGATGGGTATGAGGAAAATTCAAGTTAATGTTTGAAAAGCTAGTTTTTTGCAGAAACACATCTTTCCACAACATCCAGTTACAAAGTCCAATTAGATTAGTAGAAGTAGAAAGATAAAAAATCCTCCACGGCGGGGAATTGAACCCCGGTCTCCCGCGTGACAGGCGGGGATACTTACCACTATACTACCGAGGATTCGGATATTTACCTACTCTAATAATGCGCTAAACTTAAACAGATTTCAAAAATAAGCTGCCACAAAAAGCAAATAGCGGCGGCGTTTTCTTTAACATTTGTAAACATAGACGCATAAAAACATCCAAGCACGAAGTTTACGATGGGTATGAGGAAAATTCAAGTTAATGTTTGAAAAGCTAGTTTTTTGCAGAAACACATCTTTCCACAACATCCAGTTAAAAAGTCCAGTTAGATTAGTAGAAGTAGAAAGATAAAAAATCCTCCCCGGCGGGGAATTGAACCCCGGTCTCCCGCGTGACAGGCGGGGATACTTACCACTATACTACCGAGGATTCGGATATTTACCTACTCTAATAATGCGCTAAACTTAAACAGATTTAAAAAATAAGCTGCCACAAAAAGCAAATGGCGGCGGCGTTTTCTTTAACATTTGTAAACATAGACGCATAAAAACATCCAAGCACGAAGTTTACGATGGGTATGAGGAAAATTCAAGTTAATGTTTGAAAAGCTAGTTTTTTGCAGAAACACATCTTTCCACAACATGCAGTTACAAAGTCCAATTAGATTAGTAGAAGTAGAAAGATAAAAAATCCTCCCCGGCGGGGAATTGAACCCCGGTCTCCCGCGTGACAGGCGCGGATACTTACCACTATACTACCGAGGATTCGGATATTTACCTACTCTAATAATGCGCTAAACTTAAACAGATTTCAAAAATAAGCTGCCACAAAAAGCAAATAGCGTGCGCGTTTTCTTTAACATTTGTAAACATAGACGCATAAAAACATCCAAGCACGAAGTTTACGATGGGTATGAGGAAAATTCAAGTTAATGTTTGAAAAGCTAGTTTTTTGCAGAAACACATCTTTCCACAACATCCAGTTAAAAAGTCCAGTTAGATTAGTAGAAGTAGAAAGATAAAAAATCCTCCCCGGCGGGGAATTGAACCCCGGTCTCCCGCGTGACAGGCGGGGATACTTACCACTATACTACCGAGGATTCGGATATTTACCTACTCTAATAATGCGCTAAACTTAAACAGATTTCAAAAATAAGCTGCCACAAAAAGCAAATGGCGGCGGCGTTTTCTTTAACATATTAAACATAGACGCATAAAAACATCCAAGCACGAAGTTTACGATGGGTATGAGGAAAATTCAAGTTAATATTTGAAAGGTAGTTTTTTGCAGAAACACATCTTTCCACAACATCCAGTTACAAAGTCCAGTTAGATTAGTAGAAGTAGAAAGATAAAAAATCCTCCCCGGCGGGGAATTGAACCCCGGTCTCCCGCGTGACAGGCGGGGATACTTACCACTATACTACCGAGGATTCGGATATTTACCTACTCTAATAATGCGCTAAACTTAAACAGATTTCAAAAATAAGCTGCCACAAAAAGCAAATGGCGGCGGCGTTTTCTTTAACATTTGTAAACATAGACGCATAAAAACATCAAAGCACGAAGTTTACGATGGGTATGAGGAAAATTCAGGTGAATATTTGAAAGGTAGTTTTTTGCAGAAACACATCTTTCCACAACATCCAGTTACAAAGTCCAGTTAGATTAGTAGAAGTAGAAAGATAAAAAATCCTCCCCGGCGGGGAATTGAACCCCGGTCTCCCGCGTTACAGGCGGGGATACTTACCACTATACTACCAAGGATTCGGATATTTACCTGCTCTAATAATGCGCTAAACTTAAACAGATTTCAAAAATAAGCTGCCACAAAAAGCAAATGGCGGCGGCATTTCTTTAACATTTGTAAACATAGACGCATAAAAACATCCAAGCACGAAGTTTACGATGGGTATGAGGAAAATTCAAGTTAATGTTTGAAAAGCTAGTTTTTTGCAGAAACACATCTTTCCACAACATCCAGTTACAAAGTCCAGTTAGATTAGTAGAAGTAGAAAGATAAAAAATCCTCCCCGGCGGGGAATTGAACCCCGGTCTCCCGCGTGACAGGCGGGGATACTTACCACTATACTACCGAGGATTCGGATATTTACCTACTCTAATAATGCGCTAAACTTAAACAGATTTCAAAAATAAGCTGCCACAAAAAGCAAATGGCGGCGGCGTTTTCTTTAACATTTGTAAACATAGACGCATAAAAACATCCAAGCACGAAGTTTACGATGGGTATGAGGAAAATTCAGGTGAATATTTGAAAGGTAGTTTTTTGCAGAAACACATCTTTCCACAACATCCAGTTACAAAGTCCAGTTAGATTAGTAGAAGTAGAAAGATAAAAAATCCTCCCCGGCGGGGAATTGAACCCCGGTCTCCCGCGTGACAGGCGGGGATACTTACCACTATACTACCGAGGATTCGGATATTTACCTACTCTAATAATGCGCTAAACTTAAACAGATTTCAAAAATAAGCTGCCACAAAAAGCAAATGGCGGCGGCGTTATCTTTAACATTTGTAAACATAGACGCATAAAAACATCCAAGCACGAACTTTACGATGGGTATGAGGAAAATTCAAGTTAATATTTGAAAAGCTAGTTTTTTGCAGAAACACATCTTTCCACAACATCCAGTTACAAAGTCCAGTTAGATTAGTAGAAGTAGAAAGATAAAAAATCCTCCCCGGCGGGGAATTGAACCCCGGTCTCCCGCGTGACAGGCGGGGATACTTACCACTATACTACCGAGGATTCGGATATTTACCTACTCTAATAATGCGCTAAACTTAAACAGATTTCAAAAATAAGCTGCCACAAAAAGCAAATGGCGGCGGCGTTATCTTTAACATTTGTAAACATAGACGCATAAAAACATCCAAGCACGAAGTTTACGATGGGTATGAGGAAAATTCAAGTTAATATTTGAAAAGCTAGTTTTTTGCAGAAACACATCTTTCCACAACATCCAGTTACAAAGTCCAGTTAGATTAGTAGAAGTAGAAAGATAAAAAATCCTCCCCGGCGGGGAATTGAACCCCGGTCTCCCGCGTGACAGGCGGGGATGCTTACCACTATACTACCGAGGATTCGGATATTTACCTACTCTAATAATGCGCTAAACTTAAACAGATTTCAAAAATAAGCTGCCACAAAAAGCAAATGGCGGCGGCGTTTTCTTTAACATTTGTAAACATAGACGCATAAAAACATCCAAGCACGAAGTTTACGATGGGTATGAGGAAAATTCAAGTTAATGTTTGAAAAGCTAGTTTTTTGCAGAAACACATCTTTCCACAACATCCAGTTACAAAGTCCAATTAGATTAGTAGAAGTAGAAAGATAAAAAATCCTCCCCGGCGGGGAATTGAACCCCGGTCTCCCGCGTGACAGGCGGGGATACTTACCACTATACTACCGAGGATTCGGATATTTACCTACTCTAATAATGCGCTAAACTTAAACAGATTTCAAAAATAAGCTGCCACAAAAAGCAAATAGCGGCGGCGTTTTCTTTAACATTTGTAAACATAGACGCATAAAAACATCCAAGCACGAAGTTTACGATGGGTATGAGGAAAATTCAAGTTAATGTTTGAAAAGCTAGTTTTTTGCAGAAACACATCTTTCCACAACATCCAGTTAAAAAGTCCAGTTAGATTAGTAGAAGTAGAAAGATAAAAAATCCTCCCCGGCGGGGAATTGAACCCCGGTCTCCCGCGTGACAGGCGGGGATACTTACCACTATACTACCGAGGATTCGGATATTTACCTACTCTAATAATGCGCTAAACTTAAACAGATTTAAAAAATAAGCTGCCACAAAAAGCAAATGGCGGCGGCGTTTTCTTTAACATTTGTAAACATAGACGCATAAAAACATCCAAGCACGAAGTTTACGATGGGTATGAGGAAAATTCAAGTTAATGTTTGAAAAGCTAGTTTTTTGCAGAAACACATCTTTCCACAACATGCAGTTACAAAGTCCAATTAGATTAGTAGAAGTAGAAAGATAAAAAATCCTCCCCGGCGGGGAATTGAACCCCGGTCTCCCGCGTGACAGGCGCGGATACTTACCACTATACTACCGAGGATTCGGATATTTACCTACTCTAATAATGCGCTAAACTTAAACAGATTTCAAAAATAAGCTGCCACAAAAAGCAAATAGCGTGCGCGTTTTCTTTAACATTTGTAAACATAGACGCATAAAAACATCCAAGCACGAAGTTTACGATGGGTATGAGGAAAATTCAAGTTAATGTTTGAAAAGCTAGTTTTTTGCAGAAACACATCTTTCCACAACATCCAGTTAAAAAGTCCAGTTAGATTAGTAGAAGTAGAAAGATAAAAAATCCTCCCCGGCGGGGAATTGAACCCCGGTCTCCCGCGTGACAGGCGGGGATACTTACCACTATACTACCGAGGATTCGGATATTTACCTACTCTAATAATGCGCTAAACTTAAACAGATTTCAAAAATAAGCTGCCACAAAAAGCAAATGGCGGCGGCGTTTTCTTTAACATATTAAACATAGACGCATAAAAACATCCAAGCACGAAGTTTACGATGGGTATGAGGAAAATTCAAGTTAATATTTGAAAAGCTAGTTTTTTGCAGAAACACATCTTTCCACAACATCCAGTTACAAAGTCCAGTTAGATTAGTAGAAGTAGAAAGATAAAAAATCCTCCCCGGCGGGGAATTGAACCCCGGTCTCCCGCGTGACAGGCGGGGATACTTACCACTATACTACCGAGGATTCGGATATTTACCTACTCTAATAATGCGCTAAACTTAAACAGATTTCAAAAATAAGCTGCCACAAAAAGCAAATGGCGGCGGCGTTTTCTTTAACATTTGTAAACATAGACGCATAAAAACATCAAAGCACGAAGTTTACGATGGGTATGAGGAAAATTCAGGTGAATATTTGAAAGGTAGTTTTTTGCAGAAACACATCTTTCCACAACATCCAGTTACAAAGTCCAGTTAGATTAGTAGAAGTAGAAAGATAAAAAATCCTCCCCGGCGGGGAATTGAACCCCGGTCTCCCGCGTTACAGGCGGGGATACTTACCACTATACTACCAAGGATTCGGATATTTACCTGCTCTAATAATGCGCTAAACTTAAACAGATTTCAAAAATAAGCTGCCACAAAAAGCAAATGGCGGCGGCATTTCTTTAACATTTGTAAACATAGACGCATAAAAACATCCAAGCACGAAGTTTACGATGGGTATGAGGAAAATTCAAGTTAATGTTTGAAAAGCTAGTTTTTTGCAGAAACACATCTTTCCACAACATCCAGTTACAAAGTCCAGTTAGATTAGTAGAAGTAGAAAGATAAAAAATCCTCCCCGGCGGGGAATTGAACCCCGGTCTCCCGCGTGACAGGCGGGGATACTTACCACTATACTACCGAGGATTCGGATATTTACCTACTCTAATAATGCGCTAAACTTAAACAGATTTCAAAAATAAGCTGCCACAAAAAGCAAATGGCGGCGGCGTTTTCTTTAACATTTGTAAACATAGACGCATAAAAACATCCAAGCACGAAGTTTACGATGGGTATGAGGAAAATTCAGGTGAATATTTGAAAGGTAGTTTTTTGCAGAAACACATCTTTCCACAACATCCAGTTACAAAGTCCAGTTAGATTAGTAGAAGTAGAAAGATAAAAAATCCTCCCCGGCGGGGAATTGAACCCCGGTCTCCCGCGTGACAGGCGGGGATACTTACCACTATACTACCGAGGATTCGGATATTTACCTACTCTAATAATGCGCTAAACTTAAACAGATTTCAAAAATAAGCTGCCACAAAAAGCAAATGGCGGCGGCGTTATCTTTAACATTTGTAAACATAGACGCATAAAAACATCCAAGCACGAACTTTACGATGGGTATGAGGAAAATTCAAGTTAATATTTGAAAAGCTAGTTTTTTGCAGAAACACATCTTTCCACAACATCCAGTTACAAAGTCCAGTTAGATTAGTAGAAGTAGAAAGATAAAAAATCCTCCCCGGCGGGGAATTGAACCCCGGTCTCCCGCGTGACAGGCGGGGATACTTACCACTATACTACCGAGGATTCGGATATTTACCTACTCTAATAATGCGCTAAACTTAAACAGATTTCAAAAATAAGCTGCCACAAAAAGCAAATGGCGGCGGCGTTATCTTTAACATTTGTAAACATAGACGCATAAAAACATCCAAGCACGAACTTTACGATGGGTATGAGGAAAATTCAAGTTAATATTTGAAAAGCTAGTTTTTTGCAGAAACACATCTTTCCACAACATCCAGTTACAAAGTCCAGTTAGATTAGTAGAAGTAGAAAGATAAAAAATCCTCCCCGGCGGGGAATTGAACCCCGGTCTCCCGCGTGACAGGCGGGGATGCTTACCACTATACTACCGAGGATTCGGATATTTACCTACTCTAATAATGCGCTAAACTTAAACAGATTTCAAAAATAAGCTGCCACAAAAAGCAAATGGCGGCGGCGTTTTCTTTAACATTTGTAAACATAGACGCATAAATACATCCAAGCAGGAAGTTTACGATGGGTATGAGGAAAATTCAAGTTAATGTTTGAAAAGCTAGTTTTTTGCAGAAACACATCTTTCCACAACATCCAGTTACAAAGTCCAGTTAGATTAGTAGAAGTAGAAAGATAAAAAATCCTCCCCGGCGGGGAATTGAACCCCGGTCTCCCGCGTGACAGGCGGGGATACTTACCACTATACTACCGAGGATTCGGATATTTACCTACTCTAATAATGCGCTAAACTTAAACAGATTTCAAAGATAAGCTGCCACAAAAAGCAAATGGCGGCGGCGTTTTCTTTAACATTTGTAAACATAGACGCATAAATACATCCAAGCACGAAGTTTACGATGGGTATGAGGAAAATTCAAGTTAATGTTTGAAAAGCTAGTTTTTTGCAGAAACACATCTTTCCACAACATCCAGTTACAAAGTCCAATTAGATTAGTAGAAGTAGAAAGATAAATATCCTGCCAGGCGGGGAATTGAACCCCGGTCTCCCGCGTGACAGGTGGGGATACTTACCACTATACTACCGAGGATTCGGATATTTACCTACTCTAATAATGCGCTAAACTTAAACAGATTTCAAAAATAAGCTGCCACAAAAAGCAAATGGCGGCGGCGTTATCTTTAACATTTGTAAACATAGACGCATAAATACATCCAAGCACGAAGTTTACGATGGGTATGAGGAAAATTCAAGTTAATGTTTGAAAAGCTAGTTTTTTGCAGAAACACATCTTTCCACAACATCCAGTTACAAAGTCCAATTAGATTAGTAGAAGTAGAAAGATAAATATCCTGCCAGGCGGGGAATTGAACCCCGGTCTCCCGCGTGACAGGTGGGGATACTTACCACTATACTACCGAGGATTCGGATATTTACCTACTCTAATAATGCGCTAAACTTAAACAGATTTCAAAAATAAGCTGCCACAAAAAGCAAATGGCGGCGGCGTTTTCTTTAACATTTGTAAACATAGACGCATAAAAACATCCAAACACGAAGTTTACGATGGGTATGAGGAAAATTCAGGTGAATATTTGAAAGGTAGTTTTTTGCAGAGACACATCTTTCCACAACATCCAGTTACAAAGTCCAGTTAGATTAGTAGAAGTAGAAAGATAAAAAATCCTCCCCGGCGGGGAATTGAACCCCGGTCTCCCGCGTGACAGGCGGGGATACTAACCACTATACTACCGAGGATTCGGATATGTACCTACTCTAATAATGCGCTAAACTTAAACAGATTTCAAAAATAAGCTGCCACAAAAAGCAAATGGCGGCGGCGTTATCTTTAACATTTGTAAACAGAGACGCATAAAAACATCCAAGCACGAACTTTACGATGGGTATGAGGAAAATTCAAGTTAATGTTTGAAAAGCTAGTTTTTTGCAGAAACACATCTTTCCACAACATCCAGTTACAAAGTCCAGTTAGATTAGTAGAAGTAGAAAGATAAAAATCCTCCCCGGCGGGGAATTGAACCCCGGTCTCCCGCGTGACAGGCGGGGATACTTACCACTATACTACCGAGGATTCGGATATTTACCTACTCTAATAATGCGCTAAACTTAAACAGATTTCAAAAATAAGCTGCCACAAAAAGCAAATGGCGGCGGCGTTTTCTTTAACATTTGTGAACATAGACGCATAAAAACATCCAAGCACGATGTTTACGATGGGTATGAGGAAAATTCAAGTTAATGTTTGAAAAGCTAGCTTTTTGCAGAAACACATCTTTCTACAACATCCAGTTACAAAGTCCAGTTAGATTAGTAGAAGTAGAAAGATAAAAAATCCTCCCCGGCGGGGAATTGAACCCCGGTCTCCCGCGTGACAGGCGGGGATACTTACCACTATACTACCGAGGATTCGGATATTTACCTACTCTAATAATGCGCTAAACTTAAACAGATTTAAAAAATAAGCTGCCACAAAAAGCAAATGGCGGCGGCGTTTTCTTTAACATTTGTAAACATAGACGCATAAAAACATCCAAGCACGAAGTTTACGATGGGTATGAGGAAAATTCAAGTTAATGTTTGAAAAGCTAGTTTTTTGCAGAAACACATCTTTCCACAACATCCAGTTACAAAGTCCAATTAGATTAGTAGAAGTAGAAAGATAAAAAATCCTCCCCGGCGGGGAATTGAACCCCGGTCTCCCGCGTGACAGGCGCGGATACTTACCACTATACTACCGAGGATTCGGATATTTACCTACTCTAATAATGCGCTAACCTTAAACAGATTTCAAAAATAAGCTGCCACAAAAAGCAAATAGCGTGCGCATTTTCTTTAACATTTGTAAACATAGACGCATAAAAACATTCAAGCACGAAGTTTACGATGGGTATGAGGAAAATTCAAGTTAATGTTTGAAAAGCTAGTTTTTTGCAGAAACACATCTTTCCACAACATCCAGTTAAAAAGTCCAGTTAGATTAGTAGAAGTAGAAAGATAAAAAATCCTCCCCGGCGGGGAATTGAACCCCGGTCTCCCGCGTGACAGGCGGGGATACTTACCACTATACTACCGAGGATTCGGATATTTACCTACTCTAATAATGCGCTAAACTTAAACAGATTTCAAAAATAAGCTGCCACAAAAAGCAAATGGCGGCGGCGTTTTCTTTAACATTTGTAAACATAGACGCATAAAAACATCCAAGCACGAAGTTTACGATGGGTATGAGGAAAATTCAGGTGAATATTTCAAAGGTAGTTTTTTGCAGAAACACATCTTTCCACAACATCCAGTTACAAAGTCCAGTTAGATTAGTAGAAGTAGAAAGATAAAAAATCCTCCCCGGCGGGGAATTGAACCCCGGTCTCCCGCGTGACAGGCGGGGATACTTACCACTATACTACCGAGGATTCGGATATTTACCTACTCTAATAATGCGCTAAATTTAAACAGATTTCAAAAATAAACTGCCACAAAAAGCAAATGGCGGCGGCGTTTTCTTTAACATTTGTAAACATAGACGCATAAAAACATCCAAGCAAGAAGTTTACGATGGGTATGAGGAAAATTCAAGTTAATATTTGAAAAGCTAGTTTTTTGCAGAAACACATCTTTCCACAACATCCAGTTTCAAAGTCCAGTTAGATTAGAAGAAGTAGAAAGATAAAAAATCCTCCCCGGCGGGGAATTGAACCCCGGTCTCCCGCGTGACAGGCGGGGATACTTACCACTATACTACCGAGGATTCGGATATTTACCTACTCTAATAATGCGCTAAATTTAAACAGATTTCAAAAATAAGCTGCCACAAAAAGCAAATGGCGGCGGCGTTTTCTTTAACATTTGTAAACATAGACGCATAAAAACATCCAAGCAAGAAGTTTACGATGGGTATGAGGAAAATTCAAGTTAATATTTGAAAAGCTAGTTTTTTGCAGAAACACATCTTTCCACAACATCCAGTTACAAAGTCCAGTTAGATTAGAAGAAGTAGAAAGATAAAAAATCCTCCCCGGCGGGGAATTGAACCCCGGTCTCCCGCGTGACAGGCGGGGATACTTACCACTATACTGCCGAGGATTCGGATATTTACCTACTCTAATAATGCGCTAAACTTAAACAGATTTCAAAAATAAGCTGCCACAAAAAGCAAATAGCGGCGGCGTTTTCTTTAACATTTGTAAACATAGACGCATAAAAACATCCAAGCACGAAGTTTACGATGGGTATGAGGAAAATTCAAGTTAATGTTTGAAAAGCTAGTTTTTTGCAGAAACACATCTTTCCACAACATCCAGTTACAAAGTCCAGTTAGATTAGTAGAAGTAGAAAGATAAAAAATCCTCCCCGGCGGGGAATTGAACCCCGGTCTCCCGCGTGACAGGCGGGGATACTTACCACTATACTACCGATGATTCGGATATTTACCTACTCTAATAATGCGCTAAACTTAAACAGATTTCAAAAATAAGCTGCCACAAAAAGCAAATGGCGGCGGCGTTTTCTTTAACATTTGTGAACATAGACGCATAAAAACATCCAAGCACGATGTTTACGATGGGTATGAGGAAAATTCAAGTTAATGTTTGAAAAGCTAGCTTTTTGCAAAAACACATCTTTCTACAACATCCAGTTACAAAGTCCAGTTAGATTAGTAGAAGTAGAAAGATAAAAAATCCTCCCCGGCGGGGAATTGAACCCCGGTCTCCCGCGTGACAGCCGGGGATACTTACCACTATACTACCGAGGATTCGGATATTTACCTACTCTAATAATGCGCTAAACTTAAACAGATTTCAAAAATAAGCTGCCACAAAAAGCAAATGGCGGCGGCGTTTTCTTTAACATTTGTAAACATAGACGCATAAAAACATCCAAGCACGAACTTTACGATGGGTATGAGGAAAATTCAAGTAAATGTTTGAAAAGCTAGTTTTTTGCAGAAACACATCTTTCCACAACATCCAGTTACAAAGTCCAATTAGATTAGTAGAAGTAGAAAGATAAAAAATCCTCCCCGGCGGGGAATTGAACCCCGGTCTCCCGCGTGACAGGCGGGGATACTTACCACTATACTGCCGAGGATTCGGATATTTACCTACTCTAATAATGCGCTAAACTTAAACAGATTTCAAAAATAAGCTGCCACAAAAAGCAAATAGCGGCGGCGTTTTCTTTAACATTTGTAAACATAGACGCATAAAAACATCCAAGCACGAAGTTTACGATGGGTATGAGGAAAATTCAAGTTAATGTTTGAAAAGCTAGTTTTTTGCAGAAACACATCTTTCCACAACATCCAGTTAAAAAGTCCAGTTAGATTAGTAGAAGTAGAAAGATAAAAAATCCTCCCCGGCGGGGAATTGAACCCCGGTCTCCCGCGTGACAGGCGGGGATACTTACCACTATACTACCGAGGATTCGGATATTTACCTACTCTAATAATGCGCTAAACTTAAACAGATTTCAAAAATAAGCTGCCACAAAAAGCAAATGGCGGCGGCGTTTTCTTTAACATTTGTAAACATAGACGCATAAAAACATCCAAGCACGAAGTTTACGATGGGTATGAGGAAAATTCAGGTGAATATTTCAAAGGTAGTTTTTTGCAGAAACACATCTTTCCACAACATCCAGTTACAAAGTCCAGTTAGATTAGTAGAAGTAGAAAGATAAAAACTCCTCCCCGGCGGGGAATTGAACCCCGGTCTCCCGCGTGACAGGCGGGGATACTTACCACTATACTACCAAGGATTCGGATATTTACCTACTCTAATAATGCGCTAAACTTAAACAGATTTCAAAAATAAGCTGCCACAAAAAGCAAATGGCGGCGGCGTTTTCTTTAACATTTGTAAACATAGACGCATAAAAACATCCAAGCACGAACTTTACGATGGGTATGAGGAAAATTCAAGTTAATGTTTGAAAAGCTAGTTTTTTGCAGAAACACATCTTTCCACAACATCCAGTTACAAAGTCCAGTTAGATTAGTAGAAGTAGAAAGATGAAAAATCCTCCCCGGCGGGGAATTGAACCCCGGTCTCCCGCGTGAGAGGCGGGGATACTTACCACTATACTACCGAGGATTCGGATATTTACCTACTCTAATAATGCGCTAAACTTAAACAGATTTCAAAAATAAGCTGCCACAAAAAGCAAATGGCGGCGGCGTTTTCTTTAACATTTGTAAACATAGACGCATAAAAAACTCCAAGCACGAAGTTTACTATGGGTATGAGGAAAATTCAAGTTAATGTTTGAAAAGCTAGTTTTTTGCAGAAACACATCTTTCCACAACATCCAGTTACAAAGTCCAGTTAGATTAGTAGAAGTAGAAAGATAAAAAATCCTCCCCGGCGGGGAATTGAACCCCGGTCTCCCGCGTGACCGGCGGGGATACTTACCACTATACTACCGAGGATTCGGATATTTACCTACTCTAATAATGCGCTAAACTTAAACAGATTTCAAAAATAAGCTGCCACAAAAAGCAAATGGCGGCGGCGTTTTCTTTAACATATTAAACATAGACGCATAAAAACATCCAAGCACGAAGTTTACGATGGGTATGAGGAAAATTCAAGTTAATATTTTAAAAGCTAGTTTTTTGCAGAAACACATCTTTCCACAACATCCAGTTACAAAGTCCAGTTAGATTAGTAGAAGTAGAAAGATAAAAAATCCTCCCCGGCGGGGAATTGAACCCCGGTCTCCCGCGTGACAGGCGGGGATACTTACCACTATACTACCGAGGATTCGGATATTTACCTACTCTAATAATGCGCTAAACTTAAACAGATTTCAAAAATAAGCTGCCACAAAAAGCAAATGGCGGCGGCGTTTTCTTTAACATTTGTAAACATAGACGCATAAAAACATCAAAGCACGAAGTTTACGATGGGTATGAGGAAAATTCAGGTGAATATTTCAAAGGTAGTTTTTTGCAGAAACACATCTTTCCACAACATCCAGTTACAAAGTCCAGTTAGATTAGTAGAAGTAGAAAGATAAAAAATCCTCCCCGGCGGGGAATTGAACCCCGGTCTCCCGCGTGACAGGCGGGGATACTTACCACTATACTACCAAGGATTCGGATATTTACCTACTCTAATAATGCGCTAAACTTAAACAGATTTCAAAAATAAGCTGCCACAAAAAGCAAATGGCGGCGGCATTTCTTTAACATTTGTAAACATAGACGCATAAAAACATCCAAGCACGAAGTTTACGATGGGTATGAGGAAAATTCAAGTTAATGTTTGAAAAGCTAGTTTTTTGCAGAAACACATCTTTCCACAACATCCAGTTACAAAGTCCAGTTAGATTAGTAGAAGTAGAAAGATAAAAAATCCTCCCCGGCGGGGAATTGAACCCCGGTCTCCCGCGTGACAGGCGGGGATACTTACCACTATACTACCGAGGATTCGGATATTTACCTACTCTAATAATGCGCTAAACTTAAACAGATTTCAAAAATAAGCTGCCACAAAAAGCAAATGGCGGCGGCGTTTTCTTTAACATTTGTAAACATAGACGCATAAAAACATCCAAGCACGAAGTTTACGATGGGTATGAGGAAAATTCAGGTGAATATTTGAAAGGTAGTTTTTTGCAGAAACACATCTTTCCACAACATCCAGTTACAAAGTCCAGTTAGATTAGTAGAAGTAGAAAGATAAAAAATCCTCCCCGGCGGGGAATTGAACCCCGGTCTCCCGCGTGACAGGCGGGGATACTTACCACTATACTACCGAGGATTCGGATATTTACCTACTCTAATAATGCGCTAAACTTAAACAGATTTCAAAAATAAGCTGCCACAAAAAGCAAATGGCGGCGGCGTTATCTTTAACATTTGTAAACATAGACGCATAAAAACATCCAAGCACGAACTTTACGATGGGTATGAGGAAAATTCAAGTTAATATTTGAAAAGCTAGTTTTTTGCAGAAACACATCTTTCCACAACATCCAGTTACAAAGTCCAGTTAGATTAGTAGAAGTAGAAAGATAAAAAATCCTCCCCGGCGGGGAATTGAACCCCGGTCTCCCGCGTGACAGGCGGGGATACTTACCACTATACTACCGAGGATTCGGATATTTACCTACTCTAATAATGCGCTAAACTTAAACAGATTTCAAAAATAAGCTGCCACAAAAAGCAAATGGCGGCGGCGTTATCTTTAACATTTGTAAACATAGACGCATAAAAACATCCAAGCACGAACTTTACGATGGGTATGAGGAAAATTCAAGTTAATATTTGAAAAGCTAGTTTTTTGCAGAAACACATCTTTCCACAACATCCAGTTACAAAGTCCAGTTAGATTAGTAGAAGTAGAAAGATAAAAAATCCTCCCCGGCGGGGAATTGAACCCCGGTCTCCCGCGTGACAGGCGGGGATACTTACCACTATACTACCGAGGATTCGGATATTTACCTACTCTAATAATGCGCTAAACTTAAACAGATTTCAAAAATAAGCTGCCACAAAAAGCAAATGGCGGCGGCGTTTTCTTTAACATTTGTAAACATAGACGCATAAATACATCCAAGCAGGAAGTTTACGATGGGTATGAGGAAAATTCAAGTTAATGTTTGAAAAGCTAGTTTTTTGCAGAAACACATCTGTCCACAACATCCAGTTACAAAGTCCAGTTAGATTAGTAGAAGTAGAAAGATAAAAAATCCTCCCCGGCGGGGAATTGAACCCCGGTCTCCCGCGTGACAGGCGGGGATACTTACCACTATACTACCGAGGATTCGGATATTTACCTACTCTAATAATGCGCTAAACTTAAACAGATTTCAAAAATAAGCTGCCACAAAAAGCAAATGGCGGCGGCGTTTTCTTTAACATTTGTAAACATAGACGCATAAATACATCCAAGCACGAAGTTTACGATGGGTATGAGGAAAATTCAAGTTAATGTTTGAAAAGCTAGTTTTTTGCAGAAACACATCTTTCCACAACATCCAGTTACAAAGTCCAATTAGATTAGTAGAAGTAGAAAGATAAATATCCTGCCAGGCGGGGAATTGAACCCCGGTCTCCCGCGTGACAGGTGGGGATACTTACCACTATACTACCGAGGATTCGGATATTTACCTACTCTAATAATGCGCTAAACTTAAACAGATTTCAAAAATAAGCTGCCACAAAAAGCAAATGGCGGCGGCGTTATCTTTAACATTTGTAAACATAGACGCATAAATACATCCAAGCACGAAGTTTACGATGGGTATGAGGAAAATTCAAGTTAATGTTTGAAAAGCTAGTTTTTTGCAGAAACACATCTTTCCACAACATCCAGTTACAAAGTCCAATTAGATTAGTAGAAGTAGAAAGATAAATATCCTGCCAGGCGGGGAAATTGAACCCCGGTCTCCCGCGTGACAGGTGGGGATACTTACCACTATGCTACCGAGGATTCGGATATTTACCTACTCTAATAATGCGCTAAACTTAAACAGATTTCAAAAATAAGCTGCCACAAAAAGCAAATGGCGGCGGCGTTTTCTTTAACATTTGTAAACATAGACGCATAAAAACATCCAAACACGAACTTTACGATGGGTATGAGGAAAATTCAGGTGAATATTTGAAAGGTAGTTTTTTGCAGAGACACATCTTTCCACAACATCCAGTTACAAAGTCCAGTTAGATTAGTAGAAGTAGAAAGATAAAAAATCCTCCCCGCCGGGAATTGAACCCCGGTCTCCCGCGTGACAGGCGGGGATACTTACCACTATACTACCGAGGATTCGGATATTTACCTACTCTAATAATGCGCTAAACTTAAACAGATTTCAAAAATAAGCTGCCACAAAAAGCAAATGGCGGCGGCGTTATCTTTAACATTTGTAAACATAGACGCATAAAAACATCCAAGCACGAACTTTACGATGGGTATGAGGAAAATTCAAGTTAATGTTTGAAAAGCTAGTTTTTTGCAGAAACACATCTTTCCACAACATCCAGTTACAAAGTCCAGTTAGATTAGTAGAAGTAGAAAGATAAAAAATCCTCCCCGGCGGGGAATTGAACCCCGGTCTCCCGCGTGACAGGCGGGGATACTTACCACTATACTACCGAGGATTCGGATATTTACCTACTCTAATAATGCGCTAAACTTAAACAGATTTCAAAAATAAGCTGCCACAAAAAGCAAATGGCGGCGGCGTTTTCTTTAACATTTGTAAACATAGACGCATAAATACATCCAAGCACGAAGTTTACGATGGGTATGAGGAAAATTCAAGTTAATGTTTGAAAAGCTAGTTTTTTGCAGAAACACATCTTTCCACAACATCCAGTTACAAAGTCCAATTAGATTAGTAGAAGTAGAAAGATAAAAAATCCTGCCAGGCGGGGAATTGAACCCCGGTCTCCCGCGTGACAGGTGGGGATACTTACCACTATACTACCGAGGATTCGGATATTTACCTACTCTAATAATGCGCTAAACTTAAACAGATTTCAAAAATAAGCTGCCACAAAAAGCAAATGGCGGCGGCGTTTTCTTTAATATTTGTAAACATAGACGCATAAAAACATCCAAGCACGAAGTTTACGATGGGTATGAGGAAAATTCAGGTGAATATTTGAAAGGTAGTTTTTTGCAGAAACACATCTTTCCACAACATCCAGTTACAAAGTCCAGTTAGATTAGTAGAAGTAGAAAGATAAAAAATCCTCCCCGGCGGGGAATTGAACCCCGGTCTCCCGCGTGACAGGCGGGGATACTTACCACTATACTACCGAGGATTCGGATATTTACCTACTCTAATAATGCGCTAAACTTAAACAGATTTCAAAAATAAGCTGCCACAAAAAGCAAATGGCGGCGGCGTTTTCTTTAACATTTGTAAACATAGACGCATAAAAACATCCAAGCACGAAGTTTACGATGGGTATGAGGAAAATTCAAGTTAATGTTTGAAAAGCTAGTTTTTTGCAGAAACACATCTTTCCACAACATCCAGTTACAAAGTCCAATTAGATTAGTAGAAGTAGAAAGATAAAAAATCCTGCCAGGCGGGGAATTGAACCCCGGTCTCCCGCGTGACAGGTGGGGATACTTACCACTATACTACCGAGGATTCGGATATTTACCTACTCTAATAATGCGCTAAACTTAAACAGATTTCAAAAATAAGCTGCCACAAAAAGCAAATGGCGGCGGCGTTTTCTTTAACATTTGTAAACATAGACGCATAAAAACATCCAAGCACGAAGTTTACGATGGGTATGAGGAAAATTCAGGTGAATATTTGAAAGGTAGTTTTTTGCAGAAACACATCTTTCCACAACATCCAGTTACAAAGTCCAGTTAGATTAGTAGAAGTAGAAAGATAAAAAATCCTCCCCGGCAGGGAATTGAACCCCGGTCTCCCGCGTGACAGGCGGGGATACTTACCACTATACTACCGAGGATTCGGATATTTACCTACTCTAATAATGCGCTAAACTTAAACAGATTTCAAAAATAAGCTGCCACAAAAAGCAAATGGCGGCGGCGTTATCTTTAACATTTGTAAACATAGACGCATAAAAACATCCAAGCACGAACTTTACGATGGGTATGAGGAAAATTCAAGTTAATGTTTGAAAAGCTAGTTTTTTGCAGAAACACATCTTTCCACAACATCCAGTTACAACGTCCAGTTAGATTAGTAGAAGTAGAAAGATAAAAAAATCCTCCCCGGCGGGGAATTGAACCCCGGTCTCCCGCGTGACAGGCGGGGATACTTACCACTATACTACCGAGGATTCGGATATTTACCTACTCTAATAATGCGCTAAACTTAAACAGATTTCAAAAATAAGCTGCCACAAAAAGCAAATGGCGGCGGCGTTATCTTTAACATTTGTAAACATAGACGCATAAAAACATCCAAGCACGAACTTTACGAGTGGTATGAGGAAAATTCAAGTTAATGTTTGAAAAGCTAGTTTTTTGCAGAAACACATCTTTCCACAACATCCAGTTACAAAGTCCAGTTAGATTAGTAGAAGTAGAAAGATAAAAAATCCTCCCCGGCGGGGAATTGAACCCCGGTCTCCCGCGTGACAGGCGGGGATACTTACCACTATACTACCGAGGATTCGGATATTTACCTACTCTAATAATGCGCTAAACTTAAACAGATTTCAAAAATAAGCTGCCACAAAAAGCAAATGGCGGCGGCGTTTTCTTTAACATTTGTAAACATAGACGCATAAATACATCCAAGCACGAAGTTTACGATGGGTATGAGGAAAATTGAAGTTAATGTTTGAAAAGCTAGTTTTTTGCAGAAACACATCTTTCCACAACATCCAGTTACAAAGTCCAATTAGATTAGTAGAAGTAGAAAGATAAAAAATCCTGCCAGGCGGGGAATTGAACCCCGGTCTCCCGCGTGACAGGTGGGGATACTTACCACTATACTACCGAGGATTCGGATATTTACCTACTCTAATAATGCGCTAAACTTAAACAGATTTCAAAAATAAGCTGCCACAAAAAGCAAATGGCGGCGGCGTTTTCTTTAACATTTGTAAACATAGACGCATAAAAACATCCAAGCACGAAGTTTACGATGGGTATGAGGAAAATTCAGGTGAATATTTGAAAGGTAGTTTTTTGCAGAAACACATTTTTCCACAACATCCAGTTACAAAGTCCAGTTAGATTAGTAGAAGTAGAAAGATAAAAAATCCTCCCCGGCGGGGAATTGAACCCCAGTCTCCCGCGTGACAGGCGGGGATACTTACCACTATACTACCGAGGATTCGGATATTTACCTACTCTAATAATGCGCTAAACTTAAACAGATTTCAAAAATAAGCTGCCACAAAAAGCAAATGGCGGCGGCGTTATCTTTAACATTTGTAAACATAGACGCATAAAAACATCCAAGCACGAAGTTTACGATGGGTATGAGGAAAATTCAAGTTAATGTTTGAAAAGCTAGTTTTTTGCAGAAACACATCTTTCCACAACATCCAGTTACAACGTCCAGTTAGATTAGTAGAAGTAGAAAGATAAAAAATCCTCCCCGGCGGGGAATTGAACCCCGGTCTCCCGCGTGACAGGCGGGGATACTTACCACTATACTACCGAGGATTCGGATATTTACCTACTCTAATAATGCGCTAAACTTAAACAGATTTCAAAAATAAGCTGCCACAAAAAGCAAATGGCGGCGGCGTTTTCTGTAACAGTTGTAAACATAGACTCATAAAAACATCCAAGCACGAAGTTTACGATGGGTATGAGGAAAATTCAAGTGAATGTTTGAAAAGCTAGTTTTTTGCAGAAACACATCTTTCCACAACATCCAGTTACAAAGTCCAGTTAGATTAGTAGAAGTAGAAAGATAAAAAATCCTCCCCGGCGGGGAATTGAACCCCGGTCTCCCACGTGACAGGCGGGGATACTTACCACTATACTACCGAGGATTCGGATATTTATCTTCTCTAATAATGCGCTAAAACTCAACAGATTTCAAAAATAATCCACATCTAGCATCAATTGAAATGAATGGCTCTCCTCTTCAGGGGGCCTCAAGTTGTGACAAGCTTCTGGGCTTGACCATTACTCCTGATCTTAAATCGCACACGTACATCAAATCTGTTGCCAAGGCCACTGGAAAAATGGTGGGATCTTTCTATCGATCCAGTAGATATCTCACTGCTGATGCAATTCTCTATCTATATAAGAACCAGGTACGTCCAAGGATGGAATACTGTTGCCACATCTGGGCAGGAGCTGCTAGAAAGGACTTGTCCTGCCTTGATAGTATTCAAAATAGACTTTGTAGCCTCGTAGGAGATGTCCTTTTCTCTTCCCTGCAGCCTCTTTCTCACAGAAGAGATGTTGCGAGTTTGTCTCTGATGTATCGTTATTTTCATGGAAAGTGTTCGACTGAGCTTCAGTCTATGGTCCCCCCTCGCCTAACTTTCACAAGAAACACTTGTCTAGCTGTAAACACTATCAATAATTCCCCCCACTCTTTATCTGTGCCTAAACCTAAACGTAGATTCCATGAACAAAGCTTCTTTCTTAGAACTGCACGCCTGTGGAATTGTCTTCCGGTAACCTGCTTTCCGGCTGACTACAATATGGTTGTGTTCAAGTCTAACGTAAATAAGTTCTTGATGAGCCGTTCCATACAAGTTATCAAATTTACTGAATTTTCATTACTAATGATTACTATATTGTCCAATTTCTACTGTACACTCTTTAACCCTTATCCTTGAGTGGTCTCTTGGCCTTGATAATGTGGTGATGCCTATGTAAAAAAAAAAACAAAAGTGTATGGTTGCAAGAACAATACAGACAACTGAATAAAATTAAATATATATATTGTTTATTCTCATCAAATCAAAGATTTATAGTAGTAGAGGAGTCGTTACCAGTAGCAACGAGTCTGGTTGATGTCGGTTAGTTCACCAGCGATAAGTTGGTGACGGTGACGACGACGTTGAGACGATTCCCAAGGAAGGCAAGACTGCCTCATGATCGAAGGAGGGATTCCTTTTATAGTCGGTCTTTGGCTCGAATCGGATCAAAAAAAATATTTCCTATATTGTGTCTCGGATTAGTCAGTAAGTCGCGTTTTCTGATCACGTGATATGTCGCTTGCTACGTCCGCATGGGGAACGCAGTTTTGTTTTTGTTTTTCGCAGAGCGTGCTTAGGCGTAATCAAAATTGTGTACGTGACTGAAATTTTAAAGTGCAGGGAAATGCGTGCACAATTGCGCTTTTTAACAGAGTGGATAATACAGTAATTGCGTAAGATATGTTATATAATATGCAGAATGATTTTCTTTTCTCTTTTTTTTTACATGGTAGTCACCACTTATCAAGGCCCGGAAGCCACTCAGGGATAAGGATTATTGCGTGTACAGTAATCAATGAGATAGTATCGTAGTAATCGTTAGTATTGGAGATTTGATAAAGTGTCTTACTTAAGGGGGCAGTTCATCAGGAATTTGTTTTTGTTGGACTTGAAGAAATCCAGGTTGTAGTCAGGTGGGGAACAGGCAAATGGAACAGAGTTCCACAGGCGTGCACTTCTAAGACAGAAGCTTTGCTCATGGAATCTACGTTTTGATTTAGGCACAGATAAAGAGTGGGGAAAATTAATGACAGTGGTTTCAGCTACACAGGTGTTTATCGTGGAAGATTGGCGAGGGGGGACCAGGGATTGGAGCTCAGACGAGCACTTGCCATGAAATTAATGATAAAGCAGAGACAGGCTATATGTTCTAAATCGTTCACAGGCAAAAACAACAGATAAAAGCTCTCGCTCAATGTTTGCATATCTTTGCCCTGTTTCTGTTCGTGCCTTCGAGGCAAATATGGGAAGGTTGCAGGAATTAAACCTCTGTCATATCTATCCACTTGTAAACTTGTTTCTTTCGATGGGTAACAGTAGGTGAAGAACGTTTCCTGGCAAATCAAGTCTTTGATTTTCTGTTGTGGTTTCTGGTGACTGACAGTCCATTGGTATTCAGGTTTTGTCTTTAACTGATCTCCCATGAGTGCCGTTAAATCAGACATATGCAGAACGAAAGGTATTAAGTAGGTGATAGTTCCTAAAACCCTTTTCAAATCTGTGATGTTGATTGCTTGCTTTATTGCTTCTACCTTACTTGGCTCTGGTCTTATATCATCATTGGGGTTTGTTTAACGGTACACATAGATTCGAAAAAGTTGTCAAAAAAAAAATAACAAATATATAACAAATAAATGTTATCAAAGGCAAGATAAGTTACTTTTCTACCTAACTGGATAATTTTTTAGTGTTTTTATTTAATGTAACATGTTTATTCAGATCGAAAAACATACAGTGTTTACGGATGTATTGGAAAATTGAAAATGGCGGCAGACTTTCTGTTGAACACGGTAAGTTTTGGAAAATGAGTTAAAAATAAAAAAAATTTTAAAAACTATACAAAATACTGTTAAAAACTCACTCAGTATATGTTACCGTGACATAGTCTGACATATATTCGGTGGGTTTTTAACATTATTTTTAAAAAATTAGTCTTAAACTTAAAAAAAAAAAATACAAAGGATAAAACTTTTAAAGCTGCGTTTACAATTCCAATACAACTATCGTTTCGTTTCCATTTCTTGTAATGTTAAAAACTATATGTTGGTGTTATTATTATTATAAACTGGTTATCCTTTACGGAGATGGTCCCGACGTCCGCCTCGTTCTGAGTTAGGGGAGAGGCCGTCTGACATAGGCGGTGTCGAGGCAGAAAATTACCCTAACCCTAAAACCCCTTCAGCATGGATTTGGCAAGCATGAGTCAATTTTGGAGTTCCTACAATGAGGCGAAAAATTTTTTTTGAGAAAATAATATTTCGCGAAAAGAAGGACCTATGTGCGTCATTTGTCAAAGACAAATGACAGAAGTAAAAAGGAACAAAAAGTATTGTTGGAGGTGCCCTTCTTCGCATAAAGAAATGCACATTTCGATAAAGAAAGGCAGTTTTTTAGAAGGAGTTCAGCTGCCACTGACGACATTCATTAAAGTATTATATTTTGGGGGCATATAAGATCCCTGTAACACAATGTGCCAATATGTGCACAATAATAGAGAAAACGGCCATTGAAGGGGTAATTTTCTGCCTCGACACCGCCTACGTCAGACGGCCTCTTCCCGAACTCAGAACGAGGCGGACGTTGGGACCATCTCCGTAAAGGTTATCCTATAAACTTTGTTACTGTAAAAAAAAAAAAAAAAAAAGTCGCCACAGCTTTAAAAGTTTAATCCTTGTTTTATCAAAAAGTTCCATTCTTTGCATTTTTTTTTAAAGGTTAAAGACTAATTTCTTAAAAACCTTACCAAAACATTTACTTTTTATTTAAAAAAAAAAAAAAAAAAAATTCGCGGCTTCTTTTTTTAAATGTTTTGATCTAATGAAAATATTGTTGCTTCGTTGATTTTCTCTTAATACTATATAAATACTATATTCATGAGAAATTCTTGGAAATAAATCCATTCTTTAAAATTCCATTTGATGTTAGACACATTGAGGAAGAAAGGAAAGTCCTTTACAGTTGTCGTAGAGAGAAGAGTTCTTGCTGCAAATATCGTACAAGGAGGAACGAGAGATTGAAGACGATACTTCTTAAAACTATATTCAGATCTTTTTTTTTTATTTTACTGTATCTATAAATGCAATTGCTAAAAAATATGCGTGAAACAGCAGTTAGGTTTTAAAAATCAGGGGAGGCAATCCTCGTGACAGAGGTTCTCATACAGCAGTTCTCTCCCTTAGTCCGTACGTTGGCATTTACAATTCTTGACAATAACTGCTTTGTAATGCAAAATCATTCACTTAATCTATTTTGCTCTTAACTCAACAGAAGAAATGGCAACTATCAATCCATTAAAAGAAAAGAAAATGCATTTGGACATGATCACAAAAGCTGAAAATTAGAAGAGAAGTTGCAATGGTGTAATAAAAGATAAAATAAAAGACAATTGCAACTTCTCTTCCAAATGCATTTTATTTTATTTTGGTGTATTTGATTGTTGCTACTTCTTCTGATGAGTTTATGGGCAAACTAGATTCACTAATTGAAATAATAATTAAGTGAATGAATTTGTGCTACGAAACAGATACTGTCAAGAATTGTAAATGTCAACGTAATTAAAGGAATAAATTGTAAGAAGTTGCCCTAACAATTATTCGTGTTTGTCCCAAATTTAAAACAAAAAAGTAGTGTTTTTTAGAAATTTACCTGCAAAGTCTGAAGTTTAAAACCTTTTTTTTTAAAAAAAAAAAAACACTTTGTTTGTTTTTGTATTTTTTTTTTAATGAAACCTTGGTCCTTGCTCCTTTAATTGAAAAAAAATTAGGGCTTGAATTACATTTTTCGAGGAGTTATAAGCTTGGAAAGACGGGGTGGAATTATTCACTATTTTTCACGAAATTTCTGACACACCTATTCATGCTCCTTTTGAACAAGCTTCTCCCTATCAATATCTTCTTAATTCAACTCTTAAAAGCAAAAAGTAAAAGCACAGAACATTTGCATATACAAATCAAATTTAATTTAATATTTCATTCAATAATTTCTAAAATTGCAATCTTCGTTCAACTTTTTAACATTATTTCTGAATTCATCCGATTCTAAAAATGTTCTACAATATTTTTGTTGTGTTATTTTGATTGTTTGGACTACGTTTCCCATCTTGGTTGTTATTTTCAAAATTGTTTTGGTAGATGTAACCTCCAACCTTCTTTAGATATATCTTTACAATGGCTCTTATTGGTGAATGGTGAAAACGTTTTTTTTTTTGTTGTTGTTAGGTTTTTTTGTTTTGTTTTTATAAACAAACCATTGTTAGAATTCAAAATGTGTGATGTGTTTATGAAATGAAAAAACATCGATTTTTTTTTTTTTTCAATTTTTAAAAAATTTATTTGGGTCCCTATTAATTTTATGAATTTTTGAGATGATGGTTGATATTACTTGTATTGTTTTTTTGTTGTTAGTTTTTTTTTTTTTTTTTTTTTTTTTTTTTTTTACAAACAAACCATTGTTGTTAGAATTCAAAATGTGTGATGTGTTTATGAAATGAAAAAACATCGATTTTTTTTTTTTTTTTCAATTTTTAAAAAATTTATTTGGGTCCCTATTAATTTTATGAATTTTTGAGATGATGGTTGATATTACTTGTATTGTTTTTTTGTTGTTAGTTTTTTTTTTTGTTTTTTTTTTTTTTACAAACAAACCATTGTTGTTAGAATTCAAAATGTGTGATGTGTTTATGATATGAAAAAACATCGATTTTTTTTTATTTATTTTTTTTTTTTTTTACAAACAAACCATTTTTGTTAGAATTCAAAATGTGTGATGTGTTTGTGATATGAAAAAACATCGATTTTTTTTTTTCATTTTTTTTTTTTAAATTTATTTGGGTCCCTATTGATTTTATGAATTTTTGAGATGATGATTGATAGATATTACTTGTATTGTTTGGACTATTGTTCTCATCTTGTTTTTTTTGTTTTGTTTGTTTTTTCACAATGTTTTGATCAATGTAACCTTCGATCTTCTTTAGCTGTATCTTCACAATGGTTGTTATTGGTGAATGAATTAAAGTTTTTTTGCTTTGTTTTTTTTTGTTTTGTTTTTTTGACAAACCATAGTCGTTAGAATTCAAAATGAATGTGTTATGAAATCCTTTCTATTTGTGTATTAATATTAATTTGCATCTGTACCTGATCTCAACTAAAAAAATCAGAAACATTATATTCTTGTTCTTAATATGATTTGACAATTTATACAAAAAATACATTACTCTATTAAAAAAAACCTCAATCGGTTGATAAAAATCTCTCTTGATAATCTTTATATTAATAGTATAGCGTGTTATTTATTTTGTGTGTCATGCTTAGATTAGAGTGACTGTCGTTTAATTTTATTATAAACTCTTATTTCTTGTAATAAATAAGTTTCCCAAGAATTCTTCATAAGTTTTGGTTTCAGTTTCGATTATAGCTTATGTCACTTAAGTTATCTATTTTTTTTATTAATACTTTTACCAAGAATTCTTCGTAAGTTTTGGTTTCGGTTTCGATTATAGCTGAAGGAACTCAAGTTATATATATATATATATACATTTTTTTCATAAGTTTTGGCTTCAGTTCCGATTCAAGCTGATGCACCCAAGTCATATGGATATATTTTTTTTTTATTTTTGAAATCGCAACTTTATAATATATACAAATCGATAGAACATTAACTCTAGAATATATACAAAAAGTAAATTGCTAGAAATAAAATAGAAATTAATTTTTAATTTGTTTTTTAGCATGTGTGCTATTTATTTTGTGTCATGCTTACATTCGAGTGACTGTCATTTAATTTTTTTTTTATAAACTTCTATTTCTTGTAATAAATAATTTTCCCAAGAATTCTTCATAAGTTTTGGTTTCAGTTTTGATTATAGCTCATGTCACTTAAGTCATCTACTTTTTTAAAAATAATTTTACCAAGAATTCTTCATAAGTTTTGGTTTCGGCTTCAATTATAGCTGAAGGAACTGAAGTTATACATATATATATATATATACATTTTTTCATAAGTTTTGGTTTCGATTATAGCTGAAGGAACTAAAGTTATACATATATATATATATATATACATATATTTTTTTCATAAGTTTTGGTTTCAGTTCCAATTCAAGCTGATACACCCAAGTCATATGTATATATGTTTTTATTTTTGAAATCGTAACTATATATAAAAATCGATAGAACATTAACTCATATACAAAAAATTGCTAGCAATAAAATAAAAATAAATTGCTAGCAATAAAATAAATTGCTAGCAATAAAATAAAAATAAGTTGCTAGCAATAAAATAAAAATTGCTAGCAATAAAATAAAAATAAATTGCTAGCAATAAAATAAGTTGCTAGCAATAAAATAAAAATAAATTGCTAGCAATAAAATAAAAATAAGTTGCTAGCAATAAAATAAAAATAAGTTGCTAGCAATAAAATAAAAATTGCTAGCAATAAAATAAAAATTGCTAGCAATAAAATAAAAATAAATTGCTAGCAATAAAATAAAAATTGCTAGCAATAAAATAAAAATAAGTTGCTAGCAATAAAATAAAAATAAATTAATAGCAAAATATAAATGGAAAATAACTAAAAATGATTAAAAATTAATATTTTTAATTTGTTTTTTACATTTTACAAATTGCTTGTGTTACGTGGTCATTAGTATGTAAGGACCCAAACGTTGTAGACTTCATCGCAAGGAACTTAACTCACTTTTTTTTTAGTAAAACAACTGACATTTATTTACAGACATTTTTATACAAGTCTTTTCCTGTCGCCTTTGGTTATCGCGTGTAACGCATCTATCTCTGTTCTTCTCTGACGTGATCACAAATACCTTTCGAATACCGTACAGACGTGTTCTTCTTTTTATAAACTTTTTTTGTCATTCTTTTTTGCCTTAATGTCATCTCTTACCCAGCTTGGTCATTTGCATACAGCTGTGTATCTGCGCTCTGTTACATTTGTGAGAATTTTGTTTTGCTTTTGTGGATTAAGAATTCTTTGAATGAATACAAATTTAGTGAGGTTATTAGAATGCAGACATGCATCTGAATTCGGCAGAGTGTAGCACCATGTCTTGTCAAAAAAGAGCTTTTAATCAATACCTTAGGTCCTCGCCTAAACTGCTAGAATATACAGGGACTTTTGTCTAGAGTTCCTCTCAAATCAAAAAACAAAAATAAAGAAAAATCCGTATGATGTATCTTCTCGTGATGAAACAAAAATATCATATTCCAAAAATCATATAAATTGATCAAGTAGTTTTATTGTTAAACTAGCGAGGGGTACCCGGCGTTGCCCGGGTGTTTGGAGGTGTGGGGGGGGGGGTAAAAAAAAAGTAAGTATGAGGATCGAACCCGAACTGTTGAGTCAAAGTTGTAAATTAAAGTGTGGAAAAAAAAAAACGTGCGATGTTAACCATTGTCCCATCGCGAGATGCTAACGGAAACACGTTTGAATTTATTTAATTACTTGGATTAAGCAGGTGCCCGTTTTAATGAGTTAACGAGGTCAAGTTTGACTGCGGGATAGTATTCATTTACTGCTGAACGCTTTTTTTTTTCCCGCCCCCAAGATGTTATAGGAAAAAGACTAACCCACATGCGGCGAGCGACAAATATTGAATATTTATCTTCCTGAAATCGAGCAAATTAAATAGACAGGCGAGCTTCGTTGTTAAGTGTGAGATATTACGATTTATATGTGATATAAAAAGTTTTAAAAAGTTGTGAACTGACCGACTGCTTCTCTGAAAGAAGCCTTTTGTAGAAACACAGAAAAAGCGAACACACATACAAACATACATTTTTGCTTTTATATTTATAGATAAGAAAATCAAATTTTCTGAGTAACAGAAGAGCCGCTGTCTTGTCCGCCATTTTAAAAACAGTCTTAATAAATTAAAAAAAAATTGATGTTGTAATGCCTATGAATTCCCATTAATCACTTAAAAATTCCTTTATTTATAAAAAATAAAACTACTTGATCAATTTATATGATTTTTGGAATACGATATTTGCATTTTATCAAGGGTACATACATCATAGAGATTTCTCTTTATTTGTGTTTTTAATATAGGAGGAATTCCGGACAAGCACCATAAAATGAGACAGAGAAAATGAAAAAGTTTTATGGAAAGATAACAAGTTTGCCATTTTCAACAAATGATGAAAATTTATTTGTACAAAAATAAATGTAGAAATAAAGAAAAATATTCAGTTTTAGTTTGTAATGGTTCAATGATAAAAAAAATAATCAGAGATGAAAATTCTGATGTCACTGTCATTTGATGGTGAGACATTTGCTTTTAAATAAATGTGATATTTTAAATTCTAACTTGTTTCGTTTATTTATGACTCCTTTGGTGTTGTGACCCAACCACCTGTGGTGGTTGAATTTTTACATTAATAATGATTAAAATAGAGCTGAGTTAAAGCCTTTATTATGTGGATAATCCCGGGCAATTCCCGATTGCCTTGCTAACTCCATTTGTTTGTTTGATAACTCAAACCAATACAAGGAAAAATAAGTTCGGTTGAACAGATTTGGGGATCGATAATAATATTTAATAATAATATTGTTTTGTGAAGGAAACCATTGATTTAGGGAGAATGGTAGTACAGTAATTTTATCTAAACTTGGGAAACAGGATTGACCCTCAGGTCAATTCCAATGGTTTGTTCAGAGTGAGAAACTTTCGATGGAAAGTTACTTACTTAATATGCACAGGTGATTTTACCAAATTGGCCAATCTGGGTGAATTCAATTTAAATAATACAGAAGCTGATTGACTGAATTGTACCTCAGACCCTGTCAACCCTTTTCCTGCTCCCTAGCTATAAGAAAGCATACAAGAGCGAATTTTGACAGTTGAGTCAGGCAGTCGAGTTGAGTCCGAATGAGCCCCTCCACCCACGCCGCCGTTATCCTCCACTCTTGCTGATGATAGGTGAAGAAAATCTCGCAAAGAAGAGAAAGAAAAAAGAAAGAGAAAAGAAAGCAATCATGCATTGCAGATAATTTTTTTTTTGAATGAACTATTACATGTGACTGTAAATATTTGCATTGTTGGAAAAAAAAAAAAAAGAAAATGCATATACTTTTTTCTTTTCTTTTAATTCCAATGTATAATATAAAAACATTGTAGTCAGGAGTTTTATTTAATAATCAATCCGTGTAAAAACATTGGAGTTTTATTTTATTTGTTGTTTACAGAATTTGTGACTTAACTATCAAACGAAACTGTCCACTTAAGATAATTTTTTTCAGGAAACAGCAAGCATCAGGCACACCTACCCTAACGCTGGATATAACCTGTGGTTGTGTCACACCTATCTTCCCGGAGATTTTGAGTTTGTTTCCTTTGTTTCTTTTTCTCTCTTCTTAAAAATTATTTGTCTTAATTTGTTGTTTGTAAACATGCGGACCATTTGTGAAGAGAGAATTATCTGGAATTGTGCATCAAGCACCATCATCGTGTAGGCAATCATACTACTGAACCACCTAGAACTACACTTGCGTATTGGTGACTAGGATTCATCAAGGTATATTGTGTTTATCGGTTGTTATCTCTTAATATACAATGGGCAGGAGCTGCCAAAAACAGCCTATCATGCCTTGACAGAGTACAAAATAGACTTCGTGGTTTAGTAGGGGATGCCCTTTTCTCTACTCTGCAACCCCTCTCCCACAGAAGAGACGTTGCGAGCCTATCCTTGTTTTATCGTTATTTTCATGGCAGGTGCTCGTCTGAACTCCAATCCCTGGTCCCCCCTCGTCAATCTTTCACGAAAAACACCCGTCTAGCTGAATCCACTGTGAAAAATTTCCCCCACTCTATATCTTTGCCTAAATCAAAACGCGGATTCCATGAACAAAGCTTCTTTCTTAGAACTGCACGCCTGTGGAACTCTGTTTCGTCTGCCTGCTTCCCTCCGGACTACAACTTGGATGTCTTCAAGTCTAATGTTAACAAATTCCTAATGAACCGCCCCCTTAAGTAAACACTTCATCAAATCTCCTCACTAACGTAATGTACTTGCAATAACCCTTATCCCTGAGTGGCTTCCGGGCCTTGATAAGTGGTGATCACTGTGTAAAAAAAAAAAAAAAAAAAAAAAAAAAAAATAGTCATGGTAACATTGATTTGATTTGTAATTAATAATTAAAGATTGTTATTTCTGGTGTATTTAAAAAGTATTTACCATGTGTGTCTGTTGCCAAATTAAGAATGATGGAAGAATCAGAATGACTGCAACACATCATCTTCAATGATTGTGAAACACAGGCTGTAACAATGTTTTCGTTTCGGCAGCCAAATTAAACGTATATCTTATTTTTCTTTTAATAATATTATTGGAATTTTTCCCCCTTTTCCTTGTACCTATTTGTGAATTATTCCACGGATATCGGCCTTTTAGATTATTTTGGACCATCTTCCAATTACGCGATTTTCTTAGATTTTACTTGTGCGAATGGAAATTTAACTAACTTTCTTGGATTCTGCATTTTTGGATTTTACCGTCATTGGATATTTTACCCTTCACCTGACTATCAATTCAAATGAAATCACTTTTTTATTCATCCTTTCCCCTCTGCTTCACTTTTTTGTTATCAAGTAAGATCTTTGACTTACTTGCAGTTTCATCAAATACTTTTGTATACAAAGTCCGATCCCGCATTTTGCTAATTCTTACCCTCTGATGAGAAGGAAAGTATTTCTTCAAAACTCCGCGGATTAAGGAGTATCCATTTATTTAGTGTTTCCTTTTCAAATTAAATATGTTTTTAACTCTTTTTCAAAGTGTTTTTTAACATGTTTTATTAACTATTTGCTCTTTATATATATATATATATATATATATGCATACATTAATTAAATCAATGCTTCTATAACAGAACTCACACCCTTGACAGTAATCTCGCATAGCCAATGCACTGCTCCTGACATTTTAAAATACGACTGAGACACAACACGCGGATCTTTACTACTGACTTTTCTTTCTCCAACTTTATAACATGGCAAGAAAGAAGAAAAAAAAAATACTGAGGATGGAGTTTGCCTCTGTAATATATTTAAATTATAAATTTCAAAAAATTAAAATTTGTTTATTTTCAAAAAATTGCGTTGTAATTTGGCTTTCAAGCTCACTTGATGCATATTTTATTTTATTTAAATAAAATCAACGTTTCCATAAAGGAACTCACACCCCTAACACCTACAATATATATATATATATATATATATATATATATTGTGACATAATCTCAAGAAAAGCTGAGACATTGTTGGTTTATCTGTTTTTCTTTTACTTTCTCTTCTAGCTAGGATTAAAGTGTAGTATCTGTTTTGATGGCAGTATTTACTTCTCTCATGCCACAAGTGGATGTTGGAAGGTGGGATAAATAAATAAGCACTCCTAAAGGAGGAGCACTCCAACCCTGCAAAAATAAGTGACTCGCCCCATTGGCATTTTCCAGTGAGAGTGCCTCAGACTAAAAGCCAGGAGACATTGCCTTAGTCCGACAGCTAAAAGGCCACCAAAATGTCTCAGTTTCTGTCGGACTGATTGCCAAGGTTGGAACCTCGACTCGCGTACTACGAGATGGCAAGTAAATAGGAGGCCATGATCAGCTTGCCTGACACCAAAGTATTTGCAAAGGTTATTACAGGGGTTAGAATTCTTCTTTCCTCACCATTATCAATGGAGTCAATTTTTACAATGGAGTCCTTAATTTTACCACTAATAGAACATTTTTAATACAAAGTTGAAATGCATACGAAGAAGAATTTTACAGAATGGTTAATGACGGTAGAAAACTAGAATTGAAAAAACCTTTCAAATTAAATTACAAGGTTAAATAATTACAAAGAAGAAAACTTTTAAAAAATTAAAGTTTGTCTCCTTTCTTATCGGACATCCAACAGAACCTCTAAAAATGATGCACTTCCGTTTCGCCTTCACTTTAACCAGACAACAAAAATAAACTCATGAACTGAATGAAAAAATATCCATTTATTTGTCTAATATTTGTCCCAACCCCCACTGCAGGATGTCATAGTGAATGCTAAAATTTCGAAAGACATTTTAGTAATGTGTCTCTGAGTTTCACTCGGATGGCTTCGTTTCCTTCGCAAATGATGTGTGTAGAGTAAGGTTCAACTTGGATCAATGTATCTTCGCTCGGCTGAAAGAGAAAACAAATTTAAATGGTACAGTTCAGAAAGTTTACTTTGGTCATTTATAATAATAATAATAATAATAATAAAAATAGGTGTACTATTCTTCCAGGTTTTTTATTTCTTTGTTCGTAGTGCTTCTAGTAATTGTAGGAGCACTGAAGATAGTCCCAAAAAACCTGGAAAAAGATTAGGAGAAATTAGAATCAAAGACTTTACAATCAATGGCAATAATAAAAAAATAAAATAAAATAAAATTTTATGAAAAATCCTTGAATGTGGCAACCAAGCCACATGAAATATGAACACTAACCAGCCACAAGGAAAAGTACAACAGAAACAAAACAACCTAAGGGGACTGAAATTGCAAAACATAATAAATAAATAAATAATAAAATAAAATAAATAAATAAATAAATAATAAAATAAAATAAAATAAATAATAAAATAAATAATAAATAAATAAATAAATAAAATAAATAATAAAATAAATAATAAATAAATAAATAATAAAATAAAATAAATAAATAAATAATAAAATAAATAAATAAATAAATAATAAAATAAAATAAATAAATAATAAAATAAATAAATAAATAAATAATAAAATAAAATAAATAAATAATAAAATAAATAAATAAATAAATAATAAAATAAAATAAATAAATGATAAAATAAATAAATAAATAATAAAATAAATAATAAATGAATAATAAAATAAATAATAAATGAATAAATAAAACATATTTATAAAATATAGCTCTGAAGGTTCAAGGAGGATAAAAAAAAACTGAGCTAGGAAAGTACTAACCAGATCTCCACTGAATAATTGCAAAGAGGACTGAGACTTCGGAGAGGATCGTTTCACCTAAATACCTGTGAAGGCCAATAGTTGCTGCCAGAGACAAGTCAATGGTAAGCATCTGTTGCAGATTACTAAAAGAGGTGAAATTTAGGGAGACTTGTTGTCACCCAGATTCCAGGGAATACCACTGGTTGTTGTCAGTGAGTAATCGCTGATGATGTGTGAGGACTCCTAGTGAGTACAAATAATAACAATAATTAAAAATAAAAAATAATAGTGAGTAAATAATAAAACTACTCGGGTGATGTATTTAATGTAAAATAAGAAAAGTTGTAGTCTCGCATACGCACACACGCCCACGACTGTAATAACTTGTACATATGATTTGAAAAAACAGCAGTTAACGCAAGTGCATAAGAAAAGTTTTAGTTATTAACATGTACGATAAATCTAGTGAAAAATATAAAAAAAAATCTTTATTTAATGAAAAATAAAAAGCGCTTAAAACATGCCTGGTAGTGACGCCATGTTTAAATGTTAGTAAGTGTTCGTTTATTTAGTGGAATCGAAGGAATTTGATAATTTTCAGCACTTAGCCAATCAGAATGGACAGATTTTGACAGGGAGCCATTACTGTTATTTATGAATCAGAAAAGGGAAAGCTTATCTTATGTCTATGTGTTTATGATCCAGTTACAATGGGTGAAATCACATTACCTGTAGAAAGTGTAGATTTCCTCTCAGTGTTAACAGGTGATGGTAGTAGGACTAAATATTTAGCGGGAAAAATAGGAACTCCTTCCGCTAAAGATTTTGCGATTGTGATAGTGTTGCTCCTAGGATTCAATGTTAGGCATTTTATTATAACGACTAAATGTGTCTAAAATGGCGTTCTAAAGTTACATAAGATAATGGGTAATAGTTTGGACATATTAAATTTGTATGTGGCATCTTTAGTCCAGAGGGGAATTCCTGCAATCATTTTATTATATAGGAAATTAAAATATTGATAGAAATCTAACATTTTGCATCATGCTTAACAAAAAAATTCCAGCCAAGGTTTTGAGTATTTTTTGGTCTATGCTAAAACATTTAGGAAAAGCATGGAGTTATCTCCCTTTAGAGCTATGGATAAGCATAATAGAGTTGACCAGAGTTGAATATCGAATGTAGCAGCAAGTCCTGGGAATGTACACCATCCACTACGACTATGCAATTCCTAGAGCTATGTACCTAGAAAATTAAGCTATTAAACCTGGCATAGTGATATGGAAAAAGATGCAACCTTAGTAGAAGTTAGTGTCTCTAAACAGAGCTGAGTGGAAAAGATAACGAAATACCAAGGCCATATGTACCACGTGAAAAGAAACCAGAATTTAAGGAAGATCTTAACCATTTCACTAATTATAGGAACAAGGAGGCTCGTGAAAATGAATTTCAAAACTATCTGGTAAATATAATTAGTGAACCAAATACAAACAATTGCACTTGAAAGGATGATTAGAATCTTAAAAAGATCTCTTGGTTGAAATGTATAAGATAGTGAATGTTTGGCACCTGATAGGATGCCACATTCTCAGCTAAAACAAAAAAAAAACAAAAAAAAAGTCTGTAGTCGCGATTATCAACTAGTCTGTTAAATATATTGTGTGTACATCAACAAGTAATCATTCAGGAATTTCATTCATAAAATTATGCAGAAAGATTGTTATCAAGTTAGGCAAAATGTAGGGATTGGCACGGGGTCAAGTAGGTTTTTTTTTTTTTTTTTACTAATTGGTTAGCACATATTGTAACGTTATGTGGCCGTTACACTTTTCTCCTTAAGGCAACGTTCAGTTTTGTAAGCGTGGGAATTTTTACTAATTTAGACATAACTCATAATATGTAATAGGGTTTAAATGCATTTTTTAAACTCCCATTACACTGTAACGTTACGTGGTTGTTAAACTTTAGTTTAGTGATTCCTAAAAATAAAACTTACTGTAACGTTACGTGGTCGTTACACTTTAGTTTAGTGATTCCTAAAAATAAAACATATTGTAACGTTACGTGGTCGTTACACTTTAGTGATTCCTAAAAATAAAACATATTGTAACGTTACGTGGTCGTTACACTTTAGTTTAGTGATTCCTAAAAAAAAAACATATTGTAACGTTACGTGGTCGTTACACTTTAGTTTAGTGATTCCTAAAAATAAAACTGAAAAGAAAAAAGAATAAAAATGTTATTCCTCCACCTGGACAACTCCAGATATCTTTGCTAGAAAATTTCTGTTATTCCTCTACCTGGACAACTCCAGATATCTTTGCTAGAAAATTTCTGTTATTCCTCTACCTGGACAACTCCAGATATCTTTGCTAGAAAATTTCTGTTATTCCTACACCTGGACAACACCAGATATCATTGCTAGAAAATTTCTGTTATTCCTCTACCTGGACAACTCCAGATATCTTTGCTAGAAAATTTCTGTTATTCCTACACCTGGACAACACCAGATATCATTGCTAGAAAATTTCTGTTATTCCTCTACCTGGACAACTCCAGATATCTTTGCTAGAAAATTTCTGTTATTCCTACACCTGGACAACACCAGATATCATTGCTAGAAAATTTCTGTTATTCCTCTACCTGGACAACTCCAGATATCTTTGCGAGAAAATTTCTGTTATTCCTACACCTGGACAACACCAGATATCATTGCTAGAAAATTTCTGTTATTCCTCTACCTGGACAACTCCAGATATCTTTGCTAGAAAATTTCTGTTATTCCTACACCTGGACTACACCAGATATCATTGCTAGAAAATTTCTGTTATTCCTCCACCAGGACAACTCCAGATATCTTTGCTAGAAAATTTCTGTTATTCCTCCACCTGGACAACTCCAGATATCTTTGCTAGAAAATTTCTGTTATTCCTCCACCAGGACAACTCCAGATATCATTGCTAGAAAATTTCTGTTATTCCTCCACCTGGACAACACCAGATATCATTGCTAGAAAATTTCTGTTATTCCTCCACCTGGACAACACCAGATATCATTGCTAGAAAATTTCTGTTATTCCTCCACCTGGACAACTCCAGATATCTTTGCTAGAAAATTTCTGTTATTCCTACACCTGGACAACACCAGATATCATTGCTAGAAAATTTCTGTTATTCCTCCACCAGGACAACTCCAGATATCTTTGCGAGAAAATTTCTGTTATTCCTACACCTGGACAACACCAGATATCTTTGCGAGAAAATTTCTGTTATTCCTCCACCTGGACAACTCCAGATATCTTTGCTAGAAAATTTCTGTTATTCCTCCACCTGGACAACTCCAGATATCTTTGCTAGAAAATTTCTGTTATTCCTCCACCTGGACAACTCCAGATATCTTTGCGAGAAAATTTCTGTTATTCCTCCACCTGGACAACTCCAGATATCTTTGCTAGAAAATTTCTGTTATTCCTCCACCTGGACAACTCCAGATATCTTTGCGAGAAAATTTCTGTTATTCCTCCACCAGGACAACTCCAGATATCTTTGCGAGAAAATTTCTGTTATTCCTACACCTGGACAACACCAGATATCATTGCTAGAAAATTTCTGTTATTCCTCTACCTGGACAACTCCAGATATCTTTGCTAGAAAATTTCTGTTATTCCTACACCTGGACAACACCAGATATCATTGCTAGAAAATTTCTGTTATTCCTCCACCAGGACAACTCCAGATATCTTTGCTAGAAAATTTCTGTTATTCCTCCACCTGGACAACTCCAGATATCTTTGCTAGAAAATTTCTGTTATTCCTCCACCAGGACAACTCCAGATATCATTGCTAGAAAATTTCTGTTATTCCTCCACCTGGACAACTCCAGATATCATTGCTAGAAAATTTCTGTTATTCCTACACCTGGACAACACCAGATATCATTGCTAGAAAATTTCTGTTATTCCTCCACCTGGACAACTCCAGATATCTTTGCTAGAAAATTTCTGTTATTCCTACACCTGGACAACACCAGATATAATTGCTAGAAAATTTCTGTTATTCCTCCACCAGGACAACTCCAGATATCTTTGCGAGAAAATTTCTGTTATTCCTCCACCTGGACAACACCAGATATCTTTGCGAGAAAATTTCTGTTATTCCTCCACCTGGACAACTCCAGATATCTTTGCTAGAAAATTTCTGTTATTCCTCCACCTGGACAACTCCAGATATCTTTGCTAGAAAATTTCTGTTATTCCTCCACCTGGACAACTCCAGATATCTTTGCGAGAAAATTTCTGTTATTCCTCCACCTGGACAACTCCAGATATCTTTGCTAGAAAATTTCTGTTATTCCTCCACCTGGACAACTCCAGATATCTTTGCGAGAAAATTTCTGTTATTCCACCATGGACAACTCCAGATATCATTGCTAGAAAATTTCTGTTATTCCTCCACCTGGACAACTCCAGATATCTTTGCGAGAAAATTTCTGTTATTCCTCCACCTGGACAACTCCAGATATCTTTGCGAGAAAATTTCTGTTATTCCTCCACCTGGACAACACCAGATATCTTTGCTAGAAAATTTCTGTTATTCCTCCACTTGGACAACTCCAGATATCTTTGCTAGAAAATTTCTGTTATTCCTCCACCTGGACAACACCAGATATCTTTGCTAGAAAATTTCTGTTATTCCTCCACTTGGACAACTCCAGATATCTTTGCTAGAAAATTTCTGTTATTCCTCCACTTGGACAACACCAGATATCTTTGCTAGAAAATTTCTGTTATTCCTCCACCTGGACAACACCAGATATCTTTGCGAGAAAATTTCTGTTATTCCTCCACCTGGACAACACCAGATATCTTTGCGAGAAAATTTCTGTTATTCCTCCACCTGGACAACTCCAGATATCATTGCTAGAAAATTTCTGTTATTCCTCCACCTGGACAACTCCAGATATCTTTGCTAGAAAATTTCTGTTATTCCTCCACCTGGACAACTCCAGATATCTTTGCTAGAAAATTTCTGTTATTCCTCCACCTGGACAACTCCAGATATCTTTGCTAGAAAATTTCTGTTATTCCTACACCTGGACAACACCAGATATCATTGCTAGAAAATTTCTGTTATTCCTCTACCTGGACAACTCCAGATATCTTTGCTAGAAAATTTCTGTTATTCCTACACCTGGACAACACCAGATATCATTGCTAGAAAATTTCTGTTATTCCTCCACCAGGACAACTCCAGATATCTTTGCTAGAAAATTTCTGTTATTCCTCCACCTGGACAACTCCAGATATCTTTGCTAGAAAATTTCTGTTATTCCTCCACCAGGACAACTCCAGATATCATTGCTAGAAAATTTCTGTTATTCCTCCACCTGGACAACTCCAGATATCATTGCTAGAAAATTTCTGTTATTCCTACACCTGGACAACACCAGATATCATTGCTAGAAAATTTCTGTTATTCCTCCACCTGGACAACTCCAGATATCTTTGCTAGAAAATTTCTGTTATTCCTACACCTGGACAACACCAGATATAATTGCTAGAAAATTTCTGTTATTCCTCCACCAGGACAACTCCAGATATCTTTGCGAGAAAATTTCTGTTATTCCTCCACCTGGACAACACCAGATATCTTTGCGAGAAAATTTCTGTTATTCCTCCACCTGGACAACTCCAGATATCTTTGCTAGAAAATTTCTGTTATTCCTACACCTGGACAACTCCAGATATCTTTGCTAGAAAATTTCTGTTATTCCTCCACCTGGACAACTCCAGATATCTTTGCGAGAAAATTTCTGTTATTCCTCCACCTGGACAACTCCAGATATCTTTGCTAGAAAATTTCTGTTATTCCTCCACCTGGACAACTCCAGATATCTTTGCGAGAAAATTTCTGTTATTCCACCATGGACAACTCCAGATATCATTGCTAGAAAATTTCTGTTATTCCTCCACCTGGACAACTCCAGATATCTTTGCGAGAAAATTTCTGTTATTCCTCCACCTGGACAACTCCAGATATCTTTGCGAGAAAATTTCTGTTATTCCTCCACCTGGACAACACCAGATATCTTTGCTAGAAAATTTCTGTTATTCCTCCACTTGGACAACTCCAGATATCTTTGCTAGAAAATTTCTGTTATTCCTCCACCTGGACAACACCAGATATCTTTGCTAGAAAATTTCTGTTATTCCTCCACTTGGACAACTCCAGATATCTTTGCTAGAAAATTTCTGTTATTCCTCCACTTGGACAACACCAGATATCTTTGCGAGAAAATTTCTGTTATTCCTCCACCTGGACAACACCAGATATCTTTGCGAGAAAATTTCTGTTATTCCTCCACCTGGACAACACCAGATATCTTTGCTAGAAAATTTCTGTTATTCCTCCACCTGGACAACTCCAGATATCATTGCTAGAAAATTTCTGTTATTCCTCCACCTGGACAACTCCAGATATCTTTGCTAGAAAATTTCTGTTATTCCTCCACCTGGACAACTCCAGATATCTTTGCTAGAAAATTTCTGTTATTCCTCCACCTGGACAACTCCAGATATCTTTGCGAGAAAATTTCTGTTATTCCTCCACCTGGACAACTCCAGATATCTTTGCTAGAAAATTTCTGTTATTCCTCCACCTGGACAACACCAGATATCTTTGCTAGAAAATTTCTGTTATTCCTCCACCTGGACAACTCCAGATATCTTTGCTAGAAAATTTCTGTTATTCCTCCACCTGGACAACTCCAGATATCTTTGTGAGAAAATTTCTGTTATTCCTCCACCTGGACAACTCCAGATATCTTTGCTAGAAAATTTCTGTTATTCCTCCACCTGGACAACACCAGATATCTTTGCTAGAAAATTTCTGTTATTCCTCCACTTGGACAACTCCAGATATCTTTGCTAGAAAATTTCTGTTATTCCTCCACCTGGACAACACCAGATATCTTTGCTAGAAAATTTCTGTTATTCCTCCACCTGGACAACTCCAGATATCTTTGCTAGAAAATTTCTGTTATTCCTCCACCTGGACAACACCAGATATCTTTGCTAGAAAATTTCTGTTATTCCTCCACTTGGACAACTCCAGATATCTTTGCTAGAAAATTTTTGTTATTCCTCCACCTGGACAACACCAGATATCTTTGCTAGAAAATTTCTGTTATTCCTCCACCTGGACAACACCAGATATCTTTGCTAGAAAATTTCTGTTATTCCTCCACTTGGACAACTCCAGATATCTTTGCGAGAAAATTTCTGTTATTTCTCCACCTGGACAACTCCAGATATCTTTGCTAGAAAATTTCTGTTATTTCTCCACCTGGACAACACCAGATATCTTTGCAAGAAAATTTCTGTTATTCCTCCACTTGGACAACTCCAGATATCTTTGCGAGAAAATTTCTGTTATTCCTCCACCTGGACAACACCAGATATCATTGCTAAAAATAAATAAACATGGTACAGTGATCATGAGAATGACACTCTCCAGATACAAATTTGTTTTTTAATGGATTGTGCAACACAAGATCCATTCTTCAATCAAGTGATGAGTATTGTTAATATGTCTGTAGGACTATCAAGATTTTGGAATTATGACTATCTCCCTGCTGTCATGACAACATCTTTCTTTCTGCTCTCCTTTGAGTACCCTTAGGACACACTTTGTGCAAATCTTCCGCATTTTCAGTTCCTTGCGAATAATTGTGTACAGTTCCCACACTGACATCAAACTGTGCACTTATTGTCCCTATAGACACACAACGGTTCATATCCGTGAAATTCTTTATTTGGCCAATCAACTCTGGTTTTCTGACTTCCTTACTTTTCTCACGTCTCTCATCATCCCTCACAAACTTCGTGCTTTCCTTGAATCTCTTATGTCACTTAAAAACTGATGCTCGATTCATGCAAGATGGTCCAAAAGCAGTCTGAAGCATTCCATACGTTTCTGCCACATTTTTTTTTCAAGTTTAAAACAGAATTTATTGCATATCATTCTTCTAAAGTGTCCTCAAGTCCAGATTGCATTTTTAAAATTCACCAGCTGTGACAATCAGGCTTTAGTAGGATGTATTCCAGTTCCTGCTGTAGTTGTTCATTTTTTTTTTTTTTATTACATTTTCACCCCAAACAAGGCACATTGCCACTTTAATGTAGGGGGCTACTATCAGGGGAAACATCTACTGGGGTACTATGTAGGGATTAGGGCAGCGAGATGTTGGTTCACGTTGCACTTGAACTTATGCATGTCAGTACAGTTGGGGAAGCAGTGACCTGGAATGGAATTCCAAAGTCTAGCAGTTCTGGGGAAGAAACTACTGGAGTAGAAAGATCTTTTACATCTAGGGATCTCTACAGTGTGGGGGTGGGATTTTGCAGCTTGTCGGGTCTGTCGAGGGTGTTCACGTCGTGGGGGCACAAGTGCTTGCAGTTCTTCAGAGCATTCACCATTATAATACTTGTAGAACAGGCAGAGGGATGCAACGTTTCGACGATGGGACAGAGGCTGAAGCTTTGATGCCAGTTTAGGGCCTATCAGATTTGCGACTCTCTTTTGAACTCTGTCAAGGAGCGAGAGACTAGTAGCCGATGCACCGGCCCAAATGTGACAGCAATACTCCATACATGGGCGAATAGTGGCCTTATAGAGGTACTTGATACTTTCGGGTGTTAGAAGTTTTCTAGCACGGTAGAGAGAGCCCACCTTCCTCGCAGCGGCCCTGGCAATGCCCTCGATGTAATTGTTCCAGCTCATGTTTCCTGTGAACGTTAGGCCAAGGAGCTTGAAAGACGTACTCTCAGCTAAAGAGTTGTTGGCCATTGCTATAGGTGGTAGAGAAGGTTTCTTGTAATTATTGAATGAAACCAGTTTTGTCTTGGTGGCATTGAACGTTACCATCCATTTTTGTCCCCATTCCACTACTGATTTGAGGTCATCCTCTAGTGTTTCTGCCATTACTTTAGATATATGTTCATTTGTTTTCCTGTCGTGCCTGCTATTGAGTGTGGTGTCATCAGCATATATACCCATCTCAGAGGCAATTTTGTCGGGGAGGTCATTTATGAATATCAGGAACAGCAGAGGACCAAGGATTGATCCCTGGGGCACTCCCGCATTTATATTATATTGTTTAGACATACGACCGTCGAGGACAACCTGGATTTTTCTCTTATCTAAGAAGGATTTAATTATGTTAAGTATTCTACCAGTGATACCATAAGATCTAATCTTCCTGAGGAGACCCTCATGCCATACCCTGTCAAAAGCCTTAGATATATCTAGAGCTACCGCTCTGCCCTCTCCCGCTTTGTCCAGTGAATGGTATATGCGTTCAGAGATTACAGTGAGGATGTCTTCCGTGGAACGGGCTTGTCTAAATCCATATTGATGGTCGGTCAGAAGTTTAGCATCTGTAAGGTGCTGGACTAGAGCATGGTTAATTAAGGTCTCAAATATTTTGGCAAAAAGTGGGAGGAGGCTAATAGGGCGATAATTTAATGGGTCAGTTCTTTCGCCAGAATTCTTGAATACTGGTACCACAGAAGCAGTTTTCCAACAGCTCGGAAAGCAAGATTCATTAAGGCATTTGTTGTAGAGTTTGGAGAGAACTGGAGCTACTTCGGCTGAGCACTTTTTTAATAGCACAGCTGGGATGAGGTCGGGTCCACATGCTTTGGAAGTGTCAAGGTTTTTTATGATAGCATGCACCTGAGCAGGGGTGATTTCCAGATCGTCTAGCGTAGCGTCTGTCCGCATAGGAAAGTCAGGTAGGGGGTGGTTTAGAGGGTCCAGTGTAGAGTTGGAGGCAAACCGACTGGCAAGCATGTTAGCCTTCTCGGTTGCTGAGCAAAGAACCTCGTGATTGTTGGTTAGTGGGGGAATTGTTGATTGCCCATTATTTACTACACTGTTGTAGATTTTCCAGAAGTCACGAGTTCCTAATTTTTGTGCTTCGATGCGTTTTTTAGTGGTTTGAACCTGAATCATAAAAATTGGTCAGTCATCTCATAAGATGTATAGCAATAACATACTGAAGTTTAAGACACCAAATCGTACAATAAACGTTTAATATAAAACATGAAGTAAAAGACTCACCAAATGTATAATGGAAGATCCTTCTCCAGATTCAGCCACTTTTACATCGGTAATACCTTCCTAAAAAAAAAAAAAAAAAAAAAAAAAATTTCATTTCTCAGTTTTCATATTTTTTTCTGAATGAAATAAAATTGATAAATGAACATTCATCAATTTTATTTCATTTACTTATATTTTATTCAGATCATCATATCTTATCGCAATAGAAATTAACCCATCGCATGGCGGTGCTGTTTGCCTCCTTAAGGTCTTGGCTTGAGCAATGAAATGAGGACCCAATCGGCAGTTTTCCGTAAGGTGTTGCATCGTTTGTACCTCTCCACATGGACATAAAGGTGAGGTGTCTAGGCCGCACTTGTGGAGATTGTCTTTTGTTTTGCCTACTTTGGCTCTGGCTCTATTTAGAGTCACCCAGTTTTTTCTACCAAGGTTTGAACCTTGGGGGAGTGTTTCTTTTGGGTCTGGTAGGGCTTCATTTTTATTCCTGCTGTTATAGTCTTGCCATTCAGATTTTACTTTGAAATGCTCTTTTTTCAAAATGTTTTATTTTTAATAAAATATTGTAATCAAAATATATTTTTTCGTCTTTACCTTGATTTTTTTTAAAATGATTTTATAAAAAATATTTTTGAAGTTTACATAAAAATATACTTTCAAATACTTTTTTAATATCTTGTAATGAAAACATTATTTTAGTCTTTACATTGAAATATTTTTTAAGCTTACATGAAAAATATTTTTTATAGTTTAAAAAATTCTTAATTAAATTAAAATTATCCCTGCGTGAAGAAATCTGATTTCTAGTTTCAAAGGAGAGAATTTGCACAGCTCTATCATCAAGAATTCTGATTCAGAAAACACCAATTTTCAAAATATACTTCCCAAAAATACCAATTTGTAAAATACACATTATGACTTCCCAAAAATACCAATTTGCAAAATATACGACTTTCCAAAAATACCAATTTGCAAAATATACAACTTCCCAAAAATACCAATTTGCATAATATACGACTTTCCAAAAATACCAATTTGCAAAATATACAACTTCCCAAAAATATCAATTTGTAAAATACACATTATGACTTCCCAAAAATACCAATTTGCAAAATATACAACTTCCCAAAAATACCAATTTGCAAAATATACAACTTTCCAAAAATTACCAATTTGTAAAATACATAATACAACTTCCCAAAAATACCAATTTGCAAAATATACAACTTCCCAAAAATACCAATTTGCAAAATATACAGCTTTCCAAAAATATCAATTTGCAAAATATACAACTTTCCAAAAATACCAATTTGCAAAATATACGACTTCCCAAAAATATCAATTTGCAAAATATACAACTTTCCAAAAATACCAATTTGCAAAATATACGACTTCCCAAAAATATCAATTTGCAAAATATACAACTTTCCAAAAATATCATTTTGCAAAATATACAACTTTCCAAAAATATCAATTTGCAAAATATACGACTTCCCAAAAATAACAATTTGCAAAATATACAACTTCCCAAAAATACCAATTTGCAAAATATACAACTTTCCAAAAATATCAATTTGCAAAATATACAACTTTCCAAAAATACCAATTTGCAAAATATACAACTTCCCAAAAATACCAATTTGCAAAATATACAACTTCCCAAAAATATCAATTTGCAAAATATACAACTTCCCAAAAATATGGGATGAAAATAAGCAGAAAATATTGTTCTTACCTCTGCCAAAGCATCGACAAATCTACTTATTTCAAGTGTGCCCCAAATGTACGAACGAATTGCCCCTTCAGCCTTCAGTTTTTCCTTCAAAGGTAAGTCATCAGGAACTGGCTGGAAAACAAAGTCAACAAAACAAAAATGATAACAATGAGTTTTCTCTCTAATTAAAATTGTTTTTTTTTGTATATTGAACGTGGGAAAAAAACATGCTTCTAATATATCTTCAAGTAGAAAATGATTATTTTTTTCAATATTGCATTCCATAGTTTTCCATTTATTTTCAGGTTTCATATGATTTTCATGATTTTCTATGGCTGCACTTGGCATTCGTGATCAAGATTTCACTGATTCTCTTTTACTGATTTGGAATATGTGGTGCTATAGGGAAAAAAAGGAGTCTCTCGCTTCTAACGCATAAAACCAAGTTTCCCCTTTCAAAACTAACACTGGTGCTACCAGATCAGGATATCTGAAGATATTGGCTTCCCGAGACAAAATTCACCTAACATTGATGCTTTTTGTTTTTCTATTTCTTTTTGCTAAACTTTTGTTCTGCAAAACCAAAACCAAAAACAAAAACAACAACCCACCTTTCCCCCTCTTTTTCTTTCTTCCCATTTCCAATTTCTCTATCTATCTCCCCCACTTCCTGACTGGTTTCCTAACTTAAAATGTACCAAACATTAATACTGTAACCCTTTTTCCCTCTCCCATTGCAAAACTCATTCATGTTCTGCAGGCGAGGGAACAAAAACGATAAAATACACTATAAAACAACCAAACCAAACACTACAAACTAGCGATTGAAGATACAAAGAGTTTAAAGAATAAAAACCTTCTACAAAATAACTGGATACAACATGAATACTATTTCCAAAATAACTGGATTCGGCATTAAATAACCCAAAAAGGGGTGATATGTCATAAAACCACCAAACCAAACCAAACGTAGCACAGATCTTTGTTTTGTTCCAGCTGAAATGAAGAAAATACTCATTTTGATAAACTCTCAGGAAAAATGATTGCATCATTCTACCGTTCTGATGCAGTCTTCTATCTATATAAGAATGAGATACATTCTAAGATGGAGTACTGCTTCCACATTTGGGGAGATGTTGCCCAGAGCATTCTTTCTTGCTTTGATAGAGTACAAAATCGATTTCACAGCCAAGTCAGGGGATGATCTCGTGTTCTACAGGCCTTTCTTACAGAAGAAGCATTGCTAATCTTTCTCTATTTTATCGTTATTTCTATAAAAAATTCTGAACTTAATTTTAATCTCTAGTTCCTCCTTGTAAGATATTCACAGCAAGAACTTGTCTTTCTACCACAACTATAAAAAAAACTTTCCTTTCCATCTCCATGTGCTTAATATCATAGACAACTTTCATGAACAGAGTTCCTTTCTAAGAACTTCCGATCTAAGGAACACATGACCATGGAACTGTTTCCCTGAGGGCTATAAATTTTTATTTTTATGATATAAAAAAGTTATGGTGTGAGAAGTTTTATAGTCGTGTAGATAGAGGTCACTATATTAGAGACTATTCTCTACATATTTATTCTAATTCAATGTTGGGTATGAATATTTATTCTAATTCAATGTTGTGTATGAATATTTATTCTAATTCAATGTTGTGTATGAATATTTATTCTAATTCAATGTTGTGTATGAATATTTATCCTAATTCAATGTTGGGTATGAATATTTATTCTAATTCAATGTTGTGTATGAATATTTATTCTAATTCAATGTTGTGTATGAATATTTATTCTAATTCAATGTTGTGTATGAATATTTATTCTAATTCAATGTTGTGTATGAATATTTATTCTAATTCAATGTTGTGTATGAATATTTATTCTAGTTCAATGTTATGTATGAATATTTATTCTAATTCAATGTTGTGTATGAATATTTATTCTAATTCAATGTTGGGTATGAATATTTATTCTAATTCAATGTTGTGTATGAATATTTATTCTAATTCAATGTTGGGTATGAATATTTATTCTAATTCAATGTTGGGTATGAATATTTATTCTAATTCAATGTTGGGTATGAATATTTATTCTAATTCAATGTTGTGTATGAATATTTATTCTAATTCAATGTTGTGTATGAATATTTATTCTAATTCAATGTTGTGTATGAATATTTATTCTAATTCAATGTTGTGTATGAATATTTATTCTAATTCAATGTTGTGTATGAATATTTATTCTAATTCAATGTTGTGTATGAATATTTATTCTAATTCAATGTTGGGTATGAATATTTATTCTAATTCAATGTTGTGTATGAATATTTATTCTAATTCAATGTTGTGTATGAATATTTATTCTAATTCAATGTTGGGTATGAATATTTATTCTAATTCAATGTTGGGTATGAATATTTATTCTAATTCAATGTTGTGTATGAATATTTATTCTAATTCAATGTTGTGTATGAATATTTATTCTAGTTCAATGTTATGTATGAATATTTATTCTAATTCAATGTTGTGTATGAATATTTATTCTAATTCAATGTTGGGTATGAATATTTATTCTAATTCAATGTTGTGTATGAATATTTATTCTAATTCAATGTTGTGTATGAATATTTATCCTAATTCAATGTTGTGTATGAATATTTATTCTAGTTCAATGTTGTGTATGAATATTTATCCTAATTCAATGTTGGGTATGAATATTTATTCTAATTCAATGTTGTGTATGAATATTTATTCTAATTCAATGTTGTGTATGAATATTTATTCTAGTTCAATGTTATGTATGAATATTTATTCTAATTCAATGTTGTGTATGAATATTTATTCTAATTCAATGTTGTGTATGAATATTTATTCTAATTCAATGTTGTGTATGAATATTTATTCTAATTCAATGTTGTGTATGAATATTTATTCTAATTCAATGTTGGGTATGAATATTTATTCTAATTCAATGTTGTGTATGAATATTTATTCTAATTCAATGTTGTGTATGAATATTTATTCTAGTTCAATGTTATGTATGAATATTTATTCTAATTCAATGTTATGTATGAATATTTATCCTAATTCAATGTTGTGTATGAATATTTATTCTAATTCAATGTTGTGTATGAATATTTATTCTAATTCAATGTTGGGTATGAATATTTATCCTAATTCAATGTTGGGTATGAATATTTATTCTAATTCAATGTTGTGTATGAATATTTATTCTAATTCAATGTTGGGTATGAATATTTATTCTAATTCAATGTTGGGTATGAATATTTATTCTAATTCAATGTTGTGTATGAATATTTATTCTAATTCAATGTTGTGTATGAATATTTATTCTAGTTCAATGTTATGTATGAATATTTATTCTAATTCAATGTTGTGTATGAATATTTATTCTAATTCAATGTTGGGTATGAATATTTATCCTAATTCAATGTTGTGTATGAATATTTATTCTAATTCAATGTTGTGTATGAATATTTATTCTAATTCAATGTTGGGTATGAATATTTATTCTAATTCAATGTTGGGTATGAATATTTATTCTAATTCAATGTTGTGTATGAATATTTATTCTAATTCAATGTTGGGTATGAATATTTATTCTAATTCAATGTTGTGTATGAATATTTATTCTAATTCAATGTTGTGTATGAATATTTATTCTAATTCAATGTTGTGTATGAATATTTATTCTAATTCAATGTTGTGTATGAATATTTATTCTAGTTCAATGTTATGTATGAATATTTATTCTAATTCAATGTTGTGTATGAATATTTATTCTAATTCAATGTTGGGTATGAATATTTATTCTAATTCAATGTTGTGTATGAATATTTATTCTAATTCAATGTTGTGTATGAATATTTATTCTAATTCAATGTTGGGTATGAATATTTATTCTAATTCAATGTTATGTATGAATATTTATTCTAATTCAATGTTATGTATGAATATTTATTCTAATTCAATGTTGGGTATGAATATTTATTCTAATTCAATGTTGTGTATGAATATTTATTCTAATTCAATGTTATGTATGAATATTTATTCTAATTCAATGTTGGGTATGAATATTTATTCTAATTCAATGTTGTGTATGAATATTTATTCTAGTTCAATGTTATGTATGAATATTTATTCTAATTCAATGTTGTGTATGAATATTTATTCTAGTTCAATGTTATGTATGAATATTTATTCTAATTCAATGTTGTGTATGAATATTTATTCTAATTCAATGTTGTGTATGAATATTTATTCTAGTTCAATGTTATGTATGAATATTTATTCTAATTCAATGTTGGGTATGAATATTTATTCTAATTCAATGTTGTGTATGAATATTTATTCTAATTCAATGTTGGGTATGAATATTTATTCTAATTCAATGTTATGTATGAATATTTATTCTAGTTCAATGTTGTGTATGAATATTTATTCTAATTCAATGTTGTGTATGAATATTTATTCTAATTCAATGTTGTGTATGAATATTTATTCTAATTCAATGTTGGGTATGAATATTTATTCTAATTCAATGTTGGGTATGAATATTTATTCTAATTCAATGTTGTGTATGAATATTTATTCTAATTCAATGTTGTGTATGAATATTTATTCTAATTCAATGTTGTGTATGAATATTTATTCTAATTCAATGTTGGGTATGAATATTTATTCTAATTCAATGTTGTGTATGAATATTTATTCTAGTTCAATGTTATGTATGAATATTTATTCTAATTCAATGTTGTGTATGAATATTTATTCTAATTCAATGTTGGGTATGAATATTTATTCTAATTCAATGTTGTGTATGAATATTTATTCTAATTCAATGTTGTGTATGAATATTTATTCTAATTCAATGTTGGGTATGAATATTTATTCTAATTCAATGTTATGTATGAATATTTATTCTAATTCAATGTTATGTATGAATATTTATTCTAATTCAATGTTGGGTATGAATATTTATTCTAATTCAATGTTGTGTATGAATATTTATTCTAATTCAATGTTGTGTATGAATATTTATTCTAATTCAATGTTGGGTATGAATATTTATTCTAATTCAATGTTGTGTATGAATATTTATTCTAATTCAATGTTGGGTATGAATATTTATTCTAATTCAATGTTGTGTATGAATATTTATTCTAATTCAATGTTGTGTATGAATATTTATTCTAATTCAATGTTGTGTATGAATATTTATTCTAATTCAATGTTGTGTATGAATATTTATTCTAATTCAATGTTGGGTATGAATATTTATTCTAATTCAATGTTGGGTATGAATATTTATTCTAATTCAATGTTGTGTATGAATATTTATTCTAATTCAATGTTGGGTATGAATATTTATTCTAATTCAATGTTATGTATGAATATTTATTCTAATTCAATGTTGGGTATGAATATTTATTCTAATTCAATGTTATGTATGAATATTTATTCTAATTCAATGTTGTGTATGAATATTTATTCTAATTCAATGTTGTGTATGAATATTTATTCTAATTCAATGTTATGTATGAATATTTATTCTAGTTCAATGTTGTGTATGAATATTTATTCTAATTCAATGTTATGTATGAATATTTATTCTAATTCAATGTTGTGTATGAATATTTATTCTAATTCAATGTTATGTATGAATATTTATTCTAATTCAATGTTGTGTATGAATATTTATTCTAATTCAATGTTATGTATGAATATTTATTCTAGTTCAATGTTATGTATGAATATTTATTCTAATTCAATGTTGTGTATGAATATTTATTCTAATTCAATGTTGTGTATGAATATTTATTCTAATTCAATGTTGGGTATGAATATTTATTCTAATTCAATGTTATGTATGAATATTTATTCTAATTCAATGTTGTGTATGAATATTTATTCTAATTCAATGTTGTGTATGAATATTTATTCTAATTCAATGTTATGTATGAATATTTATTCTAATTCAATGTTGGGTATGAATATTTATTCTAATTCAATGTTGTGTATGAATATTTATTCTAGTTCAATGTTATGTATGAATATTTATTCTAATTCAATGTTGGGTATGAATATTTATTCTAATTCAATGTTGTGTATGAATATTTATTCTAATTCAATGTTATGTATGAATATTTATTCTAATTCAATGTTGGGTATGAATATTTATTCTAATTCAATGTTATGTATGAATATTTATTCTAATTCAATGTTGTGTATGAATATTTATTCTAGTTCAATGTTATGTATGAATATTTATTCTAATTCAATGTTGGGTATGAATATTTATTCTAATTCAATGTTGGGTATGAATATTTATTCTAATTCAATGTTGGGTATGAATATTTATTCTAATTCAATGTTATGTATGAATATTTATTCTAGTTCAATGTTATGTATGAATATTTATTCTAATTCAATGTTGTGTATGAATATTTATTCTAATTCAATGTTGGGTATGAATATTTATTCTAATTCAATGTTATGTATGAATATTTATTCTAATTCAATGTTGGGTATGAATATTTATTCTAATTCAATGTTATGTATGAATATTTATTCTAATTCAATGTTATGTATGAATATTTATTCTAATTCAATGTTATGTATGAATATTTATTCTAATTCAATGTTATGTATGAATATTTATTCTAATTCAATGTTGTGTATGAATATTTATTCTAATTCAATGTTGTGTATGAATATTTATTCTAATTCAATGTTGGGTATGAATATTTATTCTAATTCAATGTTATGTATGAATATTTATTCTAGTTCAATGTTATGTATGAATATTTATTCTAATTCAATGTTGTGTATGAATATTTATTCTAATTCAATGTTGGGTATGAATATTTATTCTAGTTCAATGTTGGGTATGAATATTTATTCTAATTCAATGTTGTGTATGAATATTTATTCTAATTCAATGTTGGGTATGAATATTTATTCTAATTCAATGTTATGTATGAATATTTATTCTAATTCAATGTTGTGTATGAATATTTATTCTAATTCAATGTTGTGTATGAATATTTATTCTAATTCAATGTTATGTATGAATATTTATTCTAATTCAATGTTATGTATGAATATTTATTCTAATTCAATGTTATGTATGAATATTTATTCTAATTCAATGTTATGTATGAATATTTATTCTAATTCAATGTTGGGTATGAATATTTATTCTAATTCAATGTTGTGTATGAATATTTATTCTAATTCAATGTTATGTATGAATATTTATTCTAATTCAATGTTATGTATGAATATTTATTCTAATTCAATGTTATGTATGAATATTTATTCTAATTCAATGTTGTGTATGAATATTTATTCTAATTCAATGTTGTGTATGAATATTTATTCTAATTCAATGTTGTGTATGAATATTTATTCTAGTTCAATGTTATGTATGAATATTTATTCTAATTCAATGTTGGGTATGAATATTTATTCTAATTCAATGTTGGGTATGAATATTTATTCTAATTCAATGTTGGGTATGAATATTTATTCTAATTCAATGTTATGTATGAATATTTATTCTAGTTCAATGTTATGTATGAATATTTATTCTAATTCAATGTTGTGTATGAATATTTATTCTAATTCAATGTTGTGTATGAATATTTATTCTAATTCAATGTTATGTATGAATATTTATTCTAATTCAATGTTGGGTATGAATATTTATTCTAATTCAATGTTATGTATGAATATTTATTCTAATTCAATGTTGTGTATGAATATTTATTCTAATTCAATGTTATGTATGAATATTTATTCTAATTCAATGTTATGTATGAATATTTATTCTAATTCAATGTTGTGTATGAATATTTATTCTAATTCAATGTTGTGTATGAATATTTATTCTAATTCAATGTTGGGTATGAATATTTATTCTAATTCAATGTTATGTATGAATATTTATTCTAGTTCAATGTTATGTATGAATATTTATTCTAATTCAATGTTGTGTATGAATATTTATTCTAATTCAATGTTGGGTATGAATATTTATTCTAGTTCAATGTTGGGTATGAATATTTATTCTAATTCAATGTTGTGTATGAATATTTATTCTAATTCAATGTTGGGTATGAATATTTATTCTAATTCAATGTTATGTATGAATATTTATTCTAATTCAATGTTGTGTATGAATATTTATTCTAATTCAATGTTGTGTATGAATATTTATTCTAATTCAATGTTATGTATGAATATTTATTCTAATTCAATGTTATGTATGAATATTTATTCTAATTCAATGTTATGTATGAATATTTATTCTAATTCAATGTTGGGTATGAATATTTATTCTAATTCAATGTTGTGTATGAATATTTATTCTAATTCAATGTTATGTATGAATATTTATTCTAATTCAATGTTATGTATGAATATTTATTCTAATTCAATGTTATGTATGAATATTTATTCTAATTCAATGTTGTGTATGAATATTTATTCTAATTCAATGTTGTGTATGAATATTTATTCTAATTCAATGTTGTGTATGAATATTTATTCTAGTTCAATGTTATGTATGAATATTTATTCTAATTCAATGTTGGGTATGAATATTTATTCTAATTCAATGTTGGGTATGAATATTTATTCTAATTCAATGTTGGGTATGAATATTTATTCTAATTCAATGTTATGTATGAATATTTATTCTAGTTCAATGTTATGTATGAATATTTATTCTAATTCAATGTTGTGTATGAATATTTATTCTAATTCAATGTTGTGTATGAATATTTATTCTAATTCAATGTTATGTATGAATATTTATTCTAATTCAATGTTGGGTATGAATATTTATTCTAATTCAATGTTATGTATGAATATTTATTCTAATTCAATGTTGTGTATGAATATTTATTCTAATTCAATGTTATGTATGAATATTTATTCTAATTCAATGTTATGTATGAATATTTATTCTAATTCAATGTTGTGTATGAATATTTATTCTAATTCAATGTTGTGTATGAATATTTATTCTAATTCAATGTTGGGTATGAATATTTATTCTAATTCAATGTTATGTATGAATATTTATTCTAGTTCAATGTTATGTATGAATATTTATTCTAATTCAATGTTGTGTATGAATATTTATTCTAATTCAATGTTGGGTATGAATATTTATTCTAGTTCAATGTTGGGTATGAATATTTATTCTAATTCAATGTTGTGTATGAATATTTATTCTAATTCAATGTTGGGTATGAATATTTATTCTAATTCAATGTTATGTATGAATATTTATTCTAATTCAATGTTGTGTATGAATATTTATTCTAATTCAATGTTGTGTATGAATATTTATTCTAATTCAATGTTATGTATGAATATTTATTCTAATTCAATGTTATGTATGAATATTTATTCTAATTCAATGTTATGTATGAATATTTATTCTAATTCAATGTTATGTATGAATATTTATTCTAATTCAATGTTGGGTATGAATATTTATTCTAATTCAATGTTGTGTATGAATATTTATTCTAATTCAATGTTATGTATGAATATTTATTCTAATTCAATGTTATGTATGAATATTTATTCTAATTCAATGTTATGTATGAATATTTATTCTAATTCAATGTTGTGTATGAATATTTATTCTAATTCAATGTTGTGTATGAATATTTATTCTAATTCAATGTTGTGTATGAATATTTATTCTAATTCAATGTTATGTATGAATATTTATTCTAATTCAATGTTATGTATGAATATTTATTCTAATTCAATGTTGGGTATGAATATTTATTCTAATTCAATGTTGGGTATGAATATTTATTCTAATTCAATGTTATGTATGAATATTTATTCTAATTCAATGTTGTGTATGAATATTTATTCTAATTCAATGTTGTGTATGAATATTTATTCTAATTCAATGTTATGTATGAATATTTATTCTAATTCAATGTTATGTATGAATATTTATTCTAATTCAATGTTATGTATGAATATTTATTCTAATTCAATGTTATGTATGAATATTTATTCTAATTCAATGTTGGGTATGAATATTTATTCTAATTCAATGTTGTGTATGAATATTTATTCTAATTCAATGTTATGTATGAATATTTATTCTAATTCAATGTTATGTATGAATATTTATTCTAATTCAATGTTATGTATGAATATTTATTCTAATTCAATGTTGTGTATGAATATTTATTCTAGTTCAATGTTATGTATGAATATTTATTCTAATTCAATGTTGTGTATGAATATTTATTCTAATTCAATGTTATGTATGAATATTTATTCTAGTTCAATGTTGTGTATGAATATTTATTCTAATTCAATGTTGGGTATGAATATTTATTCTAATTCAATGTTATGTATGAATATTTATTCTAATTCAATGTTATGTATGAATATTTATTCTAGTTCAATGTTATGTATGAATATTTATTCTAATTCAATGTTGTGTATGAATATTTATTCTAGTTCAATGTTATGTATGAATATTTATTCTAATTCAATGTTGTGTATGAATATTTATTCTAATTCAATGTTATGTATGAATATTTATTCTAATTCAATGTTATGTATGAATATTTATTCTAATTCAATGTTGGGTATGAATATTTATTCTAATTCAATGTTATGTATGAATATTTATTCTAATTCAATGTTGGGTATGAATATTTATTCTAATTCAATGTTATGTATGAATATTTATTCTAGTTCAATGTTATGTATGAATATTTATTCTAATTCAATGTTGTGTATGAATATTTATTCTAATTCAATGTTGTGTATGAATATTTATTCTAATTCAATGTTATGTATGAATATTTATTCTAATTCAATGTTGGGTATGAATATTTATTCTAATTCAATGTTATGTATGAATATTTATTCTAATTCAATGTTATGTATGAATATTTATTCTAGTTCAATGTTATGTATGAATATTTATTCTAATTCAATGTTGTGTATGAATATTTATTCTAATTCAATGTTGTGTATGAATATTTATTCTAATTCAATGTTGGGTATGAATATTTATTCTAATTCAATGTTATGTATGAATATTTATTCTAATTCAATGTTGTGTATGAATATTTATTCTAATTCAATGTTGTGTATGAATATTTATTCTAATTCAATGTTATGTATGAATATTTATTCTAATTCAATGTTGTGTATTAATATTTATTCTAATTCAATGTTGGGTATGAATATTTATTCTAATTCAATGTTGTGTATGAATATTTATTCTAATTCAATGTTATGTATGAATATTTATTCTAATTCAATGTTGTGTATTAATATTTATTCTAATTCAATGTTGGGTATGAATATTTATTCTAATTCAATGTTGTGTATGAATATTTATTCTAATTCAATGTTATGTATGAATATTTATTCTAGTTCAATGTTATGTATGAATATTTATTCTAATTCAATGTTGTGTATGAATATTTATTCTAATTCAATGTTATGTATGAATATTTATTCTAGTTCAATGTTATGTATGAATATTTATTCTAATTCAATGTTGTGTATGAATATTTATTCTAATTCAATGTTGTGTATGAATATTTATTCTAATTCAATGTTGGGTATGAATATTTATTCTAATTCAATGTTATGTATGAATATTTATTCTAATTCAATGTTATGTATGAATATTTATTCTAATTCAATGTTGGGTATGAATATTTATTCTAATTCAATGTTATGTATGAATATTTATTCTAATTCAATGTTGGGTATGAATATTTATTCTAATTCAATGTTATGTATGAATATTTATTCTAATTCAATGTTGGGTATGAATATTTATTCTAATTCAATGTTATGTATGAATATTTATTCTAGTTCAATGTTATGTATGAATATTTATTCTAATTCAATGTTGTGTATGAATATTTATTCTAATTCAATGTTGTGTATGAATATTTATTCTAATTCAATGTTGGGTATGAATATTTATTCTAATTCAATGTTATGTATGAATATTTATTCTAATTCAATGTTGTGTATGAATATTTATTCTAATTCAATGTTGTGTATGAATATTTATTCTAATTCAATGTTGGGTATGAATATTTATTCTAATTCAATGTTATGTATGAATATTTATTCTAGTTCAATGTTATGTATGAATATTTATTCTAATTCAATGTTGTGTATGAATATTTATTCTAATTCAATGTTGTGTATGAATATTTATTCTAATTCAATGTTGGGTATGAATATTTATTCTAATTCAATGTTATGTATGAATATTTATTCTAATTCAATGTTGTGTATGAATATTTATTCTAATTCAATGTTATGTATGAATATTTATTCTAGTTCAATGTTATGTATGAATATTTATTCTAATTCAATGTTGTGTATGAATATTTATTCTAATTCAATGTTGTGTATGAATATTTATTCTAATTCAATGTTGGGTATGAATATTTATTCTAATTCAATGTTATGTATGAATATTTATTCTAATTCAATGTTATGTATGAATATTTATTCTAATTCAATGTTGGGTATGAATATTTATTCTAATTCAATGTTATGTATGAATATTTATTCTAATTCAATGTTGTGTATGAATATTTATTCTAATTCAATGTTATGTATGAATATTTATTCTAATTCAATGTTGGGTATGAATATTTATTCTAATTCAATGTTGGGTATGAATATTTATCCTAATTCAATGTTGGGTATGAATATTTATTCTAATTCAATGTTATGTATGAATATTTATTCTAATTCAATGTTGTGTATGAATATTTATTCTAATTCAATGTTGTGTATGAATATTTATTCTAATTCAATGTTGGGTATGAATATTTATTCTAATTCAATGTTGTGTATGAATATTTATTCTAATTCAATGTTGTGTATGAATATTTATCCTAATTCAATGTTGTGTATGAATATTTATTCTAGTTCAATGTTATGTATGAATATTTATTCTAATTCAATGTTGGGTATGAATATTTATTCTAATTCAATGTTATGTATGAATATTTATTCTAATTCAATGTTGTGTATGAATATTTATTCTAATTCAATGTTATGTATGAATATTTATTCTAATTCAATGTTGGGTATGAATATTTATTCTAATTCAATGTTGGGTATGAATATTTATCCTAATTCAATGTTGGGTATGAATATTTATTCTAATTCAATGTTATGTATGAATATTTATTCTAATTCAATGTTGTGTATGAATATTTATTCTAATTCAATGTTGTGTATGAATATTTATTCTAATTCAATGTTGGGTATGAATATTTATTCTAATTCAATGTTGTGTATGAATATTTATTCTAATTCAATGTTGTGTATGAATATTTATCCTAATTCAATGTTGTGTATGAATATTTATTCTAGTTCAATGTTATGTATGAATATTTATTCTAATTCAATGTTGTGTATGAATATTTATTCTAATTCAATGTTGGGTATGAATATTTATTCTAATTCAATGTTGGGTATGAATATTTATCCTAATTCAATGTTGGGTATGAATATTTATTCTAATTCAATGTTGTGTATGAATATTTATTCTAATTCAATGTTGGGTATGAATATTTATTCTAATTCAATGTTGGGTATGAATATTTATTCTAATTCAATGTTGGGTATGAATATTTATTCTAATTCAATGTTGTGTATGAATATTTATTCTAATTCAATGTTGTGTATGAATATTTATCCTAATTCAATGTTGTGTATGAATATTTATTCTAATTCAATGTTGTGTATGAATATTTATTCTAGTTCAATGTTATGTATGAATATTTATTCTAATTCAATGTTGTGTATGAATATTTATTCTAATTCAATGTTGTGTATGAATATTTATTCTAATTCAATGTTGGGTATGAATATTTATTCTAATTCAATGTTGTGTATGAATATTTATTCTAATTCAATGTTGTGTATGAATATTTATCCTAATTCAATGTTGTGTATGAATATTTATTCTAGTTCAATGTTATGTATGAATATTTATTCTAATTCAATGTTGTGTATGAATATTTATTCTAGTTCAATGTTATGTATGAATATTTATACTAATTCAATGTTGGGTATGAATATTTATTCTAATTCAATGTTGTGTATGAATATTTATTCTAATTCAATGTTGGGTATGAATATTTATTCTAATTCAATGTTGTGTATGAATATTTATTCTAATTCAATGTTGTGTATGAATATTTATTCTAATTCAATGTTGGGTATGAATATTTATTCTAATTCAATGTTGTGTATGAATATTTATTCTAATTCAATGTTGTGTATGAATATTTATCCTAATTCAATGTTGTGTATGAATATTTATTCTAGTTCAATGTTATGTATGAATATTTATTCTAATTCAATGTTGTGTATGAATATTTATTCTAGTTCAATGTTATGTATGAATATTTATTCTAATTCAATGTTGGGTATGAATATTTATTCTAGTTCAATGTTATGTATGAATATTTATACTAATTCAATGTTGGGTATGAATATTTATTCTAATTCAATGTTGGGTATGAATATTTATTCTAATTCAATGTTGGGTATGAATATTTATTCTAATTCAATGTTGTGTATGAATATTTATTCTAATTCAATGTTGGGTATGAATATTTATTCTAATTCAATGTTGTGTATGAATATTTATTCTAATTCAATGTTGTGTATGAATATTTATTCTAATTCAATGTTGGGTATGAATATTTATTCTAATTCAATGTTGTGTATGAATATTTATTCTAATTCAATGTTGTGTATGAATATTAGGCCAAAGCTAATTGTTAAAAGAAAAAAGTTTTGTCTTTGTAGCATCTAATATCAACATCCATTCTTGCCTCCATTTTATTACAAACCAGGGGTGAGTGCTCAATTTGCATACAGGTCAAAAACAGAGCTTGGCATCAACAGCAAACATACCCATCTCAGATGCAATTGCATCTGGGAGATCATTTTTGAAAATCAGAAATTATAAAGGTCTATGTATCAACTCCAGATGTACACCCGCATCAATGAGGTGTTGTTTGGATGTATGGTTATCAGGAGTGCTCTGGATCTTTCTTTTAGCTAAGAAAGATCTGATTCTATTCAATATTCATCCAATAACATACAAATTGATTTTCAATTGGTTACATCAAGTGTTACTCCTCAGCTTCATCTGCTTTATTTATATATGCACTCAGAGATGACAGTTGCAATATTTACAGTGGAACGCGAATGTCTAAATCAACAATTTTTGTCAGAAAGAAGTTTGGCTTATTCAAGACCTGCCTGGCGGTGCCTGGGTGTTTGGAGATTTGTGTTGAGCAAAAAAAAAAGAAAAAAAAAAAAAAAAAATGGTAGTACGCAGACAGGCTCGAACCCGTACCGGGAAGGAGGAAAGGAACATGAAAAAAAAACTGACATCTTTGCTGTTGCATCCATCGCCAAACCGGAAGTGGCGAAGGTTTAAATTAAGGCTAGTCAATTGAAAAGAGGGGATGACTTTCAAAAATATAAGTGAAAAAAGGTACCCCTCCCTATAGAAAAGTGCTTAGTCAAGCTACGCTGAAGCGGAGTAGGGCTCCGAAACAAATGGACGACTTTCTAAGAAAAACACCGGATATCCGTGGCGGAGACGTTAACCTTAATATCATTTAAAAAATCAACAACAGAAACTACGTAAACAGATAAATGATAAAAAACTAAATGGTAAATTGTCTATGGCATCATAGCGTAATGGGTTAGAGCGCTAGACTAAAATATATAAGGTCCGGGGTTCGAATCCCAACAACAGTCAAGCTATGCTGAAGAGGAGTAGGGCTCCGAAACATGCGTGTCCGTAGATTACTGTTTTTAAAAATAATAAATAAATATATATATATTGTGGAAACCTGATTTATTCACTTATATTTTCTTTTTACATATACCAATCCTTATTTAAGAAGCTCAATGTAATTACAGAGCATATAATGAATACATGACAAAAGTCTATATTCCAAATTTCATGATGTTGACAATCTTACAATTTATTTAATTCAGTTGACAAATATATATATATATATATATATATATATATATATATACGAGCAAACAGTTAATAAAGCATGTTAAAAAACACTTTGAAATGCGTTAAAAACATATTTAATCTGAAAAGGAAACACTAGATAAGTGGATAGTCCTTAATCCGCGGAGTTTCGAAGAAATACTTTCCTTCTCATCAGAGGGAAGGAATTAGCAAAATGCGGGATTGGATTTTGCATGCAAAAGTATTCGATGAAACAACAAGTAAGTCAAAGATCTTACTTGATAATAAAAAAAGTGAAGCAGAGGGAATATGATGAAAAAAAAGGTGATTACACATGAATGGATAGTTTGGTGGAAGATAAATAATCCAATATATATATATATATATATATATATAATTTAATTCTTATTTCATAATCTTTTAGCTAATTTTGGCCATCATCATTCTTCACACTTCCACATAGGATGGTTGATGCAAATAACCTACAGTCATCCTTTTAGGGCAACTTCTCTTGCATGTCCGGTATCTGGAATTATTCCTCATCATTAAAGAGAAAAGACTCACCTCAAGAACAAATTTGTTATCCTTGCCAGTGACACAACCAGTTACCATGGTCATAAGTGTACCAGCTTTTACTTCTGTCGGTTCTAAAGTCGCAGCCAACTATCACAAAGCAAAAAAATAATAAAAAGAGATAATAATTAATGTATATTAACATACTCTTCTAGTTATCACGTAACTAGCATTTAAGCTGACATATCAAATTTTGATTTTTACTTGCAAATTTTCATTTATCATTATTGCACCATGTTATTGGCAATATAATACCGTACTTCACTGCAGTATATTTTTTTAAATTATGACAAAAATACATTAAAATCAGCAAGGAAAATAACACATATTTTTAATTGAAGAATATAAAAAGAGTTATCTCCCTTGCAAAATGTGCAAACAAATAAAAATTAACTAAAATGATTTTACTGCAACCCAAGTAATGCCAGGTAGTAATAGTTTATATATATATATATATATATATATATATATATATATATATATATATATATATATATATATATATATATACTAGCAAAAGTACTCGTCGTTGACTGGGTTCAAAAACAGCCTACAGAAAATGGACTCTGATTTATGAAAGTATGATAGGTTATGAAAACGAAGGGTTGTAAAGAGATACCTTCGAATTCGGGGATATCAAAACCAAAGCAAAATATGATGAAAGTAAAAATAAAATAAATAAACTCCATCATTTATTATACCATACCTGTTCACACTGAAACACTTATCACAATATTCTGTGGATCTATATTAAAAAAAACCTTGTTAAACTTTGTGACATATTTCCATTCTATGGAGGTCAGGCGAACACCCCATAATTTTATTATACCATTATTTCTTCAAACTGAAACATAATTATCAAATTATACTTACGCAGATAGATATGAAAAGTCTTTATTAAAGTTTGTGTCTATTTCCATTCTATGGAGGCCAGGCGCGAACACAGGCCCGACAATTTTATTATACCATCCCTATTTAAGTTAAAACATACTCATCAAAGTATTATTATGTACATCTATATCAAAAACACTTGTAAACGTTTTTTTTTTTTTCCCATACTTTGTGGACCAGGCGCATAGGCAGACTCCACAATTTTAATGAATCATCACTATGCCAGATCAAACATACCCATTCCTGTGTCTCGATACATCTTCTATCATTATATGTGATCAGTTTTCTATAATAGTCAACCATGTAGGAGCCTATTCGTGACCAGACACACACACACATACACACACATTCAGCTTTTTATTATATATATATATATATATATATATATATATATATTATAAGGTAAAATTAAAAGCCAAGAACAATGCGAGATTTTTTTTTTTTATAGAGTAAAATTAAGTGAAAACAAAATAAAAAAAATTTCTTTTTTTGTTGTTTGTTTTTTCTTTTTCACACAAATTTTAACTCTAAACAACAGTAAATTTTTTTTTTTTCTGTTGTATTCAATGGTGTTATGAGATTTATAACACCATTGAATACAACAGAAAAAAAAAAAATTTACTGTTGTTTAGAGTTAAAATTTGTGTGAAAAAGAAAAAAACAAACAACAAAAAAAGAAATTTATTTCTTTTGTTTTCACTTAATTTTACTCTATAAAAAAAAAAAAATCTCGCATTGTTCTTGGCTTTTAATTTTACCTTATAATTTTCTTCAACAATGCTTCAAGCAAACTACAATCTACTTATATATATATATATATATATATACAGATTTGATGGGAAAAAAATCTGCATATTTATTCATATACTAGACTTTCTAAAAATGAGAAGCTTATTGACTTAGATTGAGTGCTTTATGCCAACTTGATGGTTCAATATGGCTAAGTTTGTGGTCATTTTAGCATTATATTTACATTAATCCCTCGCTGTGAATCAAGTGGATTTACTATACCTTATCATAAAGGTTCATGCAAAATTTCAGTCAGGTCAGCACAGTAGTTTCTGAGAAAAAGTGGAATGTACAGACAGACAGATGAACAGATAGAGAAATATATTTCTTATATTATACATATAGTTTGGAATGAATAAACATTTCATTTGTAAGAGCAATATTTATTGTTTAAAAGGTCATACTATACAACAAATCAGTGATAAAATGAACGATTCTAGTGATCCTTAACTTCTCATTTTCCATTCGGCTCAAACCATGTGAGTTCAAGACAGGTGTGGTTGAAATTGTGCAACTCTTGCTTCCATATATCTTCTCCATGCAAAAATGTACAATATTATTTGTTGAGAGTGAAACCTTTTATATATGTTAATAAATGTTCTTAGTTTAATTTTTTTAAATATCTCTATCCATACAGTTGTTTCTGCCTTCCCCTCTACACCTTCATGGTGCGGCAGATTCTTGAATACAGTATTCAGACCGCATTCCCCTATTACGTGAACGACATCCAGCATCTCGAATGGGTTCAGAGCCTAGCGACGAGAATGGTGGCTGGCCTCAGGTGTCTATCCTATGAGCAACATTTAAGAGCTCTAAATCTTTTTTACCTTGAGCGCAGGTAGCTTCACAGTGACCTCATCATCGCTTACAATATCTTCCATGGACAATGCGGCCTGAACTGGGATCTTGTCTTCACCCTTGCCCTGGATCGTGGGCTCAGTGAGCATGCGAAAAATATCTACGTTCGACAGTTCCGGAGGCTTCAACACCAAACAGCATTCTCAGTTCAAGTGGCATCTCTGTAGAACCAGCTACTCAATGAGGTCATAATCCAGCCCACACTATAGGGCTTTGAGTTTGAGGCAATCTTAGACAGACGCTGGTCGGACCTCCACCGTTTTTCCCCTATATAGTTTCACTTTATATCTTCTTGTTCATGCCATAGATGAAATAGGTCTCAGTCCATTGTTGGTCCGATTCCTTGGCAGAATACATGGGGTAGGTTGCTATTACCTTCCCCAGCACAGTGGCATCTGACTCGGCAGTTTGCGCCTATCCGTTGTCCTTAGATCATCCGCATAACTGCAGTCGAATAACGTAACTCTTAAAACCATAGAACCATTGATCTGCTAGAGATTCATCCTCCTCCATGGCCATCCAACGCACTTATGGCGATGACATCAGAGTTACCTTCTTCTAGATGCCTGTCTTAACTAAGACTAGGGGTGAATCCCTCCCAGTGAACTAATGCGCCTCCAGATACCAACTTGGAAATTTCTATAACTCGCCATGGTACATACAGCGCTTAGCATTCCAAAATGGTAACCCATCTGATACTGGCCAGGCTCAGTGTTGCTTAATTTTGGTGATCTTCTTCTCACTTACTCCTCTCGTAAATGGTAGTCATTTGTGCATTTTATTCTTTGCCAATTAAATGAATGAATGTCCATTCAAAAACACATTTCTCTTGATAATCAAAAGGAAAGATGTTTCCAAAAGCAAACATCAGTGAGTTTTCATTTCCAACTAAATTAAATTGCAAAAAAATTAAATTGCAAAAAAAATTAAATTGCAAAAAAAATTAAATTGCAAAAAAATTAAATTGCAAAAAAAATTAAATTGCAAAAAAAATTAAATTGCAAAAAAAATTAAATTGCAAAAAAAATTAAATTGCAAAAAAATTAAATTGCAAAAAAAATTAAATTGCAAAAAAAATTAAATTGCAAAAAAATTAAATTGCAAAAAAAATTAAATTGCAAAAAAAATTAAATTGCAAAAAAAATTAAATTGCAAAAAAAATTAAATTGCAAAAAAATTAAAAAATGTTAAACCTCAAAACTGTTTTCTTCCTTCATTCCACATATTTTTTTTTCAAAAAGGAAAAAAAAAAAACAATGAAAAGATGAAAAATTTGCCTGTCAGAAAATATATTTTGAATTTTAATAATAAAGAAAAATGTGCGTTTTGAAATGAGTAGAAACAATGGACTCTTCTTTTAAAGTAAACTTGGTATCATTTATTAAATTACTATATAATTTGAATACAAATAGTAATACAAACACTTTTTGAGTGAATTTATTGGACTACATATATATATATATATATATAGTAATTTATAAAATATATATGGCGATTAAGCTACACTGAATATTCAGCGTTTCATCCACTCTAGGATTCCTCAGGCTTATGCGTGAATTCTGTGGTTGTTTATCGTTTTTATATGGTCCTTTTCTATTGAGGATTTAGTTAGCCAATCAGCTTTCTAGTATCCACCGCGCCCCTTCCTATCAGCCAATGGGCATGCATTTTATCGAACAAAGGATCTGTTTTAAAACTAGGTTAGTGGTTTAAGGCAGACATTTTCTTTTTTCTTTTTTTTGTTTGATCAGTTTTCGGCCAGAAATTTGGCTATTAAGAGGTCAAAGTTCAACGATTTGAACTTTGAGAACTCTACCAAACTCCTCCGTCAATTCTGGGTCTAAACACTTGAAATTTTAGATGTAGGTTACTTGGACGTGGATAAAACTTTTTAATTTGATTTGAGCCCAAAACAATAAATGTTAAGGGGTCAGAATTGGGGTCAAAGTTTTAAAAATTTGACCTCCGTGGTCTCTACCAAATTACTCAGCCAATTGTTTGTCTAAACATTTGAAATTTTACATAAAGTGTATTCAGACATAGGACAAACTTTTTAATCAGTTTTCGGCTGAAGATTTGGCTGCCAAGGACTCAAAGTTCAAAAGATCTAACATTTGCAGTCTCTAGCAAATTTTGGGTTTTATTATTGGAAATTTTACATATTCAGACATGCAGCAAGCTTTTTAACCAGTTTTGAGGTAAAAATTTGGCTGCCAAGAGATCAAAGTTGAACGAGCTGATTTTTAAAGACTCTACCAAATTCCTAGGCCAATTTTGGGTCTAAACACTTGAAATTTTAGATATAGGTTACCTGGACACGAGTCAAACTTTTTAATATATGTATACATATACACATAAAGTTATGAACAGTACATAGGGCCCGAGCAAAGCCGGGCTGAAATGCTAGTATGTATATATATATATATATATATATATATATATATATATATATATACACGCACACACACATATATATGTAGAGAGAGAGTGAGAGAGAGAGATTATTAGACTAAAAAAGAAAATGAAATCATTGGTATATTTATTTACCTTTGGATGAATTTCAATTCGTTCAAATTGTCGTTTGACAGGCAAATCCAGGATCTTTCCTCTTTTATAGGTTTTGGTTCGAGTAAGGTTTAAATCCTACAGCAAAAAAAAAAAAAAAAATGAATAAGAACATATTAGAAACGCTGGAAAATTAAAACATTTGGCACTTATACAGACATTAAAAAATGAAAATATCGAAAAAAAAAAAAAAAAGTTATATTGTACGTATCTGTTTTAGACTGAAGATCTCCGAAAAAAAATTGCTGTTAATTTGATCGAATAATTTTTGTTTTTTGTTTTTTTACAGCGGAAAACACATTTTTATGACAGCACATTGAAGGTACCTATTTACAATGCCTCCCCACGGGACAGAGTTAGACAGCAGGGTCGTTTTTTTAATGTGGAGAAAAGGTACAAAAATAAAAATTGTCTCAGTCGTGAAGGATTTCTCCTCCACTGAAAGAGAACGAGAAATGGAAGTGCCGCATCTGAAGAACAGATACTACATTTTGATCTTGGCCAAAGGTAGACATCTTGGAATTTTTTGAACATGCCACGGGGAGATAACTCAATGTAAAGCGACAACACTCCCTCCCCATTTTTAATACTAGCTTTTCTTCTTAAAAGTCGAACCTTTTACTCGGTATCATAACAAATTGTTTTTTCGCTGTAAAAAAAAACTACTTGACGAAATTAAGTGAAACTTTTTTTCGGAGAACTTTGTTCCATAATGGATACGTACAATATAACCTTTTTTCGATATTTTCATTTTTTAATGTCTTGATTAAACTGTACAAGTATCAAACATTTTATGAATGTAGTTTAACCATAACTGTAACAAACACTTCTCAGAGAACACATTCCTAATTCGATTCTCAATCAATTTTTAACTTCTTCCTGTATTTCCTTTCTTTAATGATGGCTTTCTTTTTTTCCTTCTTAATAAACATATTTAGATTTGTATCGTGATCCGTATTTCTTCACTTCCTTGTGGATGTAATGAATATAAGTACATCCGGGTTCCTCCTCACAAGAATATTTGTCAACTAAGCTCCAACCCCTTGTCCCATTGCCGTAATGTTGCATCTCTGTGCCGGTTTTACAAATATTTTAATGGAATGTGCTCTGATGAACTCGTTGCATTCTGTCCTCTTGACGTACATATCCTTGACAAATCTGCTTAGCAACTAAATCTCACCCCTTCACTGTTTGAGGTCCCTAAATACCAGTAAGCTTTCTATTCTAATAGTTTCTTCCCTCGAACAGCTAGACTTTGGAATTCCCTTCCTACTACCTGCTTCCCTGACTGTACTGATATGCAGAAGATTAAATGTAACGTAAAACAACATTTTGTTAATCTTTCCTAGGCACGGTCCTATATAGTTGGCCATTACATCCAAGTGGCGATATGACTTGTTAGAGGTGAATGGGAGTAAAACAAAATATGATTGGTCAGTTAAAAAATATGATTGGTCAGTTAAAAAATATGATTGGTCAGTTAAAAAAATATGATTGGTCAGTTAAAAAAATATGATTGGTCAGTTAAAAAAATATGATTGGTCAGTTAAAAAATATGATTGGTCAGTTAAAAAAATATGATTGGTCAGTTAAAAAAATATGATTGGTCAGTTAAAAAATATGATTGGTCAGTTAAAAAAATATGATTGGTCAGTTAAAAAATATGATTGGTCAGTTAAAGGAAAATATGATTGGTCAGTTAAAGGAAAATATGATTGGTCAGTTAAAAAATATGATTGGTCAGTTAAAAAATATGATTGGTCAGTTAAAAAATATGATTGGTCAGTTAAAGGAAAATATGATTGGTCAGTTAAAAAAAAAATATGATTGGTCAGTTAAAGAAAAATATGATTGGTCAGTTAAAAAAATATGATTGGTCAGTTAAAGAAAAATATGATTGGTCAGTTAAAGAAAAATATGATTGGTCAGTTAAACAAAATATGATTGGTCAAAGAAAAATATGATTGGTCAGTTAAAGAATAATATAGTCTATTATATAAATCTAACTTGCTTGTTTGTGTGTATGTACGTATGCTTGTATGCCTTGCTAAAACAGACGCGACTAACATTGACAAAATTGGTATCGTTAGAAAGATCGGTCTCTCGGCCAACAAATATCAAAAAAAAAAAACAGGCCAAAAGCATTAATTCTTTGACTGTCAACTGGGCCATTTTTTACAAAGAGCGGTCACTTTTGCGTCGATATTTTTGCAAAGTAATCATACGCCTTGCGATGACTAAGATGCAGTGGGTGCGGCGGATAAAGTGTTTCCTTTTTTTCACCTCATTTTCCTTTTAGCGTTAGTAGTTCCTGTATTTATCTCCTTTATTTAATGACTTCTGACTTACCTACTGATCTACCCAATTCTACTTCCCCACCAGCACTTTTTTAAACAACTGTTCCATCTCATATATGTCTATATAAATACGTGGGCCCAAATCCCACAAACATGCATACCTCACTCTGAATTTTCAGATGACACAACCCTTAATTCGATTATCAATCAATTTTAACTTCTTCACATTTCTTACATTTCATTTCATTAATGCTGACTTCCCTTAACACATTTAACTTCTTCACATTTCTTACATTTCATTAATGCTGACTTCCCTTAACACATTTAGGTATTAATTATGACTCGTGTTTCTTCACCCTTTCAGTGGTTATCCTCTTCAAACCTATTTACCATTACTATATTTATCTCCGAATGGTTAGGTCTTCATTTATCCCTCTTTCTCTCAAATCCATGCTTATCACTTCCTCTAATGTTTTACTTGGCCTTCTCCTGCCAACCTATCCTGCTATCTCAACTGTTCTACTAATCCAAGCACTCTCATTCATTTTTTTTTCTATGTGACCAAACCAACAAAGTATCCTGCTCTACTCTGTCCAGATCTAATCTTTAAGATTCACATTACACATCCATCACATCATTATCATATTTTTCCCCTCCATACAACACATATCCTCAACCCTTAATGGACAGGTTTTATACTTCGTTTCTTTTTTAGCAGTAAGGCAAATAGAAATATTTAAAAAAAAAAAAAACTAATACCAATCTCACTGAAAAATTTTCAACTCGCAGTTCCTTTGCTAATTTTAATAATGAAACAAAATTAATCATTTGAAGATATGAATTTTGTGACCACTTCACAATTACAATGTTGAAGAAATTCAGCCAACATTCGAAACCATTTCCGGTAACAGTTCCATTTCTTTATCATATGTGTTAATCTAAGTTAAGACTTGAGTTATCCCCTCTTGTCTATAGATTAAAGGAAGTCTATTTAGAGTGATCTCCCCTTTTTGCTTGTTGTAGTTTCTTTTGACAAGATAACGGTATAGTTGAGACTGGCTGTCTGAAGAAGGAGTAAATTAACCATATGCTGTCACAGTTTCCGTTTAAACGTTTTGTAAGTTATTTTCACGGAAAGTGCTCAACTGAGCTTCAATCTATGGTCCCCTCTCGCCAAACTTTCACAAGAAACACTCCTCTAGCTGAAAAACACTATCAATAATTCCCCCCACTGTTTATTTGTGCCTAAACCTAAACGTAGATTCCATGAACAAAGCTTCTTTCTTAGAACTGCACGCCTGTGGAATTGTCTTTCGTTTTCCTGCTTTTCAGCTGACTACAATATGGTTGTCTTCAAGTCCAACGTAAACAAGTTCTTGATGAGTCGTTCTACTTAAGTTAACAAATTTACCAAATTTCCATTACTAATGATTACTATATTGTCCAATTGACTACTGTACACTCTTAACCCTTATCCTCGAGTGGTCTCTGGGCCTTGATAAGTGGTTATGCCTATTTAAAAAAAAAAAAATGTAAGATGATAATTTGTTTTCAGTTTGGATGTCATTTTGCTGATTAAACATTTTAATTTTTTTTTTGTTTCAATCGGTACATAATTCATTTGTGTTTGTATATTTCATTATGATATTAATTTTGTCATTTTTAAAAAGAAATCCAATCTATGACATCACAAACTAAAATTAATTTTGATCAGCTTTTTTTTTTTTTAAATAACCTTCAATTTAAAATTTTTAACAATTATAATAATCTTGATATATTGGTTCCCATAACATCAGTAAATCTGAGCCATGTTTAGCTTGGCTAGTACTTAAATGAGTAACCATTTGAGACTACCAGATAGTGAAGACCAGCAAGCCTCACTTCTCAATATATTCTTAACCACACTGACCAAGGCTTGTGCAATAGATGCACTCTCAAAAGAGTGGATATCATCTCAGAGTTTTTTTGTTTTTTTTATACATAGGCATCACCACATTATCAAGGCCAAGAGGCCACTCAAGGATAAGGGTTAAAGAGTGTACAGTAGAAATTGGACAATATAGTAATCATTAGTAATGAAAATTTGGTAAATTTGATAACTTATATGGAACGGCTCATCAAGAACTTATTTACGTTAGACTTGAACGCAACCATATTGTAGTCAGCCGGAAAGCAGGAAAACGGAAGACAATTCCACAGGCGTGCAGTTCTAAGAAAGAAGCTTTGTTCATGGAATCTACGTTTAGGTTTAGGCACAGATAAAGAGTGGGGGGAATTATTGATAGTGTTTACAGCTAGACGAGTGTTTCTTGTGAAAGTTTGGCGAGGGGGGACCATAGATTGAAGCTCAGTCGAACACTTTCCATGAAAATAACGATACATCAGAGACAAACTCGCAACATCTCTTCTGTGAGATAGAGGTTGCAAGGAAGAGAAAAGGACATCTCCTACGAGGCTACGAAGTCTATTTTGAACTCTATCAAAGCAGGACAAGTCCTTTCTAGCAGCTCCTGCCCAGAGTTACAAAAATGTTGTTAAATCTATATATATATAAAAGTGAATGTGTCTATGTGTGTGTCTGTGTGTGTACATTTCCCTTTGCAATAACTCTGTCAATTTTAAGTCTACAGACTCGAAATTTGATATACAGAGTACTGAGATTTGGGAAAATCTTTGTAATCTGTTTTCGGCAAGAAATTTGGCTGTTATGGGGTCAAAGTTCAACGATTTGACCTTTGATAACTCTACCAAACTCCTCCCACAATTTTGAGTCTAAACACTTGAAATTTTAGATATAGGTTCCTTGGACATGGATCTAACTTAATAACTTGATTTGAGCCCAAAACAATAAATGTTAAGGGGTCATAATAGGGGTCAAAGTTTTAAAAAAATTGACCACTTTTTTTTTCTTTTTTTTTTTTTTGCTCAACATACACTTCCAAACACCCGGGCAATGCCGGGCTGAAATGCTAGGCATAAAATAAACCTAAACAAAAATACACAGAAAATTTTTTTAAACTTTATGATGTACATACTCATCAGAGATGTTATATTCCAAAATTCACATAAATTGATCAAGTAATGTTTGTTTGTTTTTTTTAAATTAAGAAAATAAAATTTTATGACAAAGCGAAATGTTGTTTTGCTCCACCATGTTGAATCAAGAGGAGACAACTCTATTCGAACTATTAAGATCAAATATCAGTTTTACAATGGTTAGAATTTCCTATTAAAAATCATTAAAAAATGATTTTCTATATAAAAATAAATTACTTGATCAATTTATGTGATTTTCGTGGTACATACATCATATCTTTTTTTTTTTGTTGCTTTTTAAAATACATTTAATTTTCAATAAGCACCAAACATTTGTAAAAATTAAACTTAATAAAAGACAAAATGTCAGAGTAATTTAAGTCTAAAATATAGTTTTTATGTTTTTAAGGCTATTTAATGTCAAAATACAATAACTATTAGAAATAATTCATTACATACTAGCAGTTCAGCCCGGTATTGCCCGGGTGTTTGGTGGTGTATGTTAAGCAAAAAAAAAAAAAGAAAAAAAAAAAGCAATCAATTTTTTTAACTTTGACCCCTAATTATGACCCCCTTAACATTTATTGTTTCGGGCTCAAATCAACTTATTAAGTTAGATCCATGTCCACGGAACCTATATCTAAAATTTCAATTGTTTAGACCCAAAATTGTCGGGGGAGTTTGATAGAGTTCTCAAAGGTCAAATCGTTGAACATTGACCCCTTAACAGTCAAATTTCTTGCCGAAAACCGATCACAAAGATTTTCCCAAATCTCAGTACCCTGTATATCAAATTTCGAGTCTGTAGACTTAAAATTGACAGAGTTATTGCAAAGGGAAATGTACACACACAGACACATTCACTTTTATAGATTAAACAGAAATATATACGTATACATAAATATATATGGAAACAATTTTGTGTTTACTGTAAACTTTTTACGCAAATATTATGCAAGTATAAATCATGTAGAATATCTGCATGAATATAATTACACGTAATAGTTAACTAAAGATGATCATCCTATGAGGAGACCAAAAAATCTAATAGGGAATTAATTAAAATGAATGTTTAAAAGAATATGTAAATTAGCTAGATCTTTTGCTAGGGAATGCAATTCCACAGCCCATATATAAGAAAATTGTATTTTCTTTTTAAATAAATAGAAAAGAGGGGTTTTAATATGAATATCAATATGCACAAAAGATAAACGAACTTATAGGAGTATGGATAGACTAGAATTTCAGCCCGGCGTTGCTCGGGTGTTTGGATGCGTCTGTTGAGCAAAAAAAAAAAAAAAATGTATAGGAGTACAGATAGATGATTAATTGAACACAAGCTGCTATTATGACTATAGTTGAGGAAAAATTACAAGTTTATACCTTTCCCAATTGAATCAACCTAAAGAGATTTCATTAGGTCAATCCAGAATCCTAAAATAACACATTAGATAATTTTTTAGTTTGTTTTTCTTTTTAATAAAGAGTGGAATGATAAAATTTTCACCCTAGAAAAGATGACATGATTCCATTTCCGTTTGATGAAAATCTGTTTTCTATTTTTGTTGCAGACCATGCAGTCCAGTTGTGTACAAATGCCAAGAGTGATAGGAGCCTTCTGTCATGCCTGAAAGCGATGCAATGTTCAACAAATGAGATCAGAAATGCACTACTGTACAACTCATGTGTACTACCAATCCAAATTATAACCACAGGACCATTGCCAACACCCTCAAAATGAACAGCTGGATTGCCATGAATAACAGGGACGTGCACAGGGCGACGAAAACAAAGTTTCCGGCCACAGTTATGGTGTTTGGTGTGGTTTCAAGTGAGGGCCTACCATGCCACTTCACATCTTCGAAGTCGGCTTAAAAGTCAACACCAAACTGTACCCGTATGTGCTGAAAAGTGTCGTGATCCTCTGGTGCAATTAGGTGGCCACTGGCAGACCCTGGATGTGGCAGCAGGACTCGGCACTGACCCACAAGTCAAAAAGATGCAGAAGGTTTTACTTCAGAAGGAATGATACGACTTTGTACCCTTCTCTCATTGGACCTCCCTCCTCCTTCGACTTGAACTACTTCGTTTGGTCATACATTGAGAACATCACCAACATGACCTCCCACAACACAAAAGTCAGCCTGATCGCCGCCATCCGCCGAGTATTCGCCAAGCTCCTGCCGGCACTTGTGAGAAGGCATGCTCCCAGTTCCAGACTCGTATCGAGACAGTGGTTGAAGCTGAAGACAGCTACATTAAATAAATGTCAGCTCTACTACATAATCAAATTATCTGAGTTGATTTTGTTTTCAATAAAAGTTTGAAAATAAAGCTGTAATATTGTTATCTTTAGGGCGACAAATTTATCATTTCGCGCTGTAATAACTTTTAAAATATGATTTTTTTTTGTAAAGAGGCAATTTTCAAATTACCCAATCAATTGTCAAATCCGCCCTGTGAGGTGCCATAAGCGGAGGGTTTAAATAGTCCTCAGCGATAACCAAATGACGTGGCCTTAAATCCTTGATCAACTTGTTTGCTTGGCTGAAGCTGAGACTCGTGTCAATTGGACAGTAACAAATCTGAAAAACAAAATAACAAAAATGAGACAAAATTTTTGCTTTTAGAAAATAATTTTTATTCTATACAAACCAAACAGCATCTTTTAGTCTATCGAATACGGAGTTACTGAAATTAACGGTTTGAACATATCAGGACAATGCTGGGACACATAAAATTTAACTATATATATATATATATATATATATATATATATATATACTGCGTATCAAATTATTAACAAGTTTACATTTTTTTAAATATTCAAGGAACGAGTGAATAAAAATCCATGAAACTTTGAGAAAGTGCATATAATACTATTCAGCTACTCCAATCAGAAAATAAAAGTATTTAAAGCAGTATTAGTGAAACTATGGCAGAAGATAGGAATATCTGTTGATTTCAGTGTGTCAAGTTATTAACGAGGTTGAGAAAAAACACAATATACCCATAACGTGTTTATTGAAATAATTTTCAAACATTAAATGAACTAGGAAAAATGCTTAGAACACAATAACTGCATAGACATTTCTACGTTGACATAATTAGTAAGGGATATGCAATCCTTTTTTATGAATGACTTGTAAAAGACGTTGGTCCACAGAATAAGTCAAATTTGTGATTTCATCAACAGTTATTCCTCGCGATACCTCTAAGAGAGCATCTCCCAACTCATCTTTGCTCTTAAATTGCTGTCCACTTGCATAGAGGTGTCACTTCATGATACTCCAAAGGTTCTCAACTGGGTTAAAATCTGGTTAATTCGCAGACCACTCCATCTTCCGTAGCCCAGAGAACCACAGTTGTTGCAAATACTCTTTGCTTTTGTTTGCTGCATTATCTTGCATAAAAATAATTGTTCTTCTGAACGTCAACCTTTGCTTTTTCAGCCATGGTTCAAAGTGCTCCTTCAGAAAAGTTATGTAAGCATTTGACGTCATTTTTATGCCTCCTGGAACTCTTCATGGGCCAACCAAAGTATCTCCAATAATCCCAGCCCAAACCATTATCTCACCACCACCTTGTTAGCGCCTTAAATGCTGATGACGATGTTATCCATCTAGGACCCATCCCTTGTTCCAGCCATCTGGGTAATCAAGAGTGACACGCACTTTATCCGTGAACAAAACTTTGGAAAAGTCTGCTTTCATGTCGTCCTCTGCCCATTTCAATCGGTTTAGTAATTTCAATCGGTTTAGTAATTTCAATCGGTTTAGTAATTTCAATCAGTTGTAATGTTGCTTTATCAGAGGCTTATCAGACTTTGCCACTTCTTTTTAAGGTGACATTGATTACTTTTTGAGACATGCTTCAATCCAGCCTGGACAAAGACTTCTCGACATGTCTGCCCAGGGTTCTTAACAACTTCACCTTTAATTTGGAGTAGAGAATGGTGTGAAACAACTCTAGATTTACCTTTATCAGCTCTCTTACGTACCTTTGTAGGGTTCTTGACAAAGTTCTTCACATAATTCCTTCATATAATTTTCAATATTTCGAAGGTAGTTTTACCTTTTGCTAGCTGTTCTGTAATCGTACTCTTTTCAGAACTACTCAAACCACCTTTACGACCCATTTTATTGACGAAACAAACTGCCTTGTTAATAATTTGACACACCTCAAATACCGTAGATTCAGCAATTACGATGGAAAGTTGTTTATATTGTGCGGAACAGTATGAAGATTTCACACTGTATGTGCAGCTCAGCATTGCCAACGTTTCCGAAGCTTTTGATACAAAACTACTGGTAAGTTTTTGAAACTGGTAAAAAAATGTTATCCCGTTAATAATTTGACACGCAGTGTATAGTATAATTTTTTTTTATTTATACAAACATTATTGGTTACATATGTGCAGACCTGTTTCAGCTGTGATTCTTTGGAAATCACACTTCCTCAGGCCTTCGGTACCAACTCTGGAGACATGAGGACGGTTTTGCATTATCGCTCATGTCAACTTGCAATCTTACTTAACAGAATGCTCAGACCACAAAGACGGAGGCCATATGTTGAAATGGATGATAGAAGACAAAGATAAGAGAAAAAAGAATAGAAGGTGATTACTAGGGCTATGACAACAGCATATTCTTTTCATTGTTTTGACTCTCGAGTATATATCCGACACAGACATAATTAACCGAGAACTACATCAATCTACATAAAAACATATAAGATATCAATGGATATATACCTGAGAATCAAAACAAGATAAAAAAAAATATGCTGTTTTCATAGACCTAGTGATTACGTATCATTTTCAAATCTACAAGGTGAAACAGGAGAAAGTTAAAAATGGTATGATCAGAATAACTTACTCTCAACGACAACGGCTGGTATGGAGCTAATGCTTCTAAATATGGGAAATCCGGTTCTGCCAAAGAAAATCAATTTGTCAAATTTTAGTTTTCAAGTTTTACAAATTAAGAATAAAAACGTTCAAAACAAAAGCTAATCTAAAAGCAAACAATTTAGACTCCTTCGACCTAGTAAACTCCTCAAATATTCTAGAACTTAACGAAACTAACCTATTCTAAATCTCCTCTAATCACTTTGATTATTTCCCACTCTGCCATAAGGACCCTAACAAACGTATTCATAAAATCCTGCTCTTAACTTGACCCTTATCCTTGAATGGCCTCCTGGCCTTGATAAGTGATGACTTGCTTGTAAAAGAAAATAAAAAACTAGAAAACACAGTCTAGAATCAGATAATTGTGCTTTAGATTAACCTTACAACACGGCATTAGTTAACTATATTTCGTCTGCTTTTCTAAAAAGGAGGGGACACATCACTGAAGCCCCAACTTTGCACCCCAGGTTTTGCTACAAGTAGTACGAAGCAATGGGTAGCCGCAAACAGGATCAGAACAAGACCCTGCAGGAAACAAGCACAAGTGGAGACAAATGGACTCCCCGATCTGTTCAACGTGCAAGGAAGCCACACACACACCTATACCCACACACACACACAAACACACACACACACCCACACACACACACACACACACACACACACACACACAAGACATAGCCCACCTCATCCTACATTGTCCAGTAATCCGACTGGAAGGAGGCTATGCAACAGTTCATCTATTGCGATACATTTATGAAAATGTATAATAAATTGTTTTACTGATTTTTAGCTGAGAGAAGACATATTTTCACTATTTTATTTACTTCGTTATTTTGTGCCAAATGGGTTCATTCGGGTCTGCTCGTTCACATGTATAGAGAAGAGAGAGGGGAGGTGAAGAACAGCTAGCGGATGAATCAGCTAACGAGGTGACCTAGGTCAACAACCCATTTTTCACCCCCTGCCAGCTGCTAAGTGAAAAAGAAAAAAAAGAGAGGGTAAGAAATGTATAGGAAAAGAAAGATAGAGAAAGAGAGAGGGGGGACTGAAAAAAAAAAAAGGTTGTCAGCAAGCAGTGGGAGCCTTGCGCTTCAGAATGACAGGCTGTAAGTCAGCAAAGAGCCAGGTTGGCGAAGCCAGCAAAAATACGATGCCAGTGTAGTAGCGGCCTTGGTAAAAATCTGTGTTGGAAAGCGATCAGACTTAGAATATTGACTGAAAAAAAAGTGAACCCAGCGAAGCAGAAGGATCAAAGGAACAGTGAAACATCACGTATAAATTAAGGATTACGACGAGTTTTAGGAACAAATACTTGGAGCAATTAACATGCACGCACCTGATGAAACATGAACAATTTACAGAAAAGAAAAAAAAAAAAAGGAGATAAAAGAAAGGATATACTTCAAAGGACATATATATATTGTATAAAATATATATTGCCACTTATCAAGGCCCATAGGCCACTCGAGGATGAGAGTTGAAAAATGCACAGTAGTCAAATTCGGGAAAGAGGATGGAACCGCTTTAACGGGAGGATGAGTTATTCAGCGAGGCAGTTGAGTTTTTTAACCAAAATTTCCATCTCTCTCGCCCTAGAACCTGCATCTAATTGAGCAGACAATTTCTTGTCTTTAATGTGAACATTGACTGTTGATGATATGTTTTTCTCTCGGTAGAATTTGTGTAAAAATCATTTCATATAGTTAGACGTACTTAATTTTCTCTTCTTGAATTGAATTTTTATTTTTATATGAGGAAAAGTTTCATTTTTCAACGATATTTGTCCTCATTATCTCTTCTGTGTTTTCGGTGTCCAGTATATTTTATTTTATTGTTGTCTTCAAGACAGTTACTCCATTCCCGTAACAACACATTATCTAGGAACCTGGGAAGATTTATTTATACATCTCGTTACGTCACCCATCTCTACCGTCCCCAGCAGGGCCGGGATACATCGTAACACTATTTGAAGACAATTCGTCAGATTGGCTAAAAACAATAACAGTAAATATAAAGGTCTAACTCCTACGATACTATCACTATTTTTCTAACCCAGGATTGAATCTGTTCAACTATGTCTCTGATAGTATTTGGGGACTTAATATCTACTACAGAAATTGGCTTGGTATCTCCAGCTATACAGACGCAGTTATTAACAGTGCGTATAGTTTCTCGATATCACATTCCCTTTCACACATGGTCTTTTTCCCAATTTGCTCCCCAGATAGTAAGGATCAGCAAACCTCTTTTCTAAACCAATTCTTGATTATACTACTCAAGGCTTGCGTAATGCCAACTCAAGACCAGTGATCACCTTATGATAATGGTTGATATCATTTTTAACTTTCAACCCAAACCGAAGAGTTGTTATTCAAAATGAAGAGATACTACAAACAGGCTGATTGTGAATCCATCAAACATCATTTTAAAGACATCCATGGAGTGACACTTTTTCTCTCCCTGCTAAACAGTGCATAAAAGAAGTAACTGAGCACTTGAGTGGCCTCTTGGCCTTGATAATGTGGTGATGCCTATGTAAAAAAAAAAAAAAATGTCCCCATGTGGAAATTCTATAGCAAGCCCTATTCTCCTTAATGGTTAATGTTGTCTAATGTTGATCTGAAATGGAACACGTACATCAAATCTGTTGCCAGGGATGCTGAGAAAATGGTGGGATCTTTCTACCGCTCCAGAAAATATCTCACTACTGATGCAATTCTCTATCTGTATAAAAACCAAGTACGTCCAAGGATGGAGTACTGCTGCCACATCTGGGCAGGAGCTGCTAAAAACAGCCTATCCTGCCTTGATAGAGTACAAAATAGACTTCGTGGTTTAGTGGGGGATGCCCTTTTCTCTTCCCTGCAACCTCTCTCCCACAGAAGAGGCGTTGCAAGCCTGTCTCTGTTTTATCGCTATTTCCATGGCAGGTGCTCGTCTGAGCTCCAATCCCTTGTCCCCCCTCGCCAATCTTTCACGAGAAACACCCATCTTGCTGAAACTACTGTCAATAATTTTCCTCACTCTTTATCTGTGCCTAAATCCAAACGTAGATTCCATGAGCAAAGCTTCTTTCTTAGAACTGCACGCCAGTGGAACTCTTTGCCGCTTGCCTGTTTCCCACCTGACTACAACTTGGACGTCTTCAAGTCCAACATAAACAAACTCCTGACAAACCGCCCCCTTAAGTAAGATACTCTATCAAAATCCCCAATACTAATGATTACTACAATACTATCTCATTGATTACTGTATACGCAATAACCCTTATCCCTGAGTGGCCTTCAAGCCTTGATAAGTGGTGACCCCCATGTAAAAAAAAAAAAAGGTATATAAACAGAAAGCATTCTGCTGGTTCAACTACAATAACTCAACTACAAATAGACAAAACCTTATAACATTAACAAGTCAAGCATGCATGGTCCCCCATGAGTGCACAGTGAACGAGGCATTAAAAAATGACTAAGTTCAGCATTTGCCCTTCCCCCTCCCCATTTAGCCCCAAAAGTTCTCAGGGGACGTCAAATCCTGGTGAACATGAACAAACGTGGCAGTTTTACGCCTTAACATATGTAAATTTGAGTTCTACATCATGCAAAAAAAGAAATGACTAAGTCCACCCCCACCCCCCAATCTAGCCCCAAAAGTCCTTAAGGCCTTAACATATTTAAATTTGAATTCAGCACCATGCAAAACTGCTAAATGGATATACACAGAAAATTTGGGACAAATATGGTAAAATAGTCCCAAAAATGAAATGTTTTTATTAGCCCTAAAAGAGCTTCTGATCACACCCAAGAGTTATCGCGAAATATAGACAAACAAAAATATATAGAAATCAGTTTCAACTTTTAAGAAATTTTTATAAAAATCCACGGCATCAATTTTTTTTAATAAGTACAAAAGTTATCCATTTTAACCTGAAAAGCACCCCTAGGGGGGTAATCGGAGTTTTCCCTGAAAATCCGTTCTGTTACTTTTTTACTCATATCATGTTTAATGTTTGTGCAAAATTTTTTTAAATTCCAAGCGTAGTTATTGAAAAACTGCAGAAATACAAACAGACAAAGGTGAATTTACAGGTCTACCCTCCTTTTGTCAAGGACCAAAAAATCATTATTAGAGCTTGATAGCAAAGAGTAGATATACTAGAACATGTATTGAATCGCAGAAATTAGTACGTTTTTTTTTTACTTAGCCTTGAGCCTTATAAACAGCTACACATCATACTGCCTTGCAATAAATCAGTATGAAAGATAAGAGAAAGGAAAAAAAAAATAATTTAGTAACCAACCTGTAAACATGATGGCATTCGCAGAAGATTTCCCCCAGAGTTGCAAGAAATGTACAACATCTCCCATTCGCAATGACGGGTGACCAGCAAACACAATACATGGAGTTTTAAAGCCATTACTCAGCCCACCTATAAAAAACAAGATAGAAATTCTTATCAGTCTACCTACAAAAAACAAACTAGAGGATGGAACGATAAATTTGTCGCCCTAAAGAAAACAACACTACAGCTTTATTTTAAAACTTTTAAAAAATCAATTCAGGTAATTGATTATATAGTAGAGCTGACATCTATTCAATGTAGCCACCTTCAGCCTCAATCACTGCCTCGCTATCGGTCTGGAACTACCGGCATGCCTTTTCCACAAGCGCCAGCAGGAGTCAGCGAATACTCAGTGGCAATCAGGCTGTCTTTGGTGTTGTGGGAGGTCATGTTGGTGATGTTCTCGACGTATGACCAAACAAAGTAGTCCAGCGGGTTCAGGTCGGCGGAGGAGGGTACAAAGTTGTAGCAAACTTTCTGAAGCCAAGCCTGAGTCTCCTGGGTCTCTTTGGACTCGTGGCCTAGTGCCAAGTCCTGCTACCACATCCAGGATCAGCCAGCGGGAGCTTGATTGCACCAGGGGATCACAACGGTCTTCAGCAGATCCAGGTACACTTTAGTGTTGACTTTTAAGCCGACTTTGAAGAAGTGAGGTGGCATGATATGAAACCATACCAAAGACCATAACCATGGCCAGAAAATTTGTTTTCATAACCCTGGGAATGTCCCTAAAGCATTGAACCATATTAGATTTGCATTTTGAGGGCGCTGGCAATGGTCCTGTTGTCATAACTTTGATCGGTAGAGAGCATGAGTTGTACAGCAGCAAATTTCCAATCTCTTTTGACGTATATACAATTGATAAAAAACATTATTTTTGCACCAACCGAATATATTTGTGTACAAAACTTTGGAAACTGGAAACTTACCATTGAATTAAATGTTACTGTGATTCTTGCAACGTTAAAATAACTGATCAGTAGGTCACCTACATTTTCGTTTTCAGGGTTTTGAATGAATCGATCAAGAGACAAATATGTAAAAGTAACAGGACTGAGCATTTGTGACTCAACACATGTGATTTGGGCAAAGTAGACAAACGGAAAAATGGGCGAGATGTTATTTTTATGTTTTGTTAAGAGCTCTTTTACTGTTTGACAATTCGTAAAGAGCATATGGTATTACGAGATGGCTATCAACATTAAAATTTCAAATGGGATGTGTTGCAATGAATGATAATCCAATTCAAATGAAAATCATTACACAATCATAGCAGATGAGTGGTTGAAAGCCAAAACAGAAAGCTGGGGTGATTGAGAATTTCATCCTACAAAGATTTTAGGGGGACTAAAAAAAAAAAAAAAAACATAAACTGTAGTATCTGTTTTAATAAAAAAAAAACAATAAAATAAAAAAATAAAATAAAATAAAATAAAATAAAATAAAATAAAATAAATAAAATAAAATAAAAATAAAATAAAAATAAAATAAAAATAAAATAAAAATAAAATAAATAAAATAAAATAAAATAAAAATAAAATAAAATAAAATAAAATAAAAATAAAATAAAAATAAAATAATATAAAAATAAAATAAAATAAAATAAAATAAAAATAAAATAAAAATAAAATAAATAAAAATAAAATAAAATAAATAAAATAAATAAAATAAAATAAAATAAAAATAAAATAAAATAAAATAAATAAAATAAAAATAAAATAAAAATAAATAAAATAAAATAAAAATAAAATAAAATATAAAATCAATACACAATCATATCAGATGAGTGGGTGAAAGCCAAAATAAAACGCTGAGAATTTCATCCTACAAAGATTTTAGGGGCACTAAAAAAAAAAAAAAAAAACACAAAGTGTAGTATAGTATCTGTTTTAATGTTGCACTTCATCTGTTCTATCTTCAATCAGTGAATGAGAAACCGTTCTGGACTAAAGCAATTTAAAATTTTGCCTCCGACCTAGGGTGTCCCTTTTAAATCCCATTTTTCAACCCTTGTGTCACATCATCCTGCCATGATCCAGATGAAACATTTGTGGGTGCTGTTTTACAATTTGTCATTGTGCTGAGGGAGACAACTCTCTTTTACTAAGAGATTTTTTTCAATTTTCGTCTCATAATTTAGGACGCTCAAACAAACGATACTTTTTATCAAATCAAAACCTTCAAAAAAGAAAGCTGCGACAAATGTTTTTTTAACGTATCAAATGTAGTCTGTATGCAACTATTAAGAGAATCGTTTCTGTTTTCATGTCATAATTTACGACACTTAAACCAATGGACTAACAATATTTTCATTAAATGAAAACATTTAAAAAAAGCTGCAACAACTTTTGTCTACATTTTTTACAACTATTTTTTTTTAATTAAAAAGTAAATCTTATGGTAAGGTTTTTTAACATCACGAAAATGCGACGATAGAAAATTGTTTTTTTTTTTTTTTTCAAACAAAACTTTTTAATAAAACAAGGATGAAAATATAAAAAAAGACTATGGCGGCTTTTTTTTTTTTTTTAATTAAAAAGTAAATGTTATGGTAAGGTTTTTTAACATCACGAAAATGCGACGATAGAAAATTGTTTTTTTTTTTTTTTAATTAAAAAGTAAATCTTATGGTAAGGTTTTTTAACATCACGAAAATGCGGCGATAGAAAATTGTTTTTTTTTTTTTTTTCAAACAAAACTTTTTAATAAAACAAGGACGAAAATATAAAAAAAGACTATGGCGGCTTTTTTTTTTTTTTTTTACTTAAAAAATTAATGTTATGGTAAGGTTTTTTAACATCACGTAAATGCGACGATAGGAAATTATGTTTTTTTTTTCAAACAAAACTTTTTAATAAAACAAGGACGAAAATATAAAAAATGGCTACGACAGCTTTCTTTCTTTCTTTTTTTTTACTTAAAAAGTAAATGTTATGATAAGGTTTTTTAACATCACGAAAATGCGACGATAGGAAATTATATTTTTTTTTCAAACAAAACTTTTTAATAAAACAAGGATGAAAATTTAAAAAAATATAAAAAATGGCTACGACGGCTTTCTTTTTTTTTTTTTTTTTACTTAAAAAAAGTAAATGTTATGATAAGGTTTAACATCACGAAAATGCGACAATAGGAAATTATGTTTTTTTTCAAACAAAACCTTTTAATAAAACAAGGATGAAATTATAAAAAATAGCTACGACGGCTTTTTTTTTTTTTTTTACTGAACAAAGCTTATAATATTAATAACATCAATATCTAGTTTTTAACATAAATATTAAATCAGTTTTTTTTAATAAAATTATAATTCCTCTACAAGAACCATCGCATTTTCATTTTTTTTAATGTTAAAAACTAAATGTTGGTGTTATTAATATTATACGCTTTGTTACAATAAAAAAAAAGTCATCGCAGCTTTAAAAGTTTTAACCTTGTTTTATTAAAGAATTTCATTCTTCATATATTTTTTAAGGGTGAAGTTTAATTTTTTAAGGTTAAAGATTAATTTTTTAAGGTTAAAGATTAATTTTTTTTAAGGTCAAAGATTATTTTTTTTTAAGGTCAAAGATCATTTTTTTAAGGTCAAAGATCATTTTTTTAAGGTTAAAGATTATTTTTTTAAGGTCAAAGATTATTTTTTTAAGGTCAAAGATTATTTTTTTAAGGTCAAAGATTATTTTTTTAAGGTTAAAGATTATTTTTTTAAGGTTAAAGATTATTTTTTTAAGGTTAAAGATTATGTTTTAAGGTTAAAGATTATTTTTTTAAGGTTAAAGATTATTTTTTTAAGGTTAAAGATTATGTTTTAAGGTTAAAGATTATTTTTTTAAGGTTAAAGATTATTTTTTTAAGGTTAAAGATTATGTTTTAAGGTTAAAGATTATTTTTTTAAGGTCAAAGATTATTTTTTTAAGGTCAAAGATTATTTTTTTAAGGTCAAAGATTATTTTTTTAAGGTTAAAGATTATTTTTTTAAGGTTAAAGATTATTTTTTTAAGGTTAAAGATTATTTTTTTAAGGTTAAAGATTATGTTTTAAGGTTAAAGATTATTTTTTTAAGGTTAAAGATTATTTTTTTAAGGTTAAAGATTATGTTTTAAGGTTAAAGATTATTTTTTTAAGGTCAAAGATTATTTTTTTAAGGTCAAAGATTATTTTTTTAAGGTTAAAGATTATTTTTTTAAGGTTAAAGATTATTTTTTTAAGGTTAAAGATTATTTTTTTAAGGTTAAAGATTATTTTTTTAAGGTTAAAGATTATTTTTTTAAGGTTAAAGATTATGTTTTAAGGTTAAAGATTATTTTTTTAAGGTTAAAGATTATTTTTTTAAGGTTAAAGATTATTTTTTTAAGGTTAAAGATTATTTTTTTAAGGTTAAAGATTATGTTTTAAGGTTAAAGATTATTTTTTTAAGGTTAAAGATTATTTTTTTAAGGTTAAAGATTATGTTTTAAGGTTAAAGATTATTTTTTTAAGGTCAAAGATTATTTTTTTAAGGTCAAAGATTATTTTTTTAAGGTTAAAGATTATTTTTTTAAGGTTAAAGATTATTTTTTTAAGGTTAAAGATTATTTTTTTAAGGTTAAAGATTATTTTTTTAAGGTTAAAGATTATGTTTTAAGGTTAAAGATTATTTTTTTAAGGTTAAAGATTATTTTTTTAAGGTTAAAGATTATGTTTTAAGGTTAAAGATTATGTTTTAAGGTTAAAGATTATTTTTTTAAGGTCAAAGATTATTTTTTTAAGGTCAAAGATTATTTTTTTAAGGTTAAAGATTATTTTTTTAAGGTTAAAGATTATTTTTTTAAGGTTAAAGATTATTTTTTTAAGGTTAAAGATTATTTTTTTAAGGTTAAAGATTATTTTTTTAAGGTTAAAGATTATGTTTTAAGGTTAAAGATTATTTTTTTAAGGTTAAAGATTATTTTTTTAAGGTTAAAGATTATGTTTTAAGGTTAAAGATTATTTTTTTAAGGTCAAAGATTATTTTTTTAAGGTCAAAGATTATTTTTTTAAGGTTAAAGATTATTTTTTTAAGGTTAAAGATTATTTTTTTAAGGTTAAAGATTATTTTTTTAAGGTTAAAGATTATTTTTTTAAGGTTAAAGATTATTTTTTTAAGGTTAAAGATTATGTTTTAAGGTTAAAGATTATTTTTTTAAGGTTAAAGATTATTTTTTTAAGGTTAAAGATTATGTTTTAAGGTTAAAGATTATTTTTTTAAGGTCAAAGATTATTTTTTTAAGGTCAAAGATTATTTTTTTAAGGTTAAAGATTATTTTTTTAAGGTTAAAGATTATTTTTTTAAGGTTAAAGATTATGTTTTAAGGTTAAAGATTATGTTTTAAGGTTAAAGATTCTTTTTTTAAGGTTAAAGAATCTTTAACCTTAAAAAAATAATCTTTAACCTTAAAAAATTAATATTTTTTTAAGGTTAAAGATTAATTTTTTAAGGTTAAAGATTATTTTTTTAAGGTTAAATATTAATTTTTTAAGGTTAAAGATTATTTTTGTAGGGTTAAAGATTATTTTTGTAGGGTTAAAGATTAATTTTTTAAGGTTAAAGATTAATTTTTTAAGGTTAAAGATTAATTTTTTAAAGTTAAAGATTATTTTTTTAAGGTTAAAGATTATTTTTTTAAGGTTAAAGATTATTTTTTTAAGGTTAAAGATTATGTTTTAAGGTTAAAGATTATGTTTTAAGGTTAAAGATTCTTTTTTTAAGGTTAAAGAATCTTTAACCTTAAAAAAATAATCTTTAACCTTAAAAAATTAATATTTTTTTAAGGTTAAAGATTAATTTTTTAAGGTTAAAGATTATTTTTTTAAGGTTAAATATTAATTTTTTAAGGTTAAAGATTATTTTTGTAGGGTTAAAGATTATTTTTGTAGGGTTAAAGATTAATTTTTTAAGGTTAAAGATTAATTTTTTAAGGTTAAAGATTAATTTTTTAAAGTTAAAGATTATTTTTTTTAAATTCAAGATTATTTTTTTAAAGATTATTTTTTTTAAGGTTAAAGATTATTTTTTAAGGTTAAAGATTATTTTTTAAGGTTAAAGATTATTTTTTTAAGGTTAAAGATTAATTTTTTAAGGTTAAAGATTAATTTTTTAAAGTTAAAGATTATTTTTTTTAAATTCAAGATTATTTTTTTAAAGATTATTTTTTTTAAGGTTAAAGATTATTTTTTAAGGTTAAAGATTATTTTTTAAGGTTAAAGATTAATTTTTTAAGGTTAAAGATTAATTTTTTAAGGTTAAAGATTAATTTTTTAAGGTTAAAGATTAATTTTTTAAAGTTAAAGATTATTTTTTTAAGGTTAAAGATTATTTTTTTAAGGTTAAAGATTATTTTTTTTAATGTTAAAGATTATTTTTTTAAAAACCTTACTTTTTACTTTACTTTTTAATTAAAAAAAAAAAGTAGTCATAAAAAAAATGTAGAAAAAAGTTTATGCAGCATTCTTATCGCAAAATTACACTTTTCAGTTTCAAATGCAAACAACTTCCACAGCCAAGGGTTGACAACGAGTGAAAAATGGTGGGCAGAAAATGAGAGAGTTAAATGGCCATCAATAAGAGAAGGCTTGTACTAAAGTGCAGAAGTTTAAATGCAATTCGAATAGACATCTCGCTACTGAGCTGATCCAAAATAGTAGCCTCTTACCTTGTTTGAGATGAATAAGATTTTAAAAAGAAAGCCGGTTAAAAATTACTTACTGTGTATATTGCTGTAATTCTGCAGTCTGCCTGAATTTAACAGCTGAAATTATAACCAAGATAAACATTCAGTGAATTTTAAAGAAAATATACACATACACATTAAATTGTAACATATCTTGTCAGACAAATACCACTCCTTCATTAAGAAAGGCAATCTTAATATAGGCCTAATGTTGCCTGCGTGCAGATCAGTAACTGTCAGACATAGACGCATTGCAACTTTTCCATCACCAGTATCTGTATTGAGATTGCTATTAAGCTTAATACAACAGCTAAATCCCTCTTTTAAAAGCAGCAAGCAAAAGCAAGATAGTCAGTAATAAGTTGAAACTAAAGACCAATACAATGTGAGGAGTGTTTTCTTTTTTTAGGTTCGCCACATATCGAAAAATCCAACAAAAACAATTACTTTGTATTGCCCAAATAATTAACTATCTCCAATTGATAGACAGATCCTGGATATGACCTTAAACTATATCCGATGGTGAGGCCCCAGCTTGTGGGCTTTGGGGAGTGTGGAGCCACCCTTTAATTGCCATTGCTCCTAGGTCCACTCTAACCCGGATTGGCAGTACCTTTTAGGATCCCAACTATGGGTTAAATAGAAACCGACTTGAAAAAAACAAATATATTCTATTAAAAAAATTTTCTTCAAAATCACTGGATTCGGCAATAAATAACTTGAAAAGGGTTGATATGCCATAAAACAAAAACAACCAACCAACCAATTGATTGACAAGATGATTCGATCATTATATCTAATCAAATTCAATTTGTCAAATTGTTTTAGGAGAAAACACAATTTTTCAGCTAAGGTTATACATACACATTAGTTGGACAAAAAGGAAACAATTTAAAATTTCAAACTTAATTTATTCTAATAACAATAATAATTCTAATAATAATAATAATAATAATTCTAATAATAATATGGGGCAGGACAGCTTTTGGCAGTAATTGCAGCTTGAATACTCTTAAGTATTGACATTTATAAAGTTTGAAATGTTTCCAAAGGAATTTTTGTCCATTCCTCAGCTAAAACAGTTTTTAAGTCTTGTAAAATGCACAATACTATTGAAATATGCAGATGATAGGGGTCAAATAAGATCTTCAACTTCACTAGAATGTCCATTATGCACCCTGAAAGATTGTGTTTCTCTCTCGGAAAAAAAAGTTCTCCAAATACAGGATGAATCTGATCAGATAAAATACTTAAACGGTCTTCTTTTTTTTTTTAACATGGAAGTCACCACTTATCAAGGCCCGGAAGCCACTCGGGGATAAGGGTTATTGCATGTACAGTAATCAATGGGATAGTATCGTAGTAATCACTAGTATTGGAGATTTGATAAAGTGTCTTACTTAAGGAGGCGGTTCATCAGAAATTTGTTTATGTTCGACTTGAAGACATCCAAGTTGTAGTCAGGTGGGAAACAGGCAGACGGAAGAGAGTTCCACTGGCGTGCACTTTTAAGAAAGAAGCTTTGTTCATGGAATTTACATTTTGATTAGACACAGTTAAAGAGTGGGGAAAATTTTTGACAGTGGTTTCAGCTAGACGGGTGTTTATCGTGAAAGATTGACGAGAGGGGACCAGGGATTGGAACTCAGATGAGCAATTGCCATGGAAGTAACGATAAAACAAAGACAGACTCGCAACGTCTCTTTTGTGGGAGAGAGATTGCAGGGAAGAGAAAAGGGTATCCCCCACTAAGCCACAAAGTCTATTTTGTACTCTGTCAATGCAGGATAGGCAGTCTTGTCCATTAATTAGTGTTGGGACGATTAATTGGAATCAGAAAAAAATCAGAACTTTTTTAGGTATCGGAATCAATATTGGAAAAAAAATGTACCTATTTTCTAGTGCCAAAAACAATTCTTTTAATTTTTTTTTTTTTATTTAAAACTTAATTTTCCACTGCTGATACTACTGATAATATAATAAATATTGATGTTTAAACTACCAGTAAAAATAATATCTTTAGATCACTCTTACAAATGTATTTTTTTACACTTGCAAAAATATATGCATATATATTACTTGGGTTTTTACAATAATTCGAAAATAACAAAAAATATACGGCAATAATTCTAGAGCAAATTATTTAAAGGTTTTAAAATAATTGCTATCAGAATCGGTAATTGTATCGGAATTTGGAAAAATATTGGAATTGTCCATCACTACTATTAATTCTAACATAGAGGTAAAGCAATAGCACACTCCCCTCCTCCAGATCATCACAGATCCTTCTCGACATACAAGATATTATATTTGGCCAGTAATCTATATATCTATAAAAGTGAAAGTGCCTGTCTGTCTGTCTGTCTGTCTGTGTACATTTCCCAACACAATAACTCTGACAATTTTCAGTCTACAAACTCGAAATTTGAAATACAGGGTACTGAGATTTGGGAAAATCTTTGTAATCCATTTTCGGCCAGAAATTTGGCTATTAAGGGGTCAAAGTTCAACGATTTGACCTTTGAAAACTCTACCAAACTCCTCCGACAATTTTGGGTCTAAACACTTAAAATTTTAGATATAGGTTCATTGGACATGGATCTAACTTAATAACTTGATTTGAGCCCAAAACAATAAATGTTAAGGGGTCATAATAGGGATTGAAGTTTAAAAAAAAATTGACTTCTGTAGTCTCTACCAAATTACTCAGACAATTTCTGGTCTAAACATTTGAAATTTTACATAATAATTTTACAAGCTTTTTAATTGGTTTGGGTCGAAAATTTCAGCTACAAATATATAAATGTATGTTTGCATGTCTGCCTAAAACTTTCGACAGAGGCGACGGATTTTCACAAGATCAGTATCGTTTTGAAGCTCGACCCTTCAGACGACAAATACCGAAAAATTGGTTAAAAACATTAATTTCTTCACTCTCAACTGGGCACTTTTCTACAGGGAGGAGGTCGCTTTTTTTGCCAATATTTTCCAAAGTCATCCCCTCTTTTCGATTGTCTAGCCTTAATTTAAACCTACGTCACTTCTGGTTTGGCGGTGGTCATAACAGCAAAGATATCACGTTTGTTTCACGTTCTTTTTCTCCTTTGTGGTACGGGTTCAAGCCTGCCTTCCTACTACCACTTTTTTTTTTTTTGCTCAACACACACCTCCAAACACCCGGGCAACGCCGGGCACCCATGCTAGTTAAAAATAAAGTAACAAATAACTTGTTTGAAAAAACTACATTCTTCCATGATTCGGATGAATCAATTCTGCAGGTTTTTACTCCACTCTTAGTGCTTTGCAACGTTTGTTTTTAAAAAGTCATTTTTGCAGCCCTCCTGTGTAGAAAACTGAGGAATTCCATTTACTCTTGTATGGCAACCCTCTAGAATCTCAGAAGGAGAATAACAGGTACTACACTTTCATTCAAACTGAAATATTGAGAGAAATTATGCTTACCTCTGCATGTGGGAATGGTGGTTCTGGCAGGTAGACTTTATTTTGTTTGATAGTTGATAACCTGAAATTTTAAAAGAAATAAAAACTTGAAGTACCACTTTTTTTTTTTAATAACTGATAATTATGTAATTTCAATAATTTTAATCTGCTGTATAGGATATTCTTATTTAGAGATGGCAAACTTTATACTGACAGCTATTTTCTTTAACTGCAGATTTAGCAACTATTTATTATTTGGAGTTCAGCTTGGTTTGGCAATTCATCATGAAGCAACTGATGTCCGAGCTACATTTGCAAACTGCAAATGATACGCTCAATTTATAAAGAGAAACATTTGATGAATGAATAATTTTACAAAATGAACTGGCCACCTTGTTCATGCGATTTAACCCCATTTCATTGAAGATATGTAAAGTCCCATGGCTATGCTGATAAACCAGACATAATAGACCACTTGGAAGACAATATTAGAGGGCTGTAATACAGCCTAATTTAATGCATAGAGCTTGTGAAATTGGACCTTTAGATTACGCCCTATACGTGCGGACTACAAAGTCATAAAATGCCCAAAATGGTATTTAAATTAGAAATGACAAAAATTAATTTTTAGAATAAACCTCATGTTGTATAAATAAAAATATTGGTACTTGTACAGTTTAATCAATACATTAAAAAAAGAAAATATCGAAAAAAGGTTATATTGTACGTATCCGTTATGGAATGAAGTTCTTCGGAAAAAAAATTTCACTTAATTTAATCAAGTAGTTTTTTTTTTTTTTACAGCGAAAAAACAATTTGTTATGATACCGAGCAAAAGGTTCGATTTTTAGGAAGAAAAGCTCGTATTAAAGATGGGGAGGGAGTGTCGGCGTTTTAAACTGAGTTATCTCCCCATAGCTTGTTCAAAAAATTTAAAGATGGCTACCTTCAATGCACTGTCATAAAAACATGTTTTTCTGCTGTAAAAAAAAACTACTCAATCAAATTAAGTGAAATTTTTTTCAGAGTTCTTCAGTCCAAAACAAATACATACAATATAACCTATTTTCGATATTTTCATTTTTTTAATGTCTTCATTAAATTGTAAAAGTACCCAAAATATTTTTCTGTGATTTATTTTAAAGTTTGCCACCTCTTAAAAAGACACCAGATATAAAAGAAAGTTGTTTACTTGACTAAAACTCAAAAACTACTAAAAACCCCTTTGTAAACTTTATATATTCTGGTTTAATATAACTCCAAGCTGGTTATAGTAAAAAAAAAAAAAAAAAAAATACACAATACAGGATACAATTTTTTTAGATTACAATGTGAAATACAATGTTTTTCCGGCCCCTGGTTACGATATTTGCTCCTCCTTACAGTGTTATTTATAACGTTTTTTGATTATATACATACTGTACTGTATTTTGTTATCAATTTTTAATATGTACTGCATAAAATTTTGTTTAGGCCACACCATACAGTGATTTCACCTGACGCTCCCAACCCCGGAACGGATTAATGCCATATCCCGGGGTTCTACTGTTTTCAATCATTTGGGATTTTCGGATACAAAATTTATGCGTGAAAGGGAAGAGGGTAGAAAAAATTATCTTCTTTTACTAGTTGTTTGAAAACAACACTGAAACTAGGTCAGTCACTAATTATTTTTTCTTTTTTTTTTATTATTGAAATAATTACGTAAATTAGAGAGAGAGAGAGAGTGTCAGTCAGAGGGAGAGGTGTGTTCAATAGATATGATGGAGAGAGAGGAGGTGGGCCTAAAAGAAAGATGTTACACACTAAACTACTTTGAATTAATGTTTCGATAATTTTTGCTCGTGGATTCTCATCACTCATGATTTTGCTTGTTCATCTCGTATTCGTTCACCGACTTAGCTGGTTTGTTGGTTGGTTGTTTTTGTTTTACGGCATATCAACCCTCTTTGGGTTATTTAATGCCGAATCCAAAGATTTTGAAGAAAAATTTTTTAATAGAATTTGTTGTTTTCAAGTCCGTTTCTATTTAACCCATAGTTGGAACCCTAACAGGTACTACCACTACGGGTCAGAGTGGACCTGGGAGCAATGGTAATTAAAGGGTGGCTCCACACTCCCCAAAGCCCGCAAGCTGGGGCCTCACCACTGGATATAGTTTAAGGTCATATCCAGGACCCCCATTGAGGGACTTTTACCCTCTGCAGGGGGGCAGTCAGTGTATTCTAATGCCCCACCGACAGGGCCCTGACTTAGCTGGATTTAGACCTTAGAATTCACCCTCGTCCGTTTGTCCATTCGTTCCCAAAATTCTCAATAACTACTTATTAGATTTTTCTGAAATTTTGCATGAAGTTATAACTACCCAAGGGAGGAAATGTAGCATTCTCAGATCTTTGATAAAAATTCTGGTTGTATCCCCAAGGGATCAAAATGGCCAAAAATAGCACTTTTCAGGACATAGAATCTTTTCCGACGATTAGATTTCACTGAAAATTAACCCAAAAACAAGATCACATGCATATACATCTGGAAATGTAATATTTGATCCTGGGAAAATTCTAGTTGTGTCCCCCAGGAAGTCAAAAGGGGTCAAAATGGCCTAAAATAGCACTTTCTGGGCCATAGAATCTATTCCGAATATTAGATTTTGCTGAAACTTACCCAAAAGCAAGACAACATAGTTATACATCGAGAAACGTAATATTTGAAAATTTTTAGGCTTGAGCCCCAGGGTGTTTTAGGTGTGTAAAGCACACCTTTTGGAGTTAATTTTTATTTTTCTCCTGCATCAGTCGGGGAACCATATAGTTTTTTGGTAGTTATTATTAAAATAAGATTATACGTAAAACTTGTGCAAAATACTTACCACTCTGAAAAAATGTTAGCATAAGCGAGTGCACTGTCAGAAACAGGTGAGAGGAAATACATTGGCACTTGGGGTATCAAACAATTATCCAGATGAATAGACATACATTCAAAGAGATCGTAGGTAATTCCAGACGGGTAACACGGCACAAGAACATTGCCACCATTTCGAATTGTAGAAGCTGAAAAAACAATTTCAAAAACTAAGACAGCAGGAAATTGTCAAAAATATGTTTTTTTCCTGTCTATGTGAAACGACTATCAATAATTTCCCCCACTCTTTATCTGTTCCTAAACCTTAACATAGATTCCATGAACAAAGTTTCTTTCTTAGAACTGCTCACCCGTGGAACTCTCTACGGTTTTCCTGCTTTCTAATTTTTTTTTTAAATTTTTTTATTACATTTTAACCCCAAACAAGGCACATTGCCACTGTGGTGTAGGAGGCTACTATCCGGGGCAGCAACTACTGGGGCACTATGTTGGGATTTGGGCAGCAAGATGTCGGTTCACGTTACATTTGAACTTCTGCATATCAGTACAGTTGGGGAAGCAGGGACCTGGAATGGAATTCCAGAGTCTAGCGGTTCTGTGGAAGAAACTACTGGAGTAGAAAGATCTTTTACATCTAGGGATCTCTACTGTGTGGGGGTGGGATTTAGCTGCCTGTCGGATTTGTCGAGGGTGTCTACGTTGTGGGGGCACAAGTGTCTGCAGTTCGTCAGAGCATTCACCATTAAAATACTTGTAGAACAGGCTGAGGGATGCAACGTTTCGTCGATGGGACAGAGGCTGAAGCTTAGATGACAGTTCAGGACCTATCAGATTGGCGATTCTCTTTTGAACCTTGTCTAGGAGCGAGAGACTAGTAGCAGATGCACCAGCCCAAATGTGACAGCAATACTCCATACATGGGCAAATGGTAGCCTTATAGAGGTACAGGATATTTTCAGGTGTCAGTAGTTTTCTAGCATGGTAGAGAGAGCCTACCTTCTTCGCAGCAGCCCTGGCAATGTTTTCAACTGTTTTAACTGACTACAATATATCTTCAAGTCCAATGTGATAAAGTTCTTGATGAGCCATCCCCTTAACTAATCCAATTTACCAAATTTCCACTACAATCGATTACTACATGTTCCCTTTGACCACCATACACTCATTAACCCTCATCCTCGAATGGCCTCCAGGCTTTGATAATTGGTGATTTCTTTATGAAAATTAAAAAAAAATTTTTTTAAATAACTTTTATAAAATTATTTTAAAACACATATTTTTTTTTACATAGACATCACCATTTATCAAGGCCCAAAGACCACTCGAGGATAAGGGTTAAGAGTGTACAGTAGTCAGCTGAACTATAGTAATCGTTAGTAATGGAAATTCGGTAAATTTGTTAACTTAAGTGGAACGGCTCATCAAGAACTTGTTTACGTTGGACTTGAAGACAATCAGATTGTAGTCAGCAGGAAAGCAGAAGACAATTCCACAGGCATGCAATTCTAAGAAAGAAGCTTTTTTCATGGCATCTACGTTTAGGTATAGGCACAGATAAAGAGTGGGGTGAATTATTGATAGTGTTTTCAGCTATGCGCAAAATGTCATCTATTTACTCTATAGAAACGTCTTAACATAGAAATCCAAGCTTTTGAAGAGTAAAATCATTCCCATCTCTTGCCAAGCATGTTTTCAAATTATTAATAGAGTCCATGTCACATCAAGATTAATAGAGTCTATGTCACATCAAATTATTAATAAAGTCTATGTCACATCAAATTATTAATAGAGTCCATGTTACATCAAATTATTAATAAAGTCTATGTCACATCAAATTATTAATAGAGTCTATGTCACATCAAATTATTAATAGAGTCTATGTCACATCAAATTATTAATAGAGTCTATGTCACATCAAATTATTAATAGAGTCTATGTCACATCAAATTATTATAGAGTCTATGTCACATCAAATTATTAATAGAGCCTATGTCACATCAAATTATTAATAAAGTCTATGTCACATCAAATTATTAATAGAGTCCATGTTACATCAAGATTAATAGAGTCTATGTCACATCAAGATTAATGAGTCTATGTCACATCAAGTTTTTAATAGAGTCTATGTCACATCAAGTTTTTAATAAAGTCTATGTCACATCAAATTATTAATAAAGTCTATGTCACATCAAATTATTAATAGAGTCTATGTCACATCAAATTATTAATAGAGTCTATGTCACATCAAGTTTTCTAAGTTTTTGTTAATAACAAACGCCAAACACAGTAATACATGACTTTAAGCCTGGGTTTTTTGAGGGTCAATCATCCAGTGCAATGAAATTGCTGAAGAGATTGAATTGAAGCTCTTGCTGTGTAACACTTTGCTTCATCTGTCATCCATTTCTTATACCGTGGAACATTTGTGGATGCGTCTCTTCAAAATAAGCTTCTTTCTTTCTTCCTTCCTTCGAGACTATGATAATACATTTACAACCTCAAATTTCCCACTTTTCTAGCAACCACCTGTAGTTTTGGTACTTATTAATTTTTTCAAAATTGATGACTATATACCTATTTTTTTACGGCTGAGAATTTTATTTTTATTTTATTGGCCGACCGACATTACAATACGCTTAAACATGATATTTTAATTTATGTAGATTGTGCATGTATTGTTATAGAATTAATCCTCTGTTGGTTATTATATACTACCAGGGAGTATCCGGCATTGCCCGGGTGGAGGATATTGGCACAAGGATGAAGCGATGTTAAGAATGGCTTTCACATGGTTAAAATAAAAAAAAAAGATAGAAAGAAGTGAGTAATTAGTTTTCAAAGCTAACTATTAGGCCAAAGAGGATGATGAATTCAATGAGTTGGTAATTAACTTTTGCCTGGGTGGAGGATATTGGCACAAGGACAAAATAAAAATAGAAAAAAATAGATAGAGAGGTGGGATCAAACTCAAAAATGTAGGATAATTAGTCTTCCTCGCTAACCATTAGGCCAAAGAGGACAGTGAATTCAATGAATTAGTAATTAACTTAGGAATCATAGGAGATGCCACGCATACGCAGAAATGAACGTTGCTTTTAAATCTGGGTAGGGGCCCGGTAAGCTTCCCGCTTTATTAAATGCTGCTTTTAAACCTGGCATTGATTAAACTGCACAAGTACAAAAAAAATTTTAAAAACAGGACTTGGGTGCCATCAGTCAGAAACAAAACGGAAAGCAAAAAATTTTTTTAACGCCGCATGCTGGGCAAAAACTCGCATAACTTGAGTTCATAAGCAAATACGTTATCGATGGGACCACAATGACACATGTTATGACATTGCAAATTTATCTTTTTAAAACGAAAGAATAGAACGACCGTTTATGCATGCACGGTTTACAAACAACGTCGAAACCAACATTTTTACCTGACCCTACCCTTCAAACAAAACAACATTTCTACATGAAATAATTGATTATTTTTTTTCTAATTTTTCAATATTATGTGTCCGAGAGATCGCTCTTCCTAACAACATCACGTTCGTGCCAGCCTGATGCAGACAACAAGTTTTTAGCACACATACAAACACAAATACACAGACGACTGAGATTTATAATAAATTTTACTTAAATTTGAACATTACTCCTCTAATAAATGTTAATTAAAAAAAGATCTTAGAAATCAACTAAAATAAACCCTACTTAAATATTTTGTCAAATGATAATATTTAATATTTTGTTAAATAATAATATTTAATATTCTGTCAAATAAAAATATTTAATATTTTGTTAAATAATAATATTTAATATTTTGTCAAATAATAATATTTAATATTTTGTCAAATAATAATATTTAATATTGTTAAATAAAAATATTTAATATTTTGTTAAATAATAATATTTAATATTTTGCTAAATAATAATATTTAATATTTTGTTAAATAAAAATATGAAATATTTTGTTAAATAAAAATATTAAATATTTTTTCAAATAATAATATTTAATATTTTGTCAAATAATAATATTTAATATTTTGTCAAATAATAATATTTAATATTTTGTTAAATAATAATATTTAATATTTTGTCAAATAATAATATTTAATATTTTGTTAAATAATAATATTTAATACTTTGTTAAATAATAATATTTAATATTTTGTGAAATAATATTTAATATTTTGTCAAATAATAATATTTAATACTTTGTTAAATAATAATATTTAATATTTTGTTAAATAATAATATTTAATATTTTGTCAAATAATAATATTTAATATTTTGTCAAATAATAATATTTAATATTTTGTCAAATAATAATATTTAATATTTTGTCAAATAATAATATTTAATATATTGTCAAATAATAATATTTAATATTTTGTCAAATAATAATATTTAATATTTTTTCAAATAATAATATTTAATATTTTTTCAAATAATAATATTTAATATTTTGTCAAATAATAATATTTAATATTTTGTCAAATAATAATATTTAATATATTGTTAAATAATAATATTTAATATTTTGTCAAATAATAATATTTAATATTTTGTCAAATAATAATATTTAATATTTTTTCAAATAATAATATTTAATATTTTGTCAAATAATAATATTTAATATTTTGTCAAATAATAATATTTAATATTTTGTCAAATAATAATATTTAATATTTTGTCAAATAATAATATTTAATATTTTTTCAAATAATAATATTTAATATATTGTTAAATAATAATATTTAATATTTTGTTAAATAATAGAAAATTTTCACCAAAAGCAACAAACCTGCTTTCATGCAAAATTCCCCAATCATGGAATCCGGATTTGCCAAAGGTCTTTGAGATAAACAACTCAAGATTAAAACGTCAGCATCTTTCAGGGGACTTGTCTCCATCGGCTACAAATAAACAAAAACTATTAACTATGATGCAACATTTATATTTTTGATAAAACTGTGAAATTTAAATTTTCAATGAGACAATTCTGTGGCAATATTTAAATGTAGATAATAAAACACAAAAATTTCCAAGTAAAGTTAAAATGAAGAAAATGGAAAATTCTATTAGAAGTTTAAAGTTTAGAAGTAAAACTACATGACAAGATATGACGTCACAGAGAGGAAGTAATTAGTGAGACGTGGTGAAAAAATTTATCAGTTCATTTGGACATTAGCAAATGTTTCACTGAATACCTTGATATCATTGGCTTAATCTAAGTCCAACAGCGACACTAGGAGACTCTCTTAAAGCATTCAAAGTGACTCAGTCAATGATGTAATTAAAAAATGTTCACGAAAGGACAAATCGTTGCTGAACACCAGACAGAAAAATTTCCGACATCTCAGACTACTGTTCACCAAGTACTACCGACCTTTAAAGCAGCTTTTTCTTCACCCTTTGTCAGAAAAATCACTCATTTGAATGAGGACTGAGCGACAAAAAAGGAGAAGCGAGAGTTACTGGAGCTGCCGATAACACATCCACTGTATTATCTACTCTCCATTAAAAAAATAAATAAACCTTGATATTATTTAAAAAAAAAAAAAATAAACCTTGATATCATTGGCTTAATCTAAGTCCAACAGCGACACCAGGAGACTCTCTTAAAGCATTCAAAGTGACTCAGTAATTAAAAAATGTTCATGAAAAGACATATCTTTGCTGAACACTAGACCGAATATCAAAAGGTTCCGAATCCTCACCATACATGCATATGCAGGATCGTGTTGAGCAGTAGTATACTGAGAAGTTTAGCTGGAATACCATTTGCTTGCATAACATTTTAGAGGTTGCTGCAGTCAACAGAATCGAATACAGCAACAAAATTAATTAAACAGGTGACTGCCTTTTTCTCAAATCACCAATGAAGTTCAAAAATTTATTTTTAGAGTGAACATCTCATCAGTGCATCCACAGATAAAAATCACATTTGTTTGGCCTCGTTCTGGAATCACACTGTGATTGGCATCATCTTAAAAGAATGAAAGCGACACAGCAGTCAGCGTGATATCATGGTAGTTGCTGGAAAGTACCAGAATATTGCGTACTTATTCAGAAGATAATTCAATTTCCGGCAACTTTGCATCGGCATTTTCCGTCAGGTAAGCAGCTGAAAAATGTCAACGCAATTAGCAACCCAGCAATAAACTGTCAACAGGCGACAATTTTCAATAAAATCGTGAAATTCATTTAAATAAGAAAAAAAATGTTTTTTAATTGAAAAGAAATTACAGCTGTTTCTTTTTTGGCTTAGAAAAAATGAGAGCATCATCATCCCTAGCTCCTATCCTCAAGGCTGCCCACAGAAAAGATGAAACAACTGCATCAACGAGAATTCGAAGAGTACCAGCATCAAATCTGAACAAACAATGGATCGAGAATGGTGGTGGATGAACATTGGACCTGGTCGACATGACAGAACTTCCAACCCTTGGACGGGGAGGGGGGGGGATAAAATTGATGAGACATCGCTTTCTGTTTAGATCGATTTTTTAACAAAGCAAAAAAAGTGTAACTCTACGTTCAAGATCACAAAACAGAATGACATACTTTTCTTGAAAAATTGGCTTTCATATAATTAAACTTATGGTGACTGTTTTTATGTTTTACAATTTTGTTTTCAGCATTTTTGTTTGTCTTATTTGATTGCAACACTACATTTTGAATTTATCGTCTCTGGTAGATTCTACTTTCTTTAGGTGATTTTATTATGGGAATTGGAATTGGTAATTGTATCAGAACAGAATCGGGAATATAGAACAGTATCAGTAATTGCATAAAAATGGGAAAAAATATTGGAATCGTCCATAGCTAATGAAGATAACTTGCACATCGCACAGAACAAGCGACGAGTCACTAGTCTGTCATGGAGATCAAATAATCTTAAACCGTGATGCGTTTCTAGCGAAGATCACATCATGCTTCTCACATCTTACAAAAGAAACTGAAATTCAATTCGAACGGCCATATTAAATAGTACCTATTTACAATGCCTCCCCACGGGACAGAGTTAGACACCAGGGTCGTTTTTTAACGTGGAGAAAAGGTACAAAAATAAAAAAATTGTCTCAGTCGTGAAGGATTTCTCCCCCACTGAAAGAGAACGAGAAATGGAAGTGCCGCATCTGAAGAACAGATACTACACTTTGATCTTGGCCAAAATTTTTGATTGAATAATAGTTGTTTACCTTACAATGTAAATTTTATTTCTTTTTTTTTTTGCTTCCTTTGTAACGTGGGGTATGGGGCAGCCAAACCAGCTGCCAACATTGCCCTGCTTTTTATTGAACCCAACCGAGAGCTCTTTTTAGTATCCTCGTTGTTTCCTTAAGTGCAATTGTCTGGATCTCTTTTGCACTTGGTTCACCAGGAATATTACTTAGGTAGGACTTCAGGTTCTTCTTCATAAGCCCTGTGGCGCCTATAATAACTGGTATGATTGATATCTCTCTCAGATTCCAGTTTCTTTTCATATCATACATGAGACCTTGATATTTGGTCTGTTTCTCCCTTTCAACTCTGTTCAGACCACCATCATTAGATTTCTCCCCCACTGAAAGAGAACGAGAAATGGAAGTGCTGCATCTGAAGAACAGATACTACACTTTGATCTTGGCCAAAATGCCAATGAATTGTAGTTCACAATTTTTGATTAAATAATATAATAGTTGTTTACCTTACAATGTAAATTTTATTTCTTTTTTTTTTTATTTGCTTCCTTTGTAACGTTGGGTATGGGGCAGCCAAATCAGCTACCAACATTGCTCTGCTTTTTATTGAAACCAACCAAGAGCTCTTTTTAGTATCCTCGTTGTTTCCTTAAGTGCAATTGTCTGAATCTTTTTTGTATTTGGTTCACCAGTAATATTAGTTAGATAGGATTTCAGGTTCTTCTTCATAAGCTCTGTGGCACCTATAATAACTGGTATGATTGATATCTCCCTAAAATTCCAATTTCTTTTCATATCACACATGAGACCTTGATATTGGTGTGTTTCTCTTTTTCAGCTCTGTTCAGACCTCCATCCTTAGGGACACTCACTTCAACCAAGTTTTCCACGCTGTCTGACTTATTCCATATAACTATGGCAGGTTTCACAGGAGAATTTCCAAGGTAGGTGGCTGTAGGTATTACATGGTCGTAATGTATGGTATATAAGTCATTTCCAACTGTTCTTTCAAGTTGATGTTCCTAGGATTTGCTGCTACACTGGATGTTTAACTTTTTACAGATGGTCCAGTGGAGGTACTTACATACTCCATCATGTCTCACTGTGTAGTGGCCATCCCCCAAAAGAACCTTGCAACTTGATACTAGATGACTCACATTTTCCAATTCCGTGTGGCAAAACCTGCATTGGTTGTCATTAGTGAAACCTGCCATCTTTTTCTGTATAGGTTTACGAATGCACAAATAAATAAAAATTTAAAAATAAAATTATGTTACTACATCCCAGACAACATCAGGTACATACAGCTAGTTTTAAGCATTTTTTTTTTCTCTTGATATATAAAAAAACAAAAAACAAATACATATAAAAAATAAACAAATCGCTTACCTTAGGATGTGTGGTCAAGGTGGAAGAACCAGAAATATAGACAATCTAAAATAAAAAAAAATATATATATATACATATATCAGGTTTTGAACTAATAGAAGTGTTCACTTGTGGTTTGGTTTGCTTAACAACAAATCAAACCTTTTTGGAGTTATTTAATAGGAATCTATTAAAAGCATCATCATTATCATCGTTTTGCTTGCAAACACCTTTTTTTATGATCAATAAATCTGGTAGAGCAAAGACTCAAATAAACTATCAGCTGATTAGGAAAAAAAAATGGTGCAAGTCCATAACCACCCCAACAATCATAATATCATACACCAAAAATCATAAATTGATCGAGTGGTTTTATTTTAAAAAGAAACAAATTTAAATTTAATTTTTGAGATGAGGATTGGTTATTCGTATTATTTGGATTCATCGAACTACTGTTCTCATCTTGAGCGTGATTTTCACAACGTTTCGGTCGATGTAACCGCTTACCTTCTTCAGGTGTATCTTGTTGAACTCAGGAATGTTTCTGTCAAACTCAGGAATTCGGACGGAATTTCAAGTGGAACCCTTTATTTACATCACGGGGGTAGCATGCTCTTGTTCTGTCAGCCATGATTGGATAGAGGTCATGACTGATAGAGATTACTGAATATTTCAAACTTGTGAGATTTTTTCGGTTGCCCACACTGACCTGTGGTGCAGTGGTTAGAGAACTTGGAAAAATCAATTGTAAAAAGTGATATCATCCTGAAGGTTGAAGGTTCAATCCTCAGTGTGGGCGACCGAAAATTACAATTGCGAATGACTTAGAACCTCTATCCAGTCATGGCTGACGGAACAAGTGCACGCTACCCCTATAAAGTAAATAAAGGGTTCCGCTCAAAATTCTGTCGAAATTCCCAAGTTCAACAGAAACATTCCTGAGTTTGACAAGATATACCTGAAGAAGGTCAGAGGTTACATCGACCGAAACGTTGTGAAAATCCCACTCAAGATGAGAACAGTCGTCCGAAGAATCCAAATAATCTGAATAACTAAATTTTATGGCTAAACAACAACTGATGATCTCTCAACACTATTTTGCAAATAATTCAGACTTGTGACATTTTAGAAAGCCATTCTTAACATGGGAAAAGTAGCGGTATATCCACTGAAAATTCATACCCTTAGAGATGTCATAAGAGGAAAATCAGTTCACAATGGAGAAAGAAAAAGATAACCAACTGGCCTTCCTTGATATACTCATATCACGCACAGAGCATGGGTTTAAGACATCCGTATATCGCAAGCCTACCTTCACCGGACAATACCTAAACTTCAACTCCCATCACCCATACAGTATCAAACATGGAATCGCACGCTGCTTACAACATCGAGCAGAGACAATAAGTAGCGACACCATTACATACCACCAAGAAATGGTCAGGTTGAAGAATACCCTCCGTCGTAACAACTACCCCGATAGCATACTATCCACCAGACGTGTTAATAGTATAAGAGAGGAGAATGAAACCCAAAAACCTCCAACGGTCTGCCTACCATACATACGAGGCATCTCCGAAAAGATTCAGAGAATATGTGCCCCCTACAACATCAGGACGGTATTCAAAAGCGAGTCAACACTCAGACGACACCTGGTACGAGTGAAGCCCCGCATGGAGGAGAACATGACCAAAAACTGCATATACTCCATCCCATGCAGTTGCAGAAAGGTTTACAAGGGTGAAACATGCCGCCCCCTTAAAGTAAGGGTGGAAGAACACCGAAAAGCGGTAACTAAAGGGGAGACGAAAAAATCGGGCATAGCCAACCATGTCTGGATGGAGAGGGGGGATCATCGCCCCCTATGGGATGAAGTAAAAATAATAAACAGAGAGACCCACTGGAAAGTGAGAAAACTTAAAGAAACAGCTCACATGCTCGGACATAACAACCTACTGAGCAAACCAAGCATAGAGCTGAATGCAATTTGGACACCTTTGATAGAGAGAGAAAACCTTGAATAACAACATAGGTTTAACATTAACAAAAACCAACTAAGAATTGTCCTAGTGACATATGGCCGAGTGGTCCTAGACGTTGTATCAAAGTTTACAGTTACCCAAAGGTGCTGAGTTCAATCCTGAACGAAGGCAGTGAAAAAAGTAACATTGAAAAACAGAGAATCAGCAACTATGTCCCAAAGCCTAGCTGGAGTCCGAACACGGTACCCCCGTAATAATAATAAAGGGTTGGGTTCGAGACTCCTAACAAACCGTTCACCTGACGAAGGCCGGAGGGCAAAAAACGGCCGAAACGTTGTGACAATAACAACCAAGATGAGGAAGTCAGTCCGACAATCTCAATCAATGAATAGATACCATTGTTTTTATGTGAAATTCAGTTTTACGATTTCCAAAAATCTCGTCCCAATTCTGTAGAAGTACTAAAATAATTATTAACGAAAAAAGAAATTTGTGAAATCTATAGAAATTATGCAATTTCGCTAGATTTTGCTAAAGAAAAAACAAAAGTTGACAAGGGAGGTAATTAAGTTTTAAATTTCTGAGAACCGAGTTACTTCCCCCTTTGGTTACCGTGTTTGTTTCTCATATGACTTTTCTCGAAAAGTGTTTTTCATTATTAATTATTTTTCTATCTTAGCGTTCTTCATAATTTTGGGATATGTTACTCTTTGCTACATGACAATTACGTGGGTAACATTTGTTTTACTTCAAATTCAATTTTTTTTTTTTTTTTTTTTTTTTTTACACAGTGATCACCACTTATCAAGGCCCGGAAGCCACTCAGGGATAAGGGTTATTGCAAGTACATTACGTTAGTGTGGAGATTTGATGAAGTGTTTACTTAAGGGGGCGGTTCATTAGGAATTTGTTAACATTGGACTTGAAGACATCCAAGTTGTAGTCCGGTGGGAAGCAGGCAGACGGAACAGAGTTCCACAGGCGTGCAGTTCTAAGAAAGAAGCTTTGTTCATTCTTACAATGTAAAATCACCAAACTGTTTTTGGTGTCTTTTATTCAAATCTTGAAGATATTTTTTCTGCCAAAATTCATTCAAGTTTTCGGCAGATGTATATGTCTTATGTTCTTGTTCCGCTATATAAAAAAAAAGAAAGAAAAATCTGTATGATGTACGTACCCATCACGAAATGAAAATATCACATTCCAAAAATCACACATAAATTGATTAATTAGCTTTGTTTTTAAAATAATAAAATTTTATAAGTAACCAAAGAGCGGCTTTCTTATCTGCCATTTTGAAAACAATCTAAAGAAAAAATAGAGATCACTCAATAATTTAAACTTGTGAGATTTACGTTGTAATGCCTACGAATTACCATTAATCACTTAAAGTTAATTTTCTTTATTAAAATAAAACTACTTGATCAATTTATGTGATTTTTGGAATATGATATTTTCGTTTCATCACGGATACATACACGTCATACAGATCTATTTCTTTATTTAATTTTTTTTTTAATATAGGGGGAATTCTGGACAAAAAACAAAACCTTTTATGTTAAATTTATATAGAAAACTTAAAACCGCCTTAATTTATTTTTATAATTTGAAAATTTATTTAATTGATAGTATCCCGGAGAATTAAAAAGAAAATTCACTAAGATATTAATTTTAGAGGGAGATGGGAGGGTATGTATATATCCATCAATTTCTTTATCTATCTATATCTATACTCCCTATAAATTTGTTTTTTTATGTATTGATATTCATATAAAAATTCCTTTTTTCTATTTATTTAAAAAGAAAATACAACTTTCTTATATATGAGTTGTGGAATTGCATTCACTAGCAAAAGATCTAGCTAATTTGCATATTCTTTTAAACATTCATTTTAATTAATTCCCTATTAGTTTTTTTGTTTCGGTTTTCTTATGGAATGATCATCTTTAGTTAACTATTGTGTGTAATTATATTCATGCAGATATTCTACATGATTTATACTTGCATAATATTTGTATAAAAAAGTTTGCAGTAAACACAAAATTGTTTCCATATATATTTATGTATACGTATATATATATTTGTTTAAAAAATTTTGCCTACCAAACTCTTCCTAGAGTTTTTGCTCTACAGACATGAAACTTCATATATGAGGTATTTGAACCCATGCAAAACTTTATATTTGGGTTTTATACCGAGAAAATCAGTACAAAAGTATGAACAAAAAAAATTGAAATTTGCCAGATGAAGGTGGAACGACGGCATTACGAATACGCATGCATAACATAGTAGCTATTGGTCTATGTTTTAATTTTAAGCTTAGCAGAAAACATGTCTTCATAGCTCAGTCATTAACAGCAGAGGAAAAAATAAATCGTAAGCGAAGTGTTTTGGTTTCAATGCTCGGTGGTGGCACACGAGTCATTTTTTTTTTTTTTAAACTTTTTAAATCTTTACTATATATTGGGTCCAACATAATATGATAATAAATACAAAATTTGCATTAATCAAAATAGCGTATTTTACGACCGGGCAATGCCGGGTGCCTTGCAAGTTCTTTTATGTTTTCCTTTGCCATCTCCTGCCAACTGATGCTGATTTCTCAACTGCTCTCCATCTGCTAACCCAAGCAGTCTCTTCTATTTCTCTTTTAATATGTTCTGAACAAATAACCTAAAGAATTAAAAAGGAAATTTAATTATTTTTAGTGTTGTGGTGGCACCCACTCATTTACATATGTGGATAATATTACACATAAATAACAAGACTTGGTTAGTCTGAGTGTGTGTTAACCAGAAGCCACCGAAAGGCCGAGCCGAGAGCAGATATGGGTACTGGTCGCGGTAAGAGTTCCCTGACGAACACCCTCAAAAAACAATGATTTCTCCCGCGCAGCCGCAAAGGACATGTTTTAGTTGCCATAGTAACAACACTTTTTATCGACATTGTTTTACTGTTTATGAATATTGAAATAAAAGACATTACTACACATTTATTAATAATATCTCACTTTTAATCACTTTTATCGACTTTTTAAAACTTTTTTTTTACTCTTTTTAAATGACAACGTTAATGTTTATGAATATTGAAATAAAACATTACTACACATTTATTAATATCTTTTTTTTTCTTTACTGTTTATGTGTCAATTTTATCGACTTTTTTTTTTTACTGTTTATGTGTCAATTTTATCGACTTTTTCTTTTCTTATATTGAATATTGAAATAAAAGACATTACTACACATTTATTAATAATATCTTTTTTTTTTTACTGTTTTACTGTTTGTGTCACTTTTATCGACTTTTTCTTTTATGAAACTTATCTAAACTTATCTAAATAACAAGACTCGGTTAGTCTGAGTGTGTGTTAACCAGAAGCCACCGAAGGCCGAGCCGAGAGCAGATATGTTCTCCAGCCAAGACTGTCTTACCTGACAACCATTATGTAAATATACTGTAAATATACTTTTCCTAATACACTTCTTATTGATCTACCTTTGTTTGTTGAGTCTTCATTTGTATTGCCTTATACGTTATCTGGTTCAACCTGCAAACATAACAGTTGGCGACGAAGATGAACGTCAAACATAACATTTAGAAAGAGAGTGGCATCGTATACATCTGTCAAATTCCTAAAAGGAAACAATTATGAAAAAAAAACAAAAAACATGCCTATTTAAATAAGTGACCTACTTTTTCAAATCCAGAAGTAATAATCCAATTGCTACTTCCAAGACAGACCCCTGAACTGGTTGCCATTGCATTCAAAGCACCAAAAAATTCCTGAAAAGAGAAAAATTAAAATAAAATTTAAAAAATGGATTTAAAATATCAAAAGATAGTCACCAGCTAAAAATAGAATAAATTGAACTAATTTCCGAGAAAAAAAAAACTCCTTTCTTATTCAATTTGATTAGTCGGACCTGTGGAAATTCCACAGCAGCATCTCTCATATATAACATATTGCTGCCAGGCATTCTGTAAACATTCACTGTGAATGGAGACCCCGCAATATTATTGTAGCCCTTTTGTTAAAACTGTTACAGTATTTATCTAAGTAATTTGATTAGTGTTAGAATATATCTGGTTATTACGATTGTTCTCCAATATCTTTATAGGAGTCTGTAACATATTTCCTCTGCATGGACACCCAGTGAGAACACGGTCCTGGATATGACCTTAAACTATATCCGATGGTGACGCCCTAGCTTGAAGGCTTTGGGGAGTGTGAAGCCACCCTTTAATTGCCATTGCTCCCAGGTCCACTCTGACCTGGACTGGTAGTAGTTGGTTGGTTGTTTTTGTTTTACGACATATCAACTCTTTTCAGGTTATTTAATGCCGAATTCAGTGATTTTGAAGAAAAATTTTTTAATGGAATATTTTTGTTTTTTTCAAGTTAGTTTCTATTTACCCCATAGTTGGGACCCTAACAGGTACTACTACTCCGAGTCAGAGTGGACCTGAGAGCAATGACAATTAAGGGGTGGCTCCACAGTCCCCAAAGCTTGCAAGCTGGGGCCCCACCATCGGATATAGTTTAAGGTCATATCCAGGACCTGGACTGGTAGTACCTGTTAGGGTCCCAACTATGGGTTAAATAGAAACCGACGTGAAAACAACAAATATATTCTATTAAAAAATTGTTCTTCAAAATCTTTGGATTCGTCATTAAATAACCTGGAAAGGGTTGATATGCCATAAAACAAAAACAACCAACCAACCAGTGAGAACGGAAACCCCATGATATCATAATACCATTTTTAGACAGAACAGATACTATCCTTGGATCCTAGCCAGAAGACCAAGAAGGTATATTTTAGTTTCACGTACAGCCCAAAAGCGCCATTATTTTTTTTTTTTTTACATTGTGTCTTTCTATCCTCCTTTTTAATAAATAGGATCTCCCGATCGAATAATGTATAATCTGGAAATCGTGACACACGTACGTACGTACGTACATACGTTAAAGATACAACAGTATTAATACATAGATACTCAAGTGAAATATGGCAGTTAAAAACAGAACAACAGAAAACTTATAAACATACATATCAGTCAAAAGTTATGGTCCTCTCCACCAAACTTTCACGAGGAACACTCGTCTATCTGAAAACACTCTCAATAATTTCCTTCACTCTTTATCTGTGCCTAAACCTAAACATAGATTCCATGAACAAAGTTTCTTTCTTAGAACTGCACACCTGTGGAACTCTCTTCCGTTTGCCTGCTTTCCGGTTGACTACAACGTGGTCGTCTTCAAGGCCAACGTAAACAAGTTCTTGATGAGCCATTGTCCTTAAGTAATCCAATTTACCAAATTTCCACTAACAATTGCTACGACATTGTCCCATTGATCACTGTATGCTTATTAACCCTTAACCTCAAGTGGCTTCTGGGCCTTGATAAGTGGTGACTCCTTTGTTAAAAAAAAAAGTTATTAGAAAAGAAATAATCTTCTATGACATGCCGGTAAAATGCACAAAATAGTGTCGCTTCAAGATAGAATCAGAAAAAACTGAACTTTCTTATATTCTTACATTCTACGTGTGCATCGATCGGAATAAAACAACTCAAAAACAAAAGTCGTTTCGTAAAGTGTGACTTCTAAACGTTACTTCATAAAATGTGATTTCTAAACGTTATTTCGTAAAATGTGATTTCTAAACGTTATTTCGTAAAATGTGATTTCTAAACGTTATTTCGTAAAATGTGATTTCTAAACGTTATTTCGTAAAATGTGATTTCTAAACGTTATTTCAGAAAATGTGATTTCTAAACGTTATTTCAGAAAATGTGATTTCTAAACGTTATTTCAGAAAATGTGATTTCTAAACATTATTTCAGAAAATGTGATTTCTAAATGTGATTTCTAAACGTTATTTCGTAAAATGTGATTTCTAAACATTATTTCAGAAAATGTGATTTCTAAATGTTATTTCGTAAAATGTGATTTCTAAACGTTATATCATAAAATGTGATTTCTAAACGTTATTTCAGAAAATGTGATTTCTAAACGTTATTTCGTAAAATGTGATTTCTAAACGTTATTTCGTAAAATGTGATTTCTAAACGTTATTTCGTAAAATGTGATTTCTAAACGTTATTTCGTAAAATGTGATTTCTAAATGTTATTTCGTAAAATGTGATTTCTAAACGTTATTTCATAAAATGTGATTTCTAAACATTATTTCAGAAAATGACATTTCTAAACGTTATTTCGTAAAATGTTATTTCTAAACGTTATTTCGTAAAATGTGATTTCTAAACGTTATTCCATAAAATGTGATTTCTAAACGTTATTTCAGAAAACGTTTTTTCGTAAAATGTGATTTCTAAACGTTATTTCATAAAATGTGATTTCTAAATGTTTTTTCGTAAAATGTGATTTCTAAACGTTGAAGTTATATAAATTTTTCTTTCATCATCGTAACAAATGACTTCCAAAAAAAGGATTTAAAGTTCATTCAGAATATATACTTAACATCATCATGATATTAGGTTTAACATCCATTTTTTATGTCGGCATGTGTTGGACAGCTTTTAAAAACTGATTTCTAAATTAACCTATCTCTGCTCAGATCTTTATTTATTACTAAACATTGTTATGTTCCACCTTAGGTGGAGTGGATATTCTGCATATAAACTGTTTCCAGGAGAAATGTTGTAAGCCCCTAGTGTCAGTGTGAGTCCTTGAATTGTGGATGGTTTCTAATTTTTTTTAAATAGGACTTTCTGGCTGTTCCATAGTTGAAACAGCCGTAGTTTTGATTAGATTAATGATCTGTAGAGTTTTATTCAGACTTAATAATCTTCTCCCCACTTAATATTAGCAATCACTCTCATTAGTTCAACTGATTTATTGCAGTTGATGCTTAGATATTTTATGTGAGGTTTGTAGGTTAGTTTTGTAATCTCTGCGACCGAGCCTGGGCAATCACACCTGAGGACATACACATGATATGAAACGAAATTGGAAATTAAAAGACGTTTCAATTATACCAGTCATCATAGGAGCAACTGGGCTTATGAAAAAGAACTTTAAAAAGTACATAGCAAGCATACCCGGTGAACCAAGTGCAAGTGAAATACAAACGATTGCACTGAAAGGGACGGCTAGAATCCTGAAAAGATCTCTTGGTTGGACTCACTAAAATAGGGGTAAGTGTCAGACATCTGGTTGGATGTCCCATCCCCTAGAAGAAAAAGTTTAAGAAAAATGAAAAAAAAAAAAAGATCATAGTCTCTAGGTGAGGGCCATATATAATCCATTGATGTATCTTGTGTAGTTTCTGACTTCCAACTAGACACACACAGAATTACGACTTTCCTATAGAAATCACATTTTACGAAATAATGTTTAGAAATCACATTTTACGACTATAAGATAGACTAGTATGGATACCCGGTGTTGCCTGGTTGGAGAGAGGCGATTGAGCAACCAACTCCCAGCCCTAAAAAAAAACAAACTTTTCTTCAATTAGCTGCAGAAAGCAGGATTGAACGTGCAACACGGGAGAGAAAAAGGAAGTGAAAAAAAGCAAACACGCTAGCTGTTTCGGCCACAGCGACTTATGATGTCACAGGCCTTCGAAACAACGTTTTATAAATGTACGTTGAGCATGGTAGGACTTGAAAAATGTGTTAACGCAAAACACTGACCCCTCCTTGCAAAAAACAGCCCAGTTGGCCAGGACAGAATTAATCTTTTGGGACAATTTTTACATATTTTTCATCTGGGCCATCAATCTTTCTAACGATACCAATTTTGTCATGGTCCGATGCGTCTGTCAAACGTTTTCAGCAGACATACAAGCAAACACAGACACACACTAACTAACACACATTTTCCCTTTTATGTATTAGACTAGCGGGGATGCCCGGCGTTGCCCGGGTGTTTGTCGGTATAAAAAAACAGTTTTGGTAGGGAGGTAGCCTCGAACCCGAAGCCTTGAGGTGAATAGCCTGATAATTTACCACGATGCTACGAGGTCAGACAAGTGATAATGGTTGAAATTAAACGTTTAAAAAGCAGGTGGTTAAACGAACGTCGATGTGTGGTTTTCTCGGTCAAACATCATGCCATAGAGAAATGAAACCACAGCGCAGTGGAATATAAAAGTCTCTGAAATAAAAGATAGGGACGACCTCGTTTTCGTAATCTAGCGAGTATATAAAAAGTTGTAAGAATGAGTGACCCCACCCCTCCCCTAAAAAAAGCTTTTGGCGGACATATGAAAAAAATGCGCACACACACACACACACACAAACACATTTTCGCTCTTATATTATAGATTATAATTTCACCTAAATTATTTTCAAATTTTTTCTAAAAAAAAAAAAAAAGTGGTAGTAGGCAGGCAGGCTCGAACCCGCAACACGAAGGCGGAAAAGAAAGTACAAAAATCTGACGTGTTACTGATGCTCCATCATCCGACTAGGAGTTCACAACATTGAAATTAAGTTGATCAAACCGATATGACGATACAATGACTTGCAAAAAATGACAACGCAAAAAAAACGTCTCCTTCCTGTAGGAAACCGACCAGTTAAGTGCGAAGGAATAAGTGTTTTTGGCTCATTTTTCAATATTTGTCGTCCAAAGGATCGAGGTTTAAAATGTTTTGTTTGGTGAGCTACCATCGCCTCTGTCGAAAGTTTTTGCAACACACACACAAACACACATTTTACCTTTTATATATATACTAGCAGGGCTACCCGGCGTTGCTCGGGACCGTATAAACAATGAAAAAACAAAAGCAGATATTGAACATATGTTTTATTCTTAGGGGAGACGAATCTTTCATCTCTATGTATTATTTGTTTTATCTACCCCCGGACTGGTATTGTTCATGTTTTATCCCTAGCATAGGTAATTTACAGCATGTATATGAAATTGTTTTACCTTAGGGAGAAGAGAACAGGTAATATACAACATAATGTGTCTATATTACATCCCTGGCAACGCCTAGAAACCAGCTAGAACATGTATTTCAGTCAATCTTTATTACATCCTGGGCTATGCCGGGAAACCAGCTAATCTCTATTTAGTGACTTGACCACCAAAATACCTCCCTAAGTGTGTCCTTTCTTTTGAACTTATTAGATATAGGTATCTAGAAATGTGTGTGAAATTTTGTTGAATGCATTGTTCACTATGATTTTCTTATTGTTCTACACAATATCAACTGTAGCGAAATAAAACAGTAAACTTAGTGTAGTGTTAGAATAAAGAGCAAAGGAAAAAATTAGAATCATATTCTGTAATTGCAAATCTAAATTTGCTAGCGTGTACCAGTATTTGCCAGGTTGTGGAAATTTGGAATTTATAACGTATGTAGTGGCCTTTTCCTAGATACCTATTGCTAAAAATTATACTTTCATTTTGTTAGAAAAATCTCTCTTCGGATGCCCTGCATCATCCAAAATAAAAACAAATATTTTTATAATTGTTTCAGTACATTGCTACACATTGTGAAATTTGTTGACGTTTGTAAAAAAAAATCATGAATGTGCTTATATTCCAAAAAAGAAAATATCAGTGCACAGTATTGAAAGTGTTTGAGATTCAAAAGTCTGTAACATTTCTACTAACTTCATAAGATGTCATGTGAGAAACTTAATTGAATATCAAGACATTATCTGAAGCGTTTTTATTTTGGTGTAACGTATGTGTTTACAGTGAACCGTAACTTTTAATAAACAGCTTGGTATGCAATGACATAGGCTAAGAATCTTAGACAAAATATATATAAATTGGAAAAATGTGTGAACAAATGAAAAAAAAATGATCCGCTCCACTTGATGACATCAAGCACAGTAATATTTTAGTGAAGAAAATATGAAATTGATGTTCAGTGATTAGTTTGGATGAATGAGAAAATGTAATTGTTTGATGCATAAAAAATAACTCATTTGCTGTATTTGATATTAAGCAGCAAAATATAGTGATTTGAATATTAAGGAAAACATCAAATCAGATTATATAAAAAAAAAGATGAAATTAGAAAATATATATTTTCTGTTTATGAGTTTTGCCAATCAAAATTTTGTGGCAGAAATTGGGTGATTACCATGCAATTTTATTTTGATAAAATTCTTAAATTATTTCAATGTTTATTATAATTTCTTATTAGTGACTTGTTATCATCAAAATCCGCCCCAAAGAGTGTCCTTTCTTTTATTAGGTATCAGAATAGGTATCCAGATTTCTACTTCTATACAAATGTGATATTTCGGATCTGTAGATAAACAATTTGTTGCATATATAAGCTGAGAATTGTTCTCTCTCATTCTCTCTCTCACACACCCACACATTCTCACTTTTATAGATATAATAGATAAATTATGCTAGATATATTTCCATGTGTCTGAATAATCTATATACAAATTTTCAAATCTGTAGATAAAAAATTTGTTGAGTATATAGGTTGAGAATTGTTCTCTCTCTCTCTCTCTCCTCTCACGCATGCTCACTTTTATAGATATAATAGATAGATTATGCTAGATATATTTCCATATGTCTGAATACACTATATAAAAATTTTCTAATCTGTAGATAAAAATTTGTTGAATATAAAGGGTGAGAATTGTTCTTACTCTCTCTCTCTCACACACAGACATATTCTCACTTTTATAGACATAATAGATAGATTATGCTAGATATATTTCCATATGTCTGAATACCCTATATACCAATTTTCAAATCTGTAGATAAAAAATTTGTTGAATATATAGGTTGAGAATTGTTCTCTCGCTCTGTCTCTCTCTCTCTTGCTACCTCACACACACACGCAAACATTCTCACTTTTATAGATATAATAGATAGATTATGCTAGATATATTTCCATATGTCTGAATACCCTATATACAAATTATCTAATCTGTAGATAAAAAATTTGTTGATTATATAGGTTGAGAATTGCTCTCTCTCTCACAGACACACACATTTTCACTTTTGTAGATATAATAGATAGATTATGCTAGATATATTTCCGTATGTATGAATACCCTTTATAACAAATTTAAAATCTGTAGATAAAAAATTTGTTGAATATATAGGTTAAGAATTGTTCTCTCTCTCTCTCTCTACCTCACACACACCCACACACACAAACATTCTGACTTTTATAGATATAATAGATAGATTATGCTAGATATATTCCATATGTCTGAATACCCTATATACAAATTTTCTAATCTGTAGATAAAAAATTTGTTGAATATTTTCAACCCTTATCCTCGAGTGGCGTCTGGGCCTTGATAAGTAGTAATGCGTATTTAGCAAAATATAAATATATATATATATAACAAATTTACTGAATTTCCATTACTAACGATTACTGTATTGTCCAATTGACTACTGCGCTTTTCAACCCTTATCCTCGAGTGGCCTCTGGGCCTTGAGAAGTAGTAATTACTAACGATTACTATATTGACCAATGGACTACTGCACTTTTTAACCCTTATCCTCGGGTGGCCTCTGGGCCTTATTGTCCAATTGACTACTGTGGACTTTTTAACTCTTATGCTCGAGTGGCCTCTGGGCCTTGATAAGTGGAAATGACCAAGTAACAAAAAATAGGTATATAACAAATTTACTGAATTTCCATTACTAACGATTACTATATTGTCCAATTGACTACTGTGCACTTTTCAATCCTTATCCTCGAGTGGCCTCTGGGCCTTGATAAATGGTAATGCGTATGTAACAAAATATACATATATATAACAAATTTACTGAATTTCCATTACTAACGATTACTATATTGTCCAATTGACTACTGCACTTTTAAACGCTTATCCTCGAGTGGCCTCTGGGCCTTGATAAGTGGTAATACCATCGAGTGGCCTCTGGGCCTTAATAAGTGGTTGTGCCTAAGTAACAAAAAATAGGTATATTACAAATATCCCGCATTTCCATTACAACCGACTACTACGGTGCACTTTTCAATCCTTATCCTCGAGTGGCCTGTGGGCTTTGATAAGTGGTAATGCGTATTTAACAAAATATTAATATATATATAACAAATTTACTGAATTTCCATTACTAACAATTACTATATTTTGTCCAATTGACTACTGCACTTTTCAACACTTATCCTCTAGTGGCCTCTGGGCCTTGATAAGTGGTAATGCCTATCTAAACAAAATATAAATATATATATAACAAATTTCCCGACTTTCCATTACTAACGATTACTATGTTGTCCAATTAACTACTGCCATTTTCAACCCTTATCCTCGGGTGGACTCTGGGCCTTATTGTCCAATTGACTACTGTGCACATTTAACTCTTATCCTCGAGATGTATCTGGGCCTTGATAAGTGGAAATGCCTAAGTAACAAAAAAATAGATATATAACAAATTTCCCAAATTTGACTACTGTGCACTTTTCAACTCTTATCCTCGAGTGGCCTCTGGGCCTTGATAAGTGGTCATATATATTTTTTACAAAATAAAAAAAAAGGTTGGAGTCGCTGAATAACTCATCCTCCCGTTAAAGCGGTTCCATCCTCTTTCCCCAATTTGACTACTGTGCACTTTTCAACTCTCGTCCTCGAGTGGACTATGGGCCTTGATAAGTGGTAATACATATTTTATGAAAAATATATATATATATATATATATATATATATATAACAAAATAGGTTGGAGTTGCTGAATAACTCATCCTCCTGTTAAAGCGGTTCCATCCTCTTTCCCAAATTTGACTACTGTGGACTTTTTAACTCTCATCCTCGAGTGGCCTATGGGCCTTGATAAGTGGTAATACATATTTTTTTATAAATATATATATATATATACCAAAACAGGTGTGAGTCGCTGAATAATTCATCCTTCTATTAAAGCGATTAAATCCTCTTTCCCAAATTTGACTACTGTGCACTTTTAAACTCTCATCCTCGTGTGGCCTATGGGCCTTGATAAGTGGTAATATATAGTTTGTACAAAATATATATATATATATATATATATATATATATATAACAAAATAGGTTGGAGTCGCTGAATCACTCATCCTCCCGTTAAAGCGGTTCCATCCTCTTTCCCGAATTTGACTAATGTGCACTTTTCAACTCTTATCCTCGAGTAGCCTATGGGCCTTGATAAGTGGTAATATATTTTTGTTATAAATATATATATATATATATATATATAAAAAATAGGTTGGAGTCGCTGAATAACTCATCCTCCCGTTAAAGCGGTTCCATCCTCTTTCCCGAATTTTACTACTATGCACTTTTCAACTCTCATCCTCGAGTGGCCTATTGTCCTTGATAAGTGGTAATATATATTTTTTAATAAAAGTATATATATATATATATATATAAAAAAATAGGTTGGAGTTGCTGAATAACTCATCCTCCCGTTAAAGCGGTTCCATCCTCTTTACCGTATTTTTTATACAGTGCACTATTCAACTCTCATCCTCGAGTGGCCTATTGTCCTTGATAAGTGGTAATATATATTTTTTAATAAATATAGATATAAATATATATATAAAAAAACAGGTTGGAGTCGCTGAATAACTCATCCTCCCGTGAAAGCGGTTCCATCCTCTTTCCCGAATTTGACTACTGTGCACTTTTCAACTCTAATCCTCGAGTGTCCTATGGGCCTTGATAAGTAGTAATATATATTTTTTACAAAAATATATACATACATATATATAACAAAATAGGTTGGAGTCACTGAATAATTCATCCTCCTCTTAAAGCGGTTCCATCATCTTTGCCGAATTTGACTACTGTGCACTTTTAAACTCTCATCCTCGTGTGGCCTATGGGCCTTGATAAGTGGTAATATATATTTAAAAATAAATATAGATATAAATATATATATACCAAAATAGGTTGGAGTCGCTGAATAACTCATCCTCCCGTTAAAGCGGTTCCATCCTCTTTCCCAGATTTGACTGCTGTGCACTTTTCAACTCTAATCCTCGAGTGTCCTATGGGCCTTGATAAGTAGTAATATATATTTTTTACAAAAATATATACATACATATATGTAACAAAATAGGTTGGAGTCACTGAATAATTCATCCTCCTCTTAAAGCGGTTCCGTCATCTTTGCCGAATTTGACTACTGTGCACTTTTAAACTTTCATCCTCGAGTGGCCTATAGGCCTTGATAAGTGGTAATAGTTTGTACAATAGTTTGTACAATATATATATCTATATATATATATTACAAAATAGGTAAGAGAGAGAGAAGAGGGTGAGAGAGAGAGAAGAGAAAGAGGTAGAGAGAGAAGAGGGTGAGAGAGAGCAGAGAAGAGGGTGAGAGAGAGCAGAGAAAGAGAGAAGTGAAAGAGGTAGAGAGAGAAGAGGGTAAGAGAGAAAGAGGGTGAGAGAGAGAAGAGGGTGAGAGAGAGAGAGGTAGTGAGAGAGAGAGATAAGAGAAAGAGGTAGAGAGAGAGAGAAGAGGGTAAGACAGAGAGAGAGAGGGGTAGTGAGAGAGAGAGATAAGAGAAAGAGGTAGAGAGAGAGAGAGAAGAGGGTGAGGGAGAAAGAAGAGGGTGAGAGAGAGCAGAGGGAGAGAGAGAGAAGAGAAATAGGTAGAGAGAGAGAGATGAAGGTGAGAGAGAGCAGGGAAAGAGGGTGATAGAGAAGAGAAAGAGGTAGAGAGAGAGAGAGAGAGAAGGGTGAGAGAGAGCAGAAAAAGAGGGTGAGAGAGAGAGAAAGAGGGTCAGAGAGAGAGAGAAGAGAAAAAGGTGTACACAGAGAGTGAGAGAGAGAAGAGGGTAAGAGAGAGAGAGAGAAGAGGTTGAGAGAGAGAGAGAGATAAGAGAAAGAGGTAGAGAGAGAGAAGCGGGTGAGAGAGAGAAGAGGGTGCGAGAGAGAAGAGAAAGAGGTAGAGAGAGAGAAGCGGGTGAGAGAGAGAGAAGAGGGTGCGAGAGAGAAGAGAAAAAGGTAGAGAGAGAGAAGAGGGTGAGAGAGAGAGAAAGAGGATGAGAGAGAGAAGAGAAAGAGAGAGAGAGAAGAGGGTGATAGAGAAAGAGAGTGAGAGAGAGAAGAGAAAGAGAGAGAGAGAGAGAGAAAGAGGGTGAGAGAAGAGGGTAAATGTGCATCTTTTTTTATAGTAGGTAATGCTTGGGAGACTGTGCACATTGCCTCCTCCCCCCTCCCCCCTATAAACGCGGTTCCATTCATAAGAAAACAAACTCGTATAAAAGTAATTTTCGTGTATTTAAGCGGCCTTATACTGATAGCCACCCCTCCCCCTTCCAGTTTAACAGAGTTAGGAGGTAAAAACAAAATGGCTAAAGCCTTGTTTACATGGTAAACTATAGCAAAGAGCATAGTCATCTTTCTTCGCCGGTAAAAAACTTCAAGCAAAAATAAAAACATTTTCCCTACGTCAATTTTTATGTAATTTTGGGATTCTTCTTTTTGAAGTGCGATAAATCCGTTGGTAATAACGGTTCGACTCTTAAACTAATATTTAACTGTGTTATAGTATCAATGATACTCCTCGCAGGCAGCTTTAATGTACGTCAGAGGCTCAGCGTAGCCGACATTTTACTGAGCTGACGTCACGTCACGTGACAGCTAATGAATAATGTTAAAATGACAGGTTTTTTGGGGGGCCCCCCTGGGAGAAAAATGATCAGTTAACCCCCTTCTAGTTGTCCGTTTGACGTGAAATTTCGATATTTGTCATCCGGGTGATCAAGGTGCAATATGCTACCTAATTTGTCAACTTTGGTTGTGTCTGTCAAAAGTTTTAGCGTTACAAACAAACATACATACATACATACATACACACCGATTTTTGCCTTTTATATATATAGAAGACTAGCAGGGCTACCCGGCGTTGCTCGGGACCGTATAAACAATGAAAAAACAAAAGCAGATATTGAACATATGTTTTATTCTTAGGGGAGACGAATCTTTCATCTCTATGTATTATTTGTTTTATCTACCCCCGGACTGGTATTGTTCATGTTTTATCCCTAGCATAGGTAATTTACAGCATGTATATGAAATTGTTTTACCTTAGGGAGAAGAGAACAGGTAATATACAACATAATGTGTCTATATTACATCCCTGGCAACGCCTAGAAACCAGCTAGAACATGTATTTCAGTCAATCTTTATTACATCCTGGGCTATGCCGGGAAACCAGCTAATCTCTATTTAGTGACTTGACCACCAAAATACCTCCCTAAGTGTGTCCTTTCTTTTGAACTTATTAGATATAGGTATCTAGAAATGTGTGTGAAATTTTGTTGAATGCATTGTTCACTATGATTTTCTTATTGTTCTACACAATATCAACTGTAGCGAAATAAAACAGTAAACTTAGTGTAGTGTTAGAATAAAGAGCAAAGGAAAAAATTAGAATCATATTCTGTAATTGCAAATCTAAATTTGCTAGCGTGTACCAGTATTTGCCAGGTTGTGGAAATTTGGAATTTATAACGTATGTAGTGGCCTTTTCCTAGATACCTATTGCTAAAAATTATACTTTCATTTTGTTAGAAAAATCTCTCTTCGGATGCCCTGCATCATCCAAAATAAAAACAAATATTTTTATAATTGTTTCAGTACATTGCTACACATTGTGAAATTTGTTGACGTTTGTAAAAAAAAATCATGAATGTGCTTATATTCCAAAAAAGAAAATATCAGTGCACAGTATTGAAAGTGTTTGAGATTCAAAAGTCTGTAACATTTCTACTAACTTCATAAGATGTCATGTGAGAAACTTAATTGAATATCAAGACATTATCTGAAGCGTTTTTATTTTGGTGTAACGTATGTGTTTACAGTGAACCGTAACTTTTAATAAACAGCTTGGTATGCAATGACATAGGCTAAGAATCTTAGACAAAATATATATAAATTGGAAAAATGTGTGAACAAATGAAAAAAAAATGATCCGCTCCACTTGATGACATCAAGCACAGTAATATTTTAGTGAAGAAAATATGAAATTGATGTTCAGTGATTAGTTTGGATGAATGAGAAAATGTAATTGTTTGATGCATAAAAAATAACTCATTTGCTGTATTTGATATTAAGCAGCAAAATATAGTGATTTGAATATTAAGGAAAACATCAAATCAGATTATATAAAAAAAAAGATGAAATTAGAAAATATATATTTTCTGTTTATGAGTTTTGCCAATCAAAATTTTGTGGCAGAAATTGGGTGATTACCATGCAATTTTATTTTGATAAAATTCTTAAATTATTTCAATGTTTATTATAATTTCTTATTAGTGACTTGTTATCATCAAAATCCGCCCCAAAGAGTGTCCTTTCTTTTATTAGGTATCAGAATAGGTATCCAGATTTCTACTTCTATACAAATGTGATATTTCGGATCTGTAGATAAACAATTTGTTGCATATATAAGCTGAGAATTGTTCTCTCTCATTCTCTCTCTCACACACCCACACATTCTCACTTTTATAGATATAATAGATAAATTATGCTAGATATATTTCCATGTGTCTGAATAATCTATATACAAATTTTCAAATCTGTAGATAAAAAATTTGTTGAGTATATAGGTTGAGAATTGTTCTCTCTCTCTCTCTCTCCTCTCACGCATGCTCACTTTTATAGATATAATAGATAGATTATGCTAGATATATTTCCATATGTCTGAATACACTATATAAAAATTTTCTAATCTGTAGATAAAAATTTGTTGAATATAAAGGGTGAGAATTGTTCTTACTCTCTCTCTCTCACACACAGACATATTCTCACTTTTATAGACATAATAGATAGATTATGCTAGATATATTTCCATATGTCTGAATACCCTATATACAAATTATCTAATCTGTAGATAAAAAATTTGTTGATTATATAGGTTGAGAATTGCTCTCTCTCTCACAGACACACACATTTTCACTTTTGTAGATATAATAGATAGATTATGCTAGATATATTTCCATATGTATGAATACCCTTTATAACAAATTTAAAATCTGTAGATAAAAAATTTGTTGAATATATAGGTTAAGAATTGTTCTCTCTCTCTCTCTCTACCTCACACACACCCACACACACAAACATTCTGACTTTTATAGATATAATAGATAGATTATGCTAGATATATTCCATATGTCTGAATACCCTATATACAAATTTTCTAATCTGTAGATAAAAAATTTGTTGAATATTTTCAACCCTTATCCTCGAGTGGCGTCTGGGCCTTGATAAGTAGTAATGCGTATTTAGCAAAATATAAATATATATATATATAACAAATTTACTGAATTTCCATTACTAACGATTACTGTATTGTCCAATTGACTACTGCGCTTTTCAACCCTTATCCTCGAGTGGCCTCTGGGCCTTGAGAAGTAGTAATTACTAACGATTACTATATTGACCAATGGACTACTGCACTTTTTAACCCTTATCCTCGGGTGGCCTCTGGGCCTTATTGTCCAATTGACTACTGTGGACTTTTTAACTCTTATGCTCGAGTGGCCTCTGGGCCTTGATAAGTGGAAATGACCAAGTAACAAAAAATAGGTATATAACAAATTTACTGAATTTCCATTACTAACGATTACTATATTGTCCAATTGACTACTGTGCACTTTTCAATCCTTATCCTCGAGTGGCCTCTGGGCCTTGATAAATGGTAATGCGTATGTAACAAAATATACATATATATAACAAATTTACTGAATTTCCATTACTAACGATTACTATATTGTCCAATTGACTACTGCACTTTTAAACGCTTATCCTCGAGTGGCCTCTGGGCCTTGATAAGTGGTAATACCATCGAGTGGCCTCTGGGCCTTAATAAGTGGTTGTGCCTAAGTAACAAAAAATAGGTATATTACAAATATCCCGCATTTCCATTACAACCGACTACTACGGTGCACTTTTCAATCCTTATCCTCGAGTGGCCTGTGGGCTTTGATAAGTGGTAATGCGTATTTAACAAAATATTAATATATATATAACAAATTTACTGAATTTCCATTACTAACAATTACTATATTTTGTCCAATTGACTACTGCACTTTTCAACACTTATCCTCTAGTGGCCTCTGGGCCTTGATAAGTGGTAATGCCTATCTAAACAAAATATAAATATATATATAACAAATTTCCCGACTTTCCATTACTAACGATTACTATGTTGTCCAATTAACTACTGCCATTTTCAACCCTTATCCTCGGGTGGACTCTGGGCCTTATTGTCCAATTGACTACTGTGCACATTTAACTCTTATCCTCGAGATGTATCTGGGCCTTGATAAGTGGAAATGCCTAAGTAACAAAAAAATAGATATATAACAAATTTCCCAAATTTGACTACTGTGCACTTTTCAACTCTTATCCTCGAGTGGCCTCTGGGCCTTGATAAGTGGTCATATATATTTTTTACAAAATAAAAAAAAAGGTTGGAGTCGCTGAATAACTCATCCTCCCGTTAAAGCGGTTCCATCCTCTTTCCCCAATTTGACTACTGTGCACTTTTCAACTCTCGTCCTCGAGTGGACTATGGGCCTTGATAAGTGGTAATACATATTTTATGAAAAATATATATATATATATATATATATATATAACAAAATAGGTTGGAGTTGCTGAATAACTCATCCTCCTGTTAAAGCGGTTCCATCCTCTTTCCCAAATTTGACTACTGTGGACTTTTTAACTCTCATCCTCGAGTGGCCTATGGGCCTTGATAAGTGGTAATACATATTTTTTTATAAATATATATATATATATACCAAAACAGGTGTGAGTCGCTGAATAATTCATCCTTCTATTAAAGCGATTAAATCCTCTTTCCCAAATTTGACTACTGTGCACTTTTAAACTCTCATCCTCGTGTGGCCTATGGGCCTTGATAAGTGGTAATATATAGTTTGTACAAAATATATATATATATATATATATATATATATATATAACAAAATAGGTTGGAGTCGCTGAATCACTCATCCTCCCGTTAAAGCGGTTCCATCCTCTTTCCCGAATTTGACTAATGTGCACTTTTCAACTCTTATCTTCGAGTAGCCTATGGGCCTTGATAAGTGGTAATATATTTTTGTTATAAATATATATATATATATATATATATAAAAAATAGGTTGGAGTCGCTGAATAACTCATCCTCCCGTTAAAGCGGTTCCATCCTCTTTCCCGAATTTTACTACTATGCACTTTTCAACTCTCATCCTCGAGTGGCCTATTGTCCTTGATAAGTGGTAATATATATTTTTTAATAAAAGTATATATATATATATATATAAAAAAATAGGTTGGAGTTGCTGAATAACTCATCCTCCCGTTAAAGCGGTTCCATCCTCTTTACCGTATTTTTTATACAGTGCACTATTCAACTCTCATCCTCGAGTGGCCTATTGTCCTTGATAAGTGGTAATATATATTTTTTAATAAATATAGATATAAATATATATATAAAAAAACAGGTTGGAGTCGCTGAATAACTCATCCTCCCGTGAAAGCGGTTCCATCCTCTTTCCCGAATTTGACTACTGTGCACTTTTCAACTCTAATCCTCGAGTGTCCTATGGGCCTTGATAAGTAGTAATATATATTTTTTACAAAAATATATACATACATATATATAACAAAATAGGTTGGAGTCACTGAATAATTCATCCTCCTCTTAAAGCGGTTCCATCATCTTTGCCGAATTTGACTACTGTGCACTTTTAAACTCTCATCCTCGTGTGGCCTATGGGCCTTGATAAGTGGTAATATATATTTAAAAATAAATATAGATATAAATATATATATACCAAAATAGGTTGGAGTCGCTGAATAACTCATCCTCCCGTTAAAGCGGTTCCATCCTCTTTCCCAGATTTGACTGCTGTGCACTTTTCAACTCTAATCCTCGAGTGTCCTATGGGCCTTGATAAGTAGTAATATATATTTTTTACAAAAATATATACATACATATATGTAACAAAATAGGTTGGAGTCACTGAATAATTCATCCTCCTCTTAAAGCGGTTCCGTCATCTTTGCCGAATTTGACTACTGTGCACTTTTAAACTTTCATCCTCGAGTGGCCTATAGGCCTTGATAAGTGGTAATAGTTTGTAAAATAGTTTGTACAATATATATATCTATATATATATATTACAAAATAGGTAAGAGAGAGAGAAGAGGGTGAGAGAGAGAGAAGAGAAAGAGGTAGAGAGAGAAGAGGGTGAGAGAGAGCAGAGAAGAGGGTGAGAGAGAGCAGAGAAAGAGGGTGAGAGAGAAAGAGGGTGAGAGAAGTGAAAGAGGTAGAGAGAGAAGAGGGTAAGAGAGAAAGAGGGTGAGAGAGAGAAGAGGGTGAGAGAGAGAGAGGTAGTGAGAGAGAGAGATAAGAGAAAGAGGTAGAGAGAGAGAGAAGAGGGTAAGACAGAGAGAGAGAGGGGTAGTGAGAGAGAGAGATAAGAGAAAGAGGTAGAGAGAGAGAGAGAAGAGGGTGAGGGAGAAAGAAGAGGGTGAGAGAGAGAGAGAAGAGGGTGAGGGAGAAAGAAGAGGGTGAGAGAGAGCAGAGGGAGAGAGAGAGAAGAGAAATAGGTAGAGAGAGAGAGATGAAGGTGAGAGAGAGCAGGGAAAGAGGGTGATAGAGAAGAGAAAGAGGTAGAGAGAGAGAGAGAGAAGGGTGAGAGAGAGCAGAAAAAGAGGGTGAGAGAGAGAGAAAGAGGGTCAGAGAGAGAGAGAAGAGAAGAGAAAAAGGTGTACACAGAGAGTGAGAGAGAGAAGAGGGTAAGAGAGAGAGAGAGAAGAGGTTGAGAGAGAGAGAGATAAGAGAAAGAGGTAGAGAGAGAGAAGCGGGTGAGAGAGAGAAGAGGGTGCGAGAGAGAAGAGAAAGAGGTAGAGAGAGAGAAGCGGGTGAGAGAGAGAGAAGAGGGTGCGAGAGAGAAGAGAAAAAGGTAGAGAGAGAGAAGAGGGTGAGAGAGAGAGAAAGAGGATGAGAGAGAGAAGAGAAAGAGAGAGAGAGAAGAGGGTGATAGAGAAAGAGAGTGAGAGAGAGAAGAGAAAGAGAGAGAGAGAGAGAGAAAGAGGGTGAGAGAAGAGGGTAAATGTGCATCTTTTTTTATAGTAGGTAATGCTTGGGAGACTGTGCACATTGCCTCCTCCCCCCTCCCCCCTATAAACGCGGTTCCATTCATAAGAAAACAAACTCGTATAAAAGTAATTTTCGTGTATTTAAGCGGCCTTATACTGATAGCCACCCCTCCCACTTCCAGTTTAACAGAGTTAGGAGGTAAAAACAAAATGGCTAAAGCCTTGTTTACATGGTAAACTATAGCAAAGAGCATAGTCATCTTTCTTCGCCGGTAAAAAACTTCAAGCAAAAATAAAAACATTTTCCCTACGTCAATTTTTATGTAATTTTGGGATTCTTCTTTTTGAAGTGCGATAAATCCGTTGGTAATAACGGTTCGACTCTTAAACTAATATTTAACTGTGTTATAGTATCAATGATACTCCTCGCAGGCAGCTTTAATGTACGTCAGAGGCTCAGCGTAGCCGACATTTTACTGAGCTGACGTCACGTCACGTGACAGCTAATGAATAACAGGTTTTTTGGGGGGGCCCCCCTGGGAGAAAAATGATCAGTTAACCCCCTTCTAGTTGTCCGTTTGACGTGAAATTTCGATATTTGTCATCCGGGTGATCAAGGTGCAATATGCTACCTAATTTGTCAACTTTGGTTGTGTCTGTCAAAAGTTTTAGCGTTACAAACAAACATACATACATACATACATACACACCGATTTTTGCCTTTTATATATATAGAAGATATAGATAGATTATAATTTCATCTCAGTTATTTTCAAATTCTTTCGATCACAGACTACAAATTCTACAAATGGATAAATAATGGTTAATAAAAAGTTTAAATTAGAAATATGGTAAAACTCATTCCTAACCAATTTTTCATTAAATCCAATAATTTGGACACGAGAAAGACAAGACTCAACATCATGCAGGGTGTAACATTTGCGCCAAGTCAGGGGACGGAGTGCATCACATACAGGTGCAGGAAGAGTTCTGGAACATAAAAACAAGGAATTGGTAATTAAAAAACAATTTAAAATCAAAGACGTTAGATTAGTACTTTTTTTTTTCTTTTTTTTTTTTTTTACAAGAATTTTGTTTCAGGATTTTTGAAATAATGCTTGATAATTGGTATACTTTGGATTGTTTGGAATACTATTCTAATCTTGATTGTTATTTTCATAATGTTTGATAATTGGTATACTTTGGATTGTTTGGAATACTATTCTAATCTTGATTGTTATTTTCATAATGTTTGATAATTGGTATACTTTGGATTGTTTGGAATACTATTCTAATCTTGATTGTTATTTTCATAATGTTTGATAATTGGTATACTTTGGATTGTTTGGAATACTATTCTAATCTTGATTGTTATTTTCATAATGTTTGATAATTGGTATACTTTGGATTGTTTGGAATACTATTCTAATCTTGATTGTTATTTTCATAATGTTTGATAATTGGTATACTTTGGATTGTTTGGAATACTATTCTAATCTTGATTGTTATTTTCATAATGTTTCAGCCGATGCAACCTCCAACCTTCTTCGGGTACATCTCTGTGAACTGGGTCATCTTTGAACTCAAGAACTAATATGGAATTTTTGAATGAACTAAATCTGAAATTTTGTACATATTCCCGAAGTTTAAAAAGTTGCATCCAAAGAAGGTTGGAGGTTACATTGCACGTAATGTTGTGAAAATAATGACCAAGATGAAAAGTAAAATACAAAGTATGTTTTTTATTATTCTCATAAATTCTTTCAAAAATTAAAAGATAAATGAAAATAAAATATCTAATATTTTATTAAATAATTTCTTTCAAAATTTAGAAGATAAATGAAAATAAAATATCTAATATTTTATGAAATAATTTATTTCAAAATCTAGAAAATACTAAAAAATAAAATATCTAATATTTTATAAAATAATTTATTTAAAAAACTAGAAGATAAATGAAAATAAAATATCTAATATTTTATGAAATAATTTATTTTAAAAACTAGAAGATAAATGAAAAAAAAATATATAATATTTTATGAAATAATTTATTTTAAAAACTAGAAGATAAATGAAAATAAAATATCTAATATCTTATGAAATAATTTCTTTCAAAATCTAGAAAATACAAAAAAATAAAATAATATTTTATAAAATAATTTATTTCAAAAACTAGAAGATAAATGAAAATAAAATGTCTAATATTTTATTAAATAATTTATTTTAAAAACTAGAAGATAAATGAAAATAAAATATATAATATTTTATGAAATAATTTCTTTCAAAATCTAGAAGATACAAAAAAATAAAATATCTAATATTTTATAAAATAATTTCTTTCAAAAACTAGAAGATAAATGAAAATAAAATATCTAATATTTTATGAAATAATTTATTTCAAAAACTAGAAGATAAATGAAAATAAAATATCTAATATTTTATAAAATAATTTCTTTCAAAAACTAGAAGATAAATGAAAATAAAATATCTAATATCCAACAAAATAATTTCTTTCAAAAACAAAGACAAATAAAAATGAAACAAGAAAAGTTTCTTATAGAATAGATTTTTTTTTTACAATTAAACCCAATAAAAGGCAAATAGGAAAATAATTTGTTTAATCACAAGTTTTAAATTACACTACTTCGTTTGCTCTGAAGCTTGTTTTTTTTATCAACAATTAAATATTTGTAGAAAAGAGAATAAATATTTCTTTTAATTTAGGTATATGTCATGTATAGACTCAAAAAGATGAAAAAGTTATTAGGTTTGAAAAAAAGACACAAGATAAATATTAAGTTACTTTAGAATTCCAAATAAAGAAATACTAAATTCAACACTACAATGAACACTGCTAAATCTCAGCAACATTCTCTTTCAGCTGCTAAAAATTCAACTGCTTGCCTTCCTCAATTTGTCCTTCCAAAAGTAATTGTTCTCTTCGTATACAAATAAAAGAAAGTCTAACGACAAACACAAGTTCTTTTTTTCCACTAAAAATCAAGTGCTCAAAGTGTGAACAGACCAAATGCTTCAGAGCTGGTAACTTTCTTCTCTATTGTTACAGTAGATAACATTTAATCTGCCTTTATATTTTAAACTAGCAATAAAAACGGACAATAAACGCGAGTGTTGTCATGGAGGAGTATTGGTCCCTTCATATTCACCAAAAAGACACAAGATAAATATTAAGTTACTTTAGAATTCCAAATAAAGAAATACTAAATTCAACACTACAATGAACACTGCTAAATCTCAGCAACATTCTCTTTCAGCTGCTAAAAATTCAACTGCTTGCCTTCCTCAATTTGTCCTTCCAAAAGTAATTGTTCTCTTCGTATACAAATAAAAGAAAGTCTAACGACAAACACAAGTTCTTTTTTTCCACTAAAAATCAAGTGCTCAAAGTGTGAACAGACCAAATGCTTCAGAGCTGGTAACTTTCTTCTCTATTGTTACAGTAGATAACATTTAATCTGCCTTTATATTTTAAACTAGCAATAAAAACGGACAATAAACGCGAGTGTTGTCATGGAGGAGTATTGGTCCCTTCATATTCACCAATCTTGGGCACATACGTTGGAGTTTCTGGTGCATTTCGTCAATTTGTCGGCAGTACTTCCTTGCCGTAATTGTTTCGCCCGGATTCAAGAAGCTGTGATGGATGAGACCAACCGCAGATCACCAAACAGTCACCATAACTTTTTTTTGGTGCAATTTCGGCTTCGGAAAATGTTATGGAGCTTCTCCGGCACCCAACCACTGTGCCGAACGTCACCAGTTGTTGTAGAGGATCCACTTCTCATCACATGTCACAATCCGTTCGAGAAATGGGTCATTTTTGTTGAACGTTTTTTTGATTATCATTCAATTCATGCGGCACCCATTTATCCAATTTTTTTGACTTCCATATTTATTTTAAATGGTGAACGATTGTTGAGTGGTCAACCTTGAGTTCAACAGCTACTTCTCGTGTGGTTTTGCAGGGTTGGGCTTCAATTAAGGCTATCAAATGTTCGTTATCGACTACAGTCGGCTCTTCTCATCATTTCGAATTTCTTGAACTACCGTTGTGCCACACATTCATTAGTGGTTCCTGAGCCAAACGCATCATTGATATCATGAGCTGTCTCGGCAGCTTTTCAGCCTAGTTTGAACTGGAACAAGAAAATCATTCGAAAAGTCTGCAAAATAATTAATGAAGAAACTGAGAACGGTAACGAATAACACGATGCGATAGAGGGAAAAACGCGCTTCAAAATGATGTATAATATGGCTATATATATATATAGCCAAGTTATACATCATTTTGAGCCATGTTATACATCATTTTGAAGCGCGTTTTTTGTATTGATTTTTTATTTATATATTTATATATATATATATATATATATATATAATTTTTTTTTTTTTTCTTTTTTTACTATAATAATTAAATACCTACAGACACTAGTGTTTCATCCTTTCGGGATTCTTCAGTGCAGGGTGTCACGATTACTACCAGTCGAACGATTCGAACCCCGCGACACGAGACATCTCTGGCTCGATTAGCGGAGGCCGTATCCATTCGACTACCATTAATCGTGTGAAATAGCGTTGAATTTTAAACATTTTAATTTAAATGTTCATTACGTCAGACAGACAGTGATCAAATCGTTATACGATGATCTACGCATAAGAGCTAAATTGACCGACTTTTAATTCAACTGAAAGTGCTCAATAAATATATATATATATATATGTATGAATAAAAAATCAATACGAAAAAATATATAAATGTTTATATCTTTTCTGTATTTATTCCCTACATGTTGACGTGCAGGAATACAAAAAGTCTTTTGAAACAAACAAGAATGTTTCTTTCAAAAGCACATAATTTTCAACCAATCCTTCAATCTTCCTCAGTGTGAATATATATATATATAACATACGCATAACATTTTTGACACACAAACATATATAGAACTCAATTATAAAACACATTAAAAAATAATAAAAATCACATTAAAAAAATGTACTCACTTCATTATTTCCTCTGTTTTCCATTTCGAGGCAACTTTAGACTTGGGACTGCGCTCAACATACTTCACTAATTCTTCCATGTATTGTCTGGCAAACACAACATAATAATAATAATCACAACATAATAATAATCACAACATAATAATAATAATCACAACATAATAATAATCACTAATATAGAAAATATATATTTGATTAGTTCTAATGACAGATTAAAAAGAATGAAGTATTAATAGGATAACTGAACAGGTGACAAAGAAAGACCTCATCCTGCCTTGACAGAGTTCAAAATAGACTTTTTAGTCTAGTAGGTGATGCTCTTTTCTCTTCCCTGCAACCTTATTCTCACAGAAGAAACGTTACGAGCCTGTCTCTGTTTTAACTTTAATAGGGATGGTATAATAAAATTGTCGGGTCTGCGTTCGCGCCTGACCTCCATAGAATGGAAATATGTTACAAAGTTTAACAAGGTTTTTTAATATAGATCCACAGAATATTGTGATAAGTGTTTCAGTGTGAACAGGTATGGTATAATAAATTATGGGGTTTATCTATTTTATTTTTACTTTCATCATATTTTGCTTTGGTTTTGATACGCCCAAATTCGAAGTTATCTCTTTACAACCCTTCCTTTTCATAACCTATCATACTTTCATAAATCAGAGTCCATTTTCTGTAGGCTGTTTTTGAACCCAGTTAACAACGGGTACTTTTGCTAGTATAGTCATCCACATACAGTACTATTTCGCTGTTTCACAGCTCATCAGTGCGGCTTGACAGGCAACTACCTCAAGCCAGGATTGAAACCCGACCGTTTGTACGGCAGTCAAGGCTCCTAACCATTACGCTATTGGCGGCTGCTTGAACGAGTAGTGAGTTTATAATAAATTCCACAGCCATACAACGTTGCAGACCACAAGAGCCATGACAGTCAAAGAACCGGAAGTCCAAGACTCGAGTTTCGCCCTCATTTGGGCTCATCAGTTAGACACATCCGAACTCAGGATTCGAAACCCGAGCCTCTTGCATGCAAGTCAAGCACTCTACCAACTGAGCAAACATCCTGCACACAAGAAATTCTATTAACTAACACAGATCCAGCAAACCGCGCCGAAATCCGACTGTGAAATGGGCCTACTTTGTCTCAACAAGGGACGCGGTCATCCAACCAGCTAATAACCCCAGGCCGATGTCTAGGTAAGGTAATGCAAGCATACATGTCTAATTGATGAGTCCAAATGAGGGCGAAACTCGAGTCTTGGACTTCCAGTGCGTTGACTTTCATGGCTCTCATGGGAATTTATTATATATATATATATATATATATATATATATATATGAACAAATGATTAATAAAACATGTTAAAAAACATCTTGAAAAAGAGTTAAAAACATATTTAATTTTAAAAAGGAAGCACAAGATAAGTGGATAGTCCTTAATCCGTGGAGTTTCGAAGAAATACTCTCCTTCTCATCAGAGGGCAGGAATTAGCAAAATGCGGGATCGGATTTTGCATGTAAAAGTATTTAATGAAACCATAAGTAAGTCACAGATCTTACTTGGTTAAAAAAAGGGTGAGGTAAGGGGAATAGGTAAAAAAAAGAAAAAAATGATAAAAAGATTTCACATGAATGGATAGTCCGGTGAAGGGTAAAAAATCCAAGAATGTTAAAATCCAAACACGGTAGAATTAAAAATTTCCAATCCAACAGGTAAGTTCCAAAGTTACTTACCTGTTGGATTGGAAGTTTTTAATTCGACCGTGTTTGGATTTTAACATTCTTGGATTTTTACTGTAACCTGGCAAATACTGGTACACGCTAGCAAATTTAGATTTGCAATTACAGAATATGATTCTAATTTTTTCATTTGCTCTTTATTCTAACACTACACTAAGTTTACTGTTTTATTTCGCTACAGTTGATATTGTGTAGAACAATAAGAAAATCATAGTGAACAATGCATTCAACAAAATTTCACACACATTTCTAGATACCTATATCTAATAAGTACTTAGGGAGGTATTTTGGTGGTCAAGTCACTAAATAGAGATTAGCTGGTTTCCCGGCATAGCCCAGGATGTAATATAGATTGACTGAAATACATGTTCTAGCTGGTTTCTAGGCGTTGCCAGGGATGTAATATAGACACATTATGTTGTATATTACCTGTTCTCTTCTCCCTAAGGTAAAACAATTTCATATACATGCTGTAAATTACCTATGCTAGGGATAAAACATAAACAATACCAGTCCTAGGGTAGATAAAACAAATAATACATAGAGATGAAAGATTCCTCTCCCCTAAGAATAAAACATATGTTCAATATCTGCTTTTGTTTTTTCATTGTTTATTATACGGTCCCGAGCAACGACGGGTAGCTCCTTTACAGTAAAAAGTAAAGGAGGCAGGTCATGTGGAAACGGTTCAATTTCTTGGATTGTCTTACCTTCCAATCTGTACGGTTGGGTCGGTAGCATAAATGATGCCTTTAAATCCAGTGTATTCACTCAGGTAAGGTAATGCGAGCATGCATGTATAACTGGAGATGAGGATGATGTCAATCTGAGACATATTGACCATCCGAAACTAGAAAGAAATATTAATTTAAATAACAAAAATGCAATAACTGAATACATTGGTAATTTCTTTTCTTATATATTTAATTTGTTAATTAAAAAATTATTAATTTCTTACTTTTATATATATATATATATATATATATATATATATATACAGGGTGACCAAAAAAAAAACAGGACATTCATTTGTTTTTCTGAGCATTTTACAGTCAATGGAGAAAAAAAGGCCAAAGAGCCTAGTGGTTTGATGTGATGTTTTGAATATAATAAACTAGTTATGACCAAAGTTTCATTTCATTCGGACAAAACACTAAGAAACGGGGCCTAATTAGAGTTTGGGCCTGTTTTTTTTTGGGGGGGGGGGTCACACTGTGTGTGTATATATATATATATATATCAATAGATACGTTTTGAGAAAAAAAAATTGCAAATTTAGTATTTTGTGGAAAAATAATATTTCAAAATTTTCCAATTTTATTTTGCAAGCAGCCATTTTAAAAAAATATCCAATTTTGTGGAAAAATAATATTTCAAAATTTTCCAATTTTATTATTTTGCAAGCAGCCATTTTAAAAGCATAATCATGATTGATTCTGATAAAATTATTGGTGCCCAGAATTAAAAAACAAAAATCTAAAAAAACAAAGGGAGATAACTCAATAATTCAAACTTGTGAGATATATGTTGTAATATCCACAAATTCCCATTAATCGCTTAAAAATGATTTTTTATGTAAAAGAAATGCTATTTCATCAATTTACATGATTTTTAGAATATGATATTTTCGTTTCATCACAACATACAGATTTTTATTTGTTTTTTAATATAGGAAAAATTCTGGACAATAACCAGCATATCCCCTAACATCATAACAGACAGGAAGAATTTTTAGAGCAATGTCTGCAGTGTACATTTCCAGAAAAATCTGCACTAGCGCCTTTGTAGAAAAAAAATGTACAGAGGATGAATAGTTGACTGTTATTCTTAACTCTAATTGTAACTTAACTCTAAACTATGTACTAATTAACTGCTTGTCAACGGCAGAGACAACAAAAGCCCCCACAAAGCAGTTACAAAAAATATTTTTTAGGATAAACAAAAATTAGAATAGCTGTTTCAATGTTTACTTTCACCTGCAATAAATAATTTATGAAAAAATACATTTAGTTTGTTTTTTTGGTAAATTTTCAGATTAGGTCCACCTCAACAAATATTCTTTTAAATGACGACTTTTATAAGTTTTCGACTATGCTGAATACGAAAATCGCATTGAAATTTTGCAGAAATAAGTAGTTATCGAGATATAAAAAGTTGTATTATGCATTGTATTCTTTGGCAGCCATTTTTTACGCGCGTGCATGCGCCATAAATAAATCTACTCATCTACGACTGACACTGTACGCGCGTAAAAAAGATGGCCGCCAAAAAATACAATGCATAATACAACTTTTATATCTCGATAACTAATTATTTCTGCAAAATTTCAATGCAATTTTCGTATTCAGCATAGTTGAAAACCTTGAAAAGTTGTTATTTAAAAGAAAATTGTGGAGGTGGACCTAATCTAAAAAGATCCCGTTTTTTTTTTTTTAACTGTTTCAAGACAGCTTAGTTTGACCTGGCTGTTTACATAAAAACGACAAAAGTCGGTTTTGTTTGATTCAAATTCTGTAGAAGCACCAATCATTTTTAAATATAATACTGAGAAAAAAGCCAGCATTACCAATGCAGTGGTGAATAGTTTTTTAATGTTCAAAATCACTAACTGTGCAGTGCAATTCAATTTCAAAAAATGTATTTCACATAAAAACACTATTACGTACTCACATGTCAAAATTAGTAAAAAGTTCCAAAAAATTACGAAAAATAATAGAGTGGAAAATCTGCCTGAACTTTTTACAAAAAAAAAAAACATATTAGGGATCGAATATTTTCTATTTTGAAATTGTGAATTTTAATATTGTGTCAAAATCATAAGCTGTGGTTATGTCCCCTGAATTTTAAGAACTTTTCAACATTAGCAAATGAAATTTTATTTTCACCTGTAATATATAGCTATTATTTTTACAAAAAATGTATTCATTAGAAATTGAATTACAGTAGAACCTCGGGATACTACGGCCATAAGATACAGTTTTTTTAGGTTACAATGTGGAATATGATGATTTTCCAGATCCTGGTTACAATATTTGCCCCACCTTATGGAGTCAATTATAATGTTATTCGATTATATACATATGTATTATACATGTACGAATTTTAAAACTTTTGCTTAGGCTCCGCAATACAGTGATTTTACCTTATGATCCCAACCCTGGAACAGATTAATGCCGTATCCCGGAGTTTACTGTATACTGCACAAGCACCTCGAAATCTTCAAATTTATCTATTTTTGTTTACAGAAATAAATTTTAATAAAATCTAATCATGATTTGTTTGAAAGCGTTGTATAATTGCTAATCATGTATTAGGTTGGCGCAAAAATAATGTTGTTTTTATATATATAGTTGAACGTCCATAACAACATTATTTTTGCACCTGGATCTTTTACTTTATGACGAAGGCACAAAACCCATGAGTTGACTGCACCAACTTGAAATAAATTTCACTTTCCTCATCTTGTAAATGTGTGTGGGTGTGGGGGGCGGGGGGGGGGCAACATTATAGAAATGCGTGTGCTATAAAATCCCTTGCTAGCAAAAAAAAAAAAAACATATCGCAGAAAAATAAAGACATACCTCAGGAGGGGAAAATTCTAGTGCTCCATCAACATAGACACGGCCGCCACATTCTTTTAATTCTTCACTCTGAACAAGAAAAACAAAATAAAATGAGAGACACATTTTTTTTTTTTCAATCATTCCTAGCAGTTAACACTTTTGTTCAACCAGGATACAATCCAATTTTAAGCATTTCTTTTTCAAAAAAAAACATTTGTTTTTATCTAGAATAATTCTCCCTTACATTAAAAGACAAAAATAAAGAAAAATCTACATGAAGTGACTGTCTTGCCCGCAATTTTGAAAAAAAATCTCTACAAACGAGGGAGGTAATTCAACAATAATTCATATATTAATGTTGTAATGCCTATGAATTCCCATTGATTGCTTAAAAATGATTTTCTTTATAAAAATAAAACTATTTGATCAATTTATGTGATTTTTGGAATATGATATTTTCGTTGTGTCACAGATGCATACATTATGCAGATTTTTCCTTTATTTTTGTTTTTTTAATATCGAGGGAACCTGGACAAGAACCAAGAAGACCAAATTCATCTGATAATCAAAAAGTTTATTTGGTCAACTTTATTAACTTTATTGTTTCTTACAAATGCGAGGAGCCCGAGTCAACATTTTTGTCACAGTTGTGAATCAAGACCGTTTTCTTAAATTTCAACAAAATTTTGGGGAAATTGTACCCATCTCAGAATGTTTGTGACATTTGCAGATTTTGAATGCCTTCTAGAGTCTGGGTCAACAGCAACGTTACGAGTCAAGAGAATTCCAAGAGTTTGAAAAAATTCTCAATCTGATTGTTTGATGTCCATTCTTTTTTGTCAAACTCTTTGCTTCTCCCACTGAGTAGCAGTAAATTTCTTTAGATGCAGTTTAATCAATAACTCCGTCCTAAGTTCATCATCTCCTCAAATAAAGGAAAAGATTATTCACGTAAATGTGTAAATTTCCACATCTCTTAATGAAAATGATTTGTGCTCTTTTCAAACGATTCTTTTTTGCGAATCATTGTGAAATGCCAATTCCTAATAAAATTAGCAACTCACCAACTAAAATCTCTGAGAGATAATTAAGCCAAAAGTAAAACATTTTGCTAAGACGGCATTAGGCTCAAAGGATTTTTCCCTTGGTCTAAAATCATCAGAGTCTATGCTATTCCTAGGGTGGACCTTGGGTTTACTTTCAGCAGCTTTCTAACTTTCGCTTCCCTCATCCTTTGCTTCTCACATTCCATCAGGAATGTTTCTGACAAACAATTTGGAATCTATCAATACTTATTAAACTAGTGGGACTCGTTAACCGGCGTTGCCCGGTGGAAGCATGATCCCCTCTCATAAAAAAATTAAACTACGGTTGTTATTGGTGGTCACTGCCGTGGCGGCTGTGGCCAAAATATAAAAAAGCAAGTAATGGGAATGCGTAAATGCGTAGGTGGAGCTAATGCAAAAATTTATCCTCCACACATAATAAAAACAAGTTAAAAAAAATAAAATACAAAGTTAACGTGTGTGGAAAAGTGGTAGAAACACAACTTTCTGTAATTTACGTTCAAATGAAAACTTACTTAATCAGTATTTTTTTTTTATTAAAATAAATATTTAATTATTCCCAACTCACATTTAGGTAAAAATGCACTTTTGTATAAATAATTGAATTCATTCAAAACATATCGCAAAAACAAAAACAAATAACATATATCTATGGAAATTCTTTTAACTTTCTTGAAATTATACATTTGGATTTTACCGTCACTGGATTATTTATCTTCCACCAAACTATCCATTCATGTGTAATCACATTTTTCTTTACCATATTCCCTCTGCTTCACTTTTTTTGTTATCAAGTAAAATCTTTGACTTACTTGCTGTTTCATCAAATACTTTTGCATGCAAAATCCGATCTCGCATTTTGCTAATTCCTACCCTCTGATGAGAAATAAAGTATTTCTTCGAAACTCTGCGCATTAAGGACTATCCACTTATCTAGTGTTTTTTTTTTCAGATTAAATATGTTTTTAACTCATTTCAAAGTGTTTTTTAACATATTTTATTAACTGTTTGCTTGTATATATATATTAAATTGTAATTCAATGAATTCAATGAATTTCAAAAAACTCTCATTGAAATGAATTTCATATCAAAGAATTTTTATTATTCTAAGCAAGACAAAGAATGCTTTAGAAAATTAATCTCCTTAACCTATAGGGTTTCGATGTCTACCATCTCATCAGAGGGGAGAAAATATTAGCAAATATTTATAATGGTATGCACCCTATTTGCTAAAGTCAGTGAGACATGGAAAGCTAAGGTCAAAATAATAAATTTATCAGAAGTCCTGCAGCAGGAGGATTTGCAGAAAAAGGATATGAAAGTTTTTTTTAGATCCAAAATCCAATCTCAAAAACCTCATTATGTCCGATGAGGCCCATTTTCATCTGAATGGATTCATAAATAAGCAAAATTGCATGATTTGGGGATAAGAAAATCCTCACGCAACAGCACAACGGCAATTAAACTCTCAAAAATGGTGTGAAGTAACAACGGATGAAGTAATCGGACCTTACTTGTTTGAAAATGAAGGTGGAGAGAATGTAACAGTGACAGGAGCTCAGTACCGCCAGATGATTGAAGATTTTGTTCGACCTTGGGTACAAAAACTATTAATGTGGTTCCAGCAGGATGGTGCAACGACGCATACGGCACGAGAAACATAAAATCTGCTCCAGGACATATTCGGCAACCGAATAATTTCTCGTGGCTGTGAGATAAATTGGCCACACTGCTTACCAGATCTCACATGTGCATATTTCTTTCTTTGGGGTTACCTCAAAGAGCGGGTATATGCAAACAAACCAGCCACAATAAATGCCCTTAAAAACAATATAGAGGAGGAAATTAGGGTCATACGCCTTGAAATATTAAGTGATGTGCTGGCCAATGCCCTACAGAGAGCACAAGAGTGTGAAAATGAAAATGGTGGACATTTGAGTAACATCATTTTTCAAAACTAAAATTAGACCTTGTGAAAAACATACCCTAGATTAAGTTGTGTAAATAAAATTAGAATAAGTAGACTATGATATCTTACTATATCTCAAAAATCACGGAGAGGCTCATCTACGTACATATGAATATTGGTAAGCATAACTTAAATATTGATGATGTTAATCAAATTTAAAATCTGTCAGCTTCTTTTGGGACACCCTGGATGAAAAAAAGAGCTCCAAAAAGGCATGTTTTTTTAGCCCTAAAAGTCCCAGAGGGATGCAAACCAGAATTTTGCGTGGGTCACCCATACTGAATTAATATTAAGACCAATAGCTCAAATTTTTCGTCAAGTTTCAGAAAAATCTAATGGATAGATCAAAAGTTATGGGGCAAAACGTGCCATTTTGGCGCATTTTTTACCCCTTTTGAGCCCCTGGGGATGCAACAGGAATTTTCGCAAAATAAATGTTTTTACTGTGCACATCTATTTAATGAAATACAATTTGTGGGAAAATTTCAGGAAAAACTAATGGACGGTTATCTGGTAATCGTCCGGACTAACGGATGCAAAGACACCACTGAAAACATATGTCCCTCTCCGATAAATCGGGGGACCAGAAATATGATTGAAAACATAAAAATCTTACATAATGATCCAACATAAGACAGCTCAAAATTCTAGAGGCTTTGTATATAAAAATGAAACATCCAATGATAAATGATATTAACTATGAATTCAGTTATAATATTTTAAAATGTTTAGGCACATGACAATAAGTAGGTGGGAATCATTTTCCAAAATTCCATGGTTGCCATCACTCAGAAAATACATATACTTTTTTTATTCTATTTTTACCCCAAACAAGGCACAGTGCTACTTTGATGTAGGGGGATACTATCGGGGTCATAAGATTGCAGGGTTGCTATGTAGAGAGTTGAGCAGCAAGATGGGTGTTTACATTACACTTGAACTTCTGCATGTCAGTACAGTTGGGAAAGAAGGAACCCGGAAGGGAGTTCTAAAATCTAGCAGTTCTGGGGAAGAAACTATTAGAGTAAAAGGCTTTCTTATACCTAGGTATCTCTACTGTGTGTGGGTGAGATTTTGCTGCTTGTCAGGGGTATTGACGTCAAGGGGGTACAGGCTTGTAGTTCGTCAGAGCATCCACCATTAAAATACTTGTAGAACAGGCAGAGGGACGCAACATTTTATCTATGGGACAGAGCCCGAACCTTAGATGACAGTTCAAGACCTATCAGGTTGGCCGTTAAAGTACTTGTAAAGTACTTTGATTTGGTTTGGTTTTACGGCATATCAACCTTTTTTTTTTTTGGTTATTTAATGCCAAGTTCCAATTTTTTTTTTTTTTGTGGAATAGATATTTTAATTTAATCAGTGAGTTAAATCAGACTTTTTGTATCATTAGGTGATGCGCTTCCTTTCTTTCTTTCCTTTTTTGGGGGTGGGGTGTAAAGTTGGATTGAATTAAAGTTATATTCTTTTATATAGATTTACTTTCTTCAGAAATGTTAGTATTTTGTTGGAGTTTATTTTTTTAAATAGTTCTTTCATATTGTTGACATTGTAATAATTTTGCCGGATATGCGCGAGATCGCCACAATCCAAAAGAAAGTGTTTTACTGTAAAAGATTCTTGGCATGCAAAACATTCTGGAGGGTCTCCTTTTTTTGCAGGAAGGAGTGGGTTATGTGCGTGTGTCCTATGCAAATACGGGACAAAATCGCTTCCTCTCTACGTGATCTTCTGGCATCTGGTAATCGTTCTTCTATTGTGGGTTTGATCTTGAAAAGTTTATTATTTGGACAGTTATTCCATCTTTCTTGCCATTTCTTCATAATCAGATTATTTATTTGTTGTTTGTAGTCAGAATGTGGAATTTTTATATTGCTTTTAAGGAGTTTTAAAGCATTTTTGGCAGCTATGTTAGCTTTTTCATTGCCCTGAATTCCAAAATGACTGGGGATCCAGCAGAATTTGATACTTTTGTTTTGTGAGAGAGTGTGTATTTTTTGTAGCAGTTTGATGAGTAGTGGGTTATTTAAATTTTTATTTTTTAAGGATTCGAGTACCGATAGGGAGTCTGAAAAAATTATAAATTTGTTGTGGGTAAGGTCGGTGATGAGATCTAGTGCCATATCTAAGGCTGTGGCTTCGGCACTAGCAAATTGAGGCATGGTCTGGTAGTCGCTTCTGTAAGGTAATGTTAGTGGATACGACTCCGCATCCGGTTTTGTTGCTGTCTTTGGACCCATCTGCGTATATGTGCTGATGGTTTGGGTATTTTTCCTGAATGATAAGGAGTTTTTCTTGATAGGTTAGTGGATTGGTTTGATTTTTTGGGAGGTTATTTAATTCAAAAATAATTTCAGGTTGTTTTAGTAGCCAGGGTGAAAGGCTTAGTTGGTTGACATTATGGATATTGGTGATTGTGATACCTGCATCTTCTACTAGTGGTTTTGTACGGAGACCAAAAGGTTTTATAGCTTTTACTTTTTGGTCATATAGGTTTTGGTAATTTGGATTGAAAGTACAGTTAGAGGCTGGATTTGTTGGTTGTGATTTTTCCCTATCATAGAGCGAGTAATCTAGTGAGTTTGCAATGCAGTCGTAAGCAGGATTGTCTGGGCAAGAGAGAATTTTGACAAGGCTAGTTTGTCGCGTCGAATTGATAATGGGGGTTCATTGGTTTCTACATAGAGACTATTGATAGGGGAAGTTCGGAAGGCTCCCAGCGCAAGCCTGAGGCCCTGATGTTGAACGGTGTCCAATATCTTTATGTACGACTTTCTGGTGGCACCGTAAATGAAGCTGCCATAGTCTAGTTTCGATCACACTAGTGATCTATATAACTTTAATAGGGTTTGTCTGTCCACTCCCCAATCTGTGTGGGCAATGACCCACATTAGCTGGAGAGTTTTATTACATTTATTTTTAAGGTGTTTTATATGAGGGATGAATGTAAGTTTTTTGTCTAGTATTAACTCTAAGAATTTATGTTCATTTACAACAGGAATCGGAATATCATTTAGTTTTAAAAGAGGATCTGGGTGCAATTTTCTTAGTTGACAAAAGTGCATACATTTTGTTTTGTTAATGGAAAATTTGAAGCCATTCTTAGTTGTCCATTTTTTTTATTTTGTCAATGCATTGTTGAAGTTGACGCTCAATTAGATGGATATGTCTCGAGCTGTAAGAAATTAAAAAATCAACATATAGAGAACAATCCATGCCTTGGTTTATGCATTCAACAATATTGTTCCTTGATGTCCGGTAGGCACGTTCCTACACGGACATTGAATAGTCTATTATTAATGAAGTTGTTGATGAAGATGGGTAGTCTTTCTTTCACTCCAGCTTCTTTGAGATCTTTCATGATGCCATACCTCCATGTGGTATCGTACGTCTTTTCAAGATCAAAGAAAATAGTCATATGCTTTTTTTGTATAAATGAATTTCTGATGAAAGTTTCTAAACGAATTAAATGGTCTGTTGTGCTACGATGTTTTCGGAAGCCACACTGAAAATTAGTTATTATTTTATTTGTTTCCAGAAACCAAATTAACCTGGTGTTGACCATTCTCTCCATGATCTTACACACGCAGCTTGTTAGAGCTATGGGGCGATAATTGGAGGGATCAGATGAAAAACCAGTAAAATAATCCAACTCCGACGGTATATATATAAACAATATATATATAATTTATTACGGCAGCTAATACATTAATTGAATAAATATGCAACACACTCACGATTAGAGTTTAACGGTTAACAAACACATAAACATTACGACGCCATCTTTTTTAAAAGAAGAGTTCGTTAACTCTGCCTTTTTATAAGGGAGATAACTTAACAAATTATATGCATATTAATGCCAATATAAAGGGAGACAACTTAACTCATCTTCAAAAGTTTTTTTTTCTTTTTGATTTTTAATTTCAATAATTCAAACTGCCTTGTTGTAAAACGCTTCTCAATAACCAAGGGGATGCACCCCGTTTAGTGAGGCAGTCTGCCAATTGTCTTCCTGTCTCTTGCCATTGGAACTCTTCAATCTGTCCATTTTCTACAAGTTCCTTAATACCACTGATTTCGATCCGTAATCGTTTTTCTTTGACAGATTTTGTTGATTTGACCGCTTCAAAGAGAGATTTACAATCAGTGACACAAATTATAGGTAGACTCTTGGGATTTGTTCTTCCTGTTGTCAATTCACCAAACAGGGTGGAGATGAAGACAGCCATATCAATAGCTTCAGACATTGAAATTGTTTCTGCAGCTAAGGTACTGTGGACAATCCGTCTGATTTTCTTTGAGTTCCACCAGATCGGTGAGACTTTCCCAGATGTCCCAGTGAGGAATATGACATAACCCCCCTGACTTCCACCATCAGGAAGATTTCCCAAAACGGCATCACTAAACATCACCAAACGTAACTGATCAATGTCACCAAGATGTTGATACTTCAATGATAGCTTGGATGCCTTAGCTTTTCCAATAATTTTGTTGGCAGTTATCAGGTCCTTTATGGTGCTATGGTTAATATTAGTCGCTAGACTACAGACATCATATAATAAGTCCGGTCGGCTCTGATGCGCTAACCACAACAAATGGCCGATCTTGGATCTGAGTGAATTTATCTCAATTTCTGTTAGCGGTGATTCTTTTTCCATGGTCCTTGAACAATCTATTGGAATGGATGATATACTGTCGGTATATTTGTTTTGGTTTATTAATATTTCTGGACCGTAGCAATTAAGCTCAATTCCACAGTATTTGAAGGCCTTACTATCCTCTTTTCCAATTTTAAATGCGCTGTGTATTTTGCTGATGGTATTGTTGAATGTCTGGTCCCCTGACCAAATGAAGTCATCTACATGACACGCCAAAACTCCAGCTAGGTTACCAGATTTACTAATCCAGTAGAAAACTGTGGGGTCCATTTGGGACATTACACCGCCATTTTCAATCATAACTGATTTCACTTTATTATACCACTGCAGAGAAGCATCACTCAGTCCATAGACGCACTTATTTAGCCGCCATATCTTGTCACTGAAAGCTTCTTTGGGTGGTCTGATGTATACTTCCCTATCCATAGTGTGACCCTGCAAAAAGGCAGTTTTTATGTCTATGGAGTATAGACTCCATTGATTTTGGGCTGTTAATGCCATAATAAGTCTTAAGGATTCATGACCACAGGTTGGTGAATCCTTTTGAATGTCATACTTGGGTTCTTCAAAACCTCTAGCGACCAGCCTTGCTTTTTGCATAACCCCATTAGGTGTGTTTTTTAAACTACACACCCAGCGCGTAGATATGCATTTCTGCCCTGCATCATCTATTTCAGTAAAAACATTGTTTTTTTTCCAGCTGTCAAGTTCTCTTTTCTTGGCCTCATCGAATTCTCTACTTGCCACCATCATTATAGTGTCTCCTTCTGTGGGTCCTATCAGTGGTTCTGCCACATTAAGATCCGTGACTTTACTTAAATCTACCGACATCTCTTCATTCTCCAAGTTTACTGTCCTTTGGATTTTCACATTAAACCAATGTTTGTTTCTGCCGGTGGCTTTTCCAGTCCGACTTATTATTTCCGCCTGTATTTGCCCATTGATTCCCTTTTGGTTGTATGTGATGATGTTACCAGGCTTTATCTTGGCTATAGGATCGGGTTGTGGGTCATTTTTTGTCCCAACCTCAGCTGTTTCAGTATATTCCTCATCAGATGTTTCATAATTATAGTCTTGGCTATCAGAGGTTTTTGATGCTACTGAAATTTCATTAGAGTTTACATCCGCAAGTGGTAAGTTACACAAACGCAATCTGCATTTATGTACTCTCACAAGCATTCCACCCTGTCTGACAAATACCACAGGACCATCCTGACCAATGACAACACCTGAACCCTTCCATTCTTGATTGTCTGGTCTTTTGTAATAAACTTTATCCCCCGGTGAGCAGAGATCAGGTGTGGGGCGTGTTTTTTTCCTTAAGGCCCTCCTAATTTTCTCAGATGATTCGGCTTTGATAAAAGCCTGTCTTGCAGCATGCAATCCATTTATGTTGTTTTTTATAACTTCACTTGTGGTGGTCCCTTCTAGTGCAGGTGGTTTATCAATAAGGATCGTGGGAATGTTTGGATTTCTTCCGAAAACTATCTGATAAGGGCTATATCCATGTACGTTTTGTAACGAATTCTTTGCCATAATGGCCTAATTTAGAAATGTTTCCCAATCCAGAGTGTAGTCGGACCTCAACTTCAATAATATTTCAGTTAGTATCTGATTGTGTCGTTCCAATAGACCATTACTCCAGGGTGAATATGCAGCAGTGGTAGAGATGTCTATGTTAAAATTTTCAGCCATATCTTTCATTTCAGCATTGTCGAACTCACCTCCCAGATCACTGAACATTCGTTTAGGTGCTCCATGGATACTAATCCAGCATTGAATGCATTTTTTTACAATTTTAGATGACTGCTTAGTGTTAGTGATGCAACCCGCACTGAACCGGGAAAATTCATCTATGATATGCAAATACCATAGGTTAGGTTCGAGTTGATGAAGATCCATGGCTACAGTATGGTTGGAGTCATCAGCTAAGGAAAAAACCAACAACTGGTGCAGGTTTTCTATACTTCCTACATATTTCACAATTGGCTACAATTTTTTTCCAAAATTTTAGCCACCTCCACAACATCTGAGCCTTAAACGATGAATAATAATAATACGAAAGGCGTTGGGATGATTAATGGAATGAATATAGCGTGAGTTTTTATAGCAAATATTTCTTGACATTAGATTTAAAGACAGCAAGATTGAAGTCTGAAGGGAAACAGTTCCATAGTATTGTGTTCTACAAATCGGAATTTATTTACTTTTTTAGAATTTTCATTTACATTTCTTTTTCACTCTCCTTTTATTTTCATCATTTTTTTTATATATGTATGTTTTTTCACTCTCCTTTTATTTTCATCATTTTTTTTATATATGTATGTTTTTTCACTCTCCTTTTATTTTCATCATTTTTTTTATATATGTATGTTTTTTCACTCTCCTTTTATTTTCATCATTTTTTTTATATATGTATGTTTTTTCACTCTCCTTTTATTTTCATCATTTTTTTTATATATGTATGTTTTTTCACTCTCCTTTTATTTTCATCATTTTTTTTATATATGTATGTTTTTTCACTCTCCTTTTATTTTCATCATTTTTTTTATATATGTATGTTTTTTCACTCTCCTTTTATTTTCATCATTTTTTTTATATATGTATGTTTTTTCACTCTCCTTTTATTTTCATCATTTTTTTTATATATGTATGTTTTTTCACTCTCCTTTTATTGTCATCATTTTTTTTATATATATGTATGTTTTTTCACTCTCCTTTTATTTTCATCATTTTTTTTATATATGTATGTTTTTTCGCTCTCCTTTTATTTTCATCATTTTTTTTATATATGTATGTTTTTTCACTCTCCTTTTATTTTCATCATTTTTTTTATATATGTATGTTTTTTTACTCTCCTTTTATTTTCATCATTTTTTTTATATATGTATGTTTTTTCACTCTCCTTTTATTTTCTCCACATCTTCCGTTACATATGCTTTCTTTTTACTTTCTCATTTTTCTTTTTACCATTTTCCTTTACATTTCTTTAATAGCAGTTTTAATTTCTCAGCTGAGGCATGTCCAAACTGCCTGTACAGTTTTTCTAAACGTTTGATTTTTTCTTTATTGGTCATGTTATCAATAATTAGCACATCGGAATGGGAGTTTCTTGTATGATGACGACTACCAAGAATATCTACACAGTAATATCCACTAGATGTAAATTGTAGGTCCACTGGCTTCCCAAACATGACAGCTTTGTCTGAATTAAGATCCAGAACAGCTCCAGCCCTCTTCAACGAAGCTTTACTCAAAAGCAGAGGAATATCAGCTTGAATTACCTCAGCACTTATATTACACCTAGTGGAACCTATTATCGCCGGTAGAGTTACCTGGGTAGAGGAGTTTATAATTTTTCCGTCGCCAAATCAGAAGGGTCTATTACTTCTCTTAATAATATCTTCTTGGTTGATATTCTTTTTATATTCATCCAACCATCTTTGGCCACAAACGGTCCGAGTACAAGCTGTGTCAATCACTGCCATGTTCAATGACTCAACTAAAAAAATTTTACTTGGAGAATATTCATCGTGTGAGAGAAGGGTGATGTTACACTCTTCCATTTCTGTTTCTTTATGCTCCAATTCATCTGTTTCGGATAACCTAACAGCTTCACTTTTGTGGGGGCACTCTCTCCACCAATGCAAAACACTCTGGCAAATAGAACATTTTAGTAACTTTCCCATATCTGTTGGTAGGGTTCCCGTTTCTAAATCTATTAGATTTTCCCGTATCTGATCTAGGAAAGTTACGGGATTTTTGCTTCCTTGATGTTGTTGCATATAAAGCAGTTTCCTGCTTTACAATAGGCTCCTCATTAGAAGGTATAACATTTGATTCTCCAAATATACGTTTAAATGCGGACTTCATGTTTTTATATTTCAATTCTGACGAAGCACACGCTGTCAATGCGAGTTGGCGCTGTTGATAATCCAGGCCTGACTTATCTAATAGTTTAAAAGCTAGGACGGCATCCGGCAAAGTCATTTCAAACTTGGTACTTTTGAGATATCTCTGGTCGAATTCTATAATATATTCAGAGATACTCATGTTTTCAGGCCGCTGGAATTTATCAAAGTTTTGGTAAGCCTCGTACATAGTCTAGAGAATCCTTTAAAAACAAATTGTCTAATACATTAATAAGATTCGACATACCTTCGTCTGTGTTGAGTTCTTCCACTTCAATTCCCATAGCTGCCCGTTTTGCATTTCCGTTAAGTGAAAGGCTAACAGCCAATGCCTGTTTGTTCTTTGGTAAATCCGTCATCATTGTCCAAATCTTTATTTCATTTTTCCAGCATGGGTAGTCGTTCTCATCAAATCTAGGGGGATTTTTGTAGTTAATGGCCATTTCCTCTTTGTGGTCGTTTGTTAAAAAAAAACTTCAATTATTGTTCCGTGGATCGTTTTCGCTCGCAACTACGCTCTGCTCCCATGAAAAACAAGTAAAATAATCCAACTCCGACGGTATATATATAAACAATATATATTATAATTTATTAATTGAATAAATATGAAACACACTCACGATTAGAGTTTAACGGTTAACAAACACTAACGCATTACGACGCCATCTTTTTTAAAAGAAGAGTTCGTTAACTTTGCCTTTTTATAAGGGAGATAACTTAACAAATTATATGCATATTAATGCCAATATAAAGGGAGACAACTTAACATAGATGCATCCTTTCCTGGTTTTGGTATAGGAATGACTGTGGCTTGTTTCCATATGGCTGGAAGATTGCCATTGAGCCAGATGTCATTATAAATAGAAAGTAAATACTTTAATGGTTCATCTGGTAGTTGTTTTAGAAATTCATACGTTATTTTATCAGGTCTCTCAGCCGTGTTGTTGGCTTTTTTTAATGTATCCTTTAGTTCGTGGATGGTAAAAGGTTTTGTTTCTTCCTCATTATTACTTTTAAAGTTCAGTTTGTTTTTTTCTGATTCCTGTTTAATGATCTGGAATTTTTTATCGTAATTTTTAGAAGATGAATTATTTGCAATAATATCTGCAAACAGGTTTGCCATGTCCTCTTTTTTAGTTATTTTGTTATTGTTTATACAGAGGTGGTTGACAGGGGGACTGGTGTTTTTTCCTGATATTTTATGAATCATATTCCATACAGTTTCGTCTTTGGTGGTGTTATTGATTTTAGATTTGACCCTTTCTGATAGTATTTTTTCTATCTTGAAGGGGGGAGAGTTTGGTTAAAGGCACTTCTCCAATTGACTCCATTACGATAAAGTTTGGATAGTTATCTGATTCTTCATTCGTGTCACTGTCTGACTAAAATCTTTTTTTACTTGGATTTTTATAACTCATATTGGGTTCGTTTTTTTTTAAATCATCATCCCTGCTCCCCACCCACCTTGGAGCCCTACTTGGGATGTGCACAGGGGGGAAGCCCATTCGCCCTGGCTACAACAGGGTTACAGGTATGATATACTTGTACATAATGTAGGCTTCGAGCACTCATGTATCTTAATTTCTCCCATCCAAGTAAAATATGGGAAAGATCAGAGAAAAACATCCATGTCTAGTCCTTGTTCACTATATACAATTGACCCTCAGCCACTGCTTTAACCACTTATTTGGGGATCAGTATTGATGGGGAAGTGTCGTGTAGCATTTATATTTGGTGCAGATTGTATGTGTATAAGTGGTGAGCTAGACGTGACCAGCCGATTGATCGGATCGGGCCTCTCTGACCGCCCGTCTGGCCCAGTACGAAGCCAAAGTGGAGTGTTGCAACTGATACCTTTATTTCCCTAGGTATCAGTTGCTCAGTCACCAGGATCCTTTTCGTAGACATTACGGGATGCCACCTACGGCCAACAGGTGGCCACATTGAGGGACTTTTACTCTCTGCAGGGGGTGGCCCCATTGAGGGACTTTTACTCTCTGCAGGGGGGCAGTCAGTGTATTCTAATGCCCCACTGACGGGGTTGGGAAGTAGGGAAGGAAAAAGAAAAAAGGGAAGGGGGCTGTTGTTTTGGTTTTTGCAAAACATAATTAAGTTTTACAAAAGAGAATAGAAAACAAAAACAGAAAATCGATGTAGGTGCATTTCGTCTCAGGATGTCAGTAGCACCAGACCATAGATGGTAGTGTCGTCAGCAAAAATGTCTACGAATGATGTAAGGATGTGATTTGGAAGATCATTGATGTAGATCAGGAAAAGAGTTCGGCCCAGGATGGACCCCTGAGGGACTCCAGCATTAATACTGTGAGCTTCTGATTTTTGCCCAGCAACTACTACTCTTATGAACCTATCAGAGAGAAATGATTTAATAATTGAGAAGACATTTCCAGCTATACCATAGCTGGAGATCTTGTGAAGTAAACCTTTACGCCATACCCTATCAAAGGCCTTTGATATGTCAAGAGCAATTGCCCTAGAAAGGTTGCCTCTGTCGAGAGATTCGCTAATCCTATGAGATATAACTGTAAGCACATCTGCTGTAGATCTAGCAGAACGGAAACCATATTGAGTGTCACTAAGAAGGTTATTTTTGCTGAGATGGTTGATTACTTCTCTATTTAACACAGATTCCAGCAACTTACTCATGACGCACAGGAGACTTATTGGTCTATACTGAGAGAGGGATGAACGATCGCCCGAATTCTTAAATACAGGGCACACTGATAAGATTTTTCAGGGTGATGGGAAGCAATTCTCCTTAAGACAACGTTTAAACAGTTTTGTAAGCATGGGCGCTAGTTCTGGTTGAAGTTTTTTTGAGTACTATAATTGGAATACCGTCAGGGCCGGTTGCTTTACTGGAATCAAGGTTTTTGATTAGCTTGGCAACATCACATACATATATTTGTATATCACATATCGTGTTTTCTGATACAGGAGGAAATATTGGGGGTTGGCGACCTTGGTCGCAAAGAGTAGAATTTGCTGCAAAGTTCTTGGCAAAGAGTTTGGCTTTGTCTGATGCTGATGAGATTAACTCAGGTCCATTGATGATTGTTGGGATAGAGCACACGCTTCTGTTCAGGATTCTGTTTGAAATTTTCCAAAACTGATGGTAATCAAGCTGTTGCTCAGCTACTTTGGACTTGACTGACTGAGCATATAACTCTCTTGTGTTCTTTATTACTTTCTTACAATGGTTGTTGGCAGTCCTGAAAGTGGCTTTAGTTTCCATACATCTATTACATTGGAAGCAGTGGAAAAAGTGATTTCTGTACGCAATAGCAGCAGCACATTCTGGAGAAAATCATGGCTGGCTGTTAGATTTTTGCTGGAACTTTTTCGAGGGTATGAAACGGTCTATACCTACAATTAACCATTCCGTCAGGTCTGATACTATAGACGACACATCCTTTTTAAACATGGAACACAGAGGAAGATCCAATATAAATGTACGGAAACTATCCCAGTCAGCCATAGTGTATCAATATACTGTACGATGGAGAGGACGTCTGAGGACTTATTACATTTCATTTTTATCTTAATTGATCAACTGAGTGGTCGGAAGATCCAAGAGGAGACAGAACTGAAACATAGTTCAGGGCAAGTTGTGAGAAAAAGGTCTAGGAGACTCGCATACTGGCCGTCATTATCGGGCACATGGGTGGGTTCCTGAACAATCTGAGTGAGGCCATAAGCAATGGAGAAATCATGACAGAACTTCCCCTCATCATCGGTCTTATTTGAGTGGGTCAACCATTCCATGTTGTGAACATTGAAGTCTCCACATACGTGAATGTTAGCTGAAGGATAAGCTGATAGGACTTGGTCAATTTTCTCAGATATGCTTTTAAAGATAGTAACTCCGCTGTTGTGGGGCCGATAGAGAGTAAATATAAATGCGGTAGTGTGAGCTAGTACAACCCGGAAGCACAGATAGGGTAAGTTAGGATCTTCTCTGGAGATGTCCCTACCACATGGAAACCCATCTTTTATATAGGCACATATTTCATGGCCATGGCGATTTTGGGGTTCAGATTTAGAAGTTAGTTAGAGTATCCTTTAATTACGAACTCATTTAGGGAAATAGTCTGTCCAATGCCGGTTTCGCTTAAAAATAAAAGGTCTGGTTTAGTCTCCTGTGATTGGGCTTCAACCTCTGTAAGGTTAGAACGTAGACCCCTGATGTTGGAGAAGGGGACATGGTAGTGGGGGTTTGCATTGGAAGTTTCAGATCCGGGTTTAATCGTGTATTTTTTCTTGAAACTTGTCATGATGAAATTTTGGAGTTTGTGGACTAGGTCGTCAGACTTGTTTAGCACAGGACAGAGAGGGGGAAACTGAGAAAAGAAACAAAGAATTTTTTTTTTTTTGTAGAACATGATAAGGTAAAGCCGTAACAATTACCCACTAATATGGCATCTAGAGGCCCCACCAGAAGCTACTGCATGGTCCAGAATCCATTCACCAAATGGCAATACAGCAGCCCCAGTACTTTGCACCTGCTGATAGGACAGCCTCCTTAGTGATTAATCCAAGGTTCGGGTCCCTGACTATCAGGCGGTAACGTCAGCCCAGATAAAACGTTTACCTCCAGCACTCTTACTAGTGACATGGCTACAAGGATAGACATAGAAACAGAAAATTTCCGCCATCTCTGTCGACTGTTCACCCAAAATACTGCCAACCTAGAATACAGCTTTTTCTTCTCCCTTTGTCAGAAAAATCACTCATTAAAAAAAAATGAGGACTGAGGGACAAATAAAGAGAAGCGAGAGTAACAGGAGCTGCCGACAACGCTTCCACAAAGCGTTCTCTACTTTCCATTAAAAAAAATAAAATTATTAAGTAAAAAAAAAAACTTATTAAGTATTGTACTTAATAAAAGTCCAACTGACGTGTTTTTTAAGGGGAAAGTATGGTGATAGATTCACCTCTCACGAATTAACAATGAATACAATTTCCTAATCTGTTCATGCAATCAACTTGGTAGATATAATAAACATTTATGACGAAAAAACGCTATCATTAAATAAAACAATCAGGAAATAAAAATATAAATTAAGTACTGAAATAGAATGTAGTTATTAATATTATTAACATAAAAATTAAAATACCAGCCACTTATCTCGAACACGCTTCGTCTCCAGAGTGTAAACCGATTTGAAAATATAATTAACCAGACAAAATAATTAATGAATATAATATACTAGCGGGGGTACCCGGCGTTGCCTGGGTGTTTGGAGGTGTGTGTAGTCTTAAATAAAAAAGAAACCGGGGGGGGGGGTAGGATCGAACCCGAAGCCCTGAGGTGAAGTTTGAAAATAAAATCGGCCAGCCAGAATGAGTTAGTGAAAGACGTTTGAATTTATTTAAGTAAGAACGAAATTGACAGGTGGAGCGTTACGATGACGACGACGACGACGTAGGTTTGTTTGTTATAAGCAAAGTAAAAAAAGAAAACAACGTTAACACTTAAGTGGGAAAAAAAACACAAAAAAAATTAATGTAAGGCAAACAAACGATGAAAATAGAAAAACGAACACATGAAAAATGGCTTTCGATATTAAAATTTAAAAAATCGGTGGGTACCTGGGTGTTTTTGGGTCTGTGGGCGGGGGTGGATAAGCGAAGTAAAAATAAAACAGAAAAACAAACGTTACGTGAAAAATGGCTTAAATAACACTGGTTCAATATTTAAATTTAAAAAATCAAAAAAAAAAAAAAAAAAGACATCTCACACCACGATTCAAGCCCAAAACGTTTAGATAATGAACCAACGCGCTAATCAACTGACCTAACGCGACTTACATGAAATTTGTTCAGTTTTTCAACTATTTAAAGTAAATCAGGTCATGACGTCATCTGACGCATGCATAGAACTGGTCGAGAGGGCCAGTTTTTGTTGACACCCCCCCCCTGTCAAAAATTGTCGATTTTGGGGTGAAAAAGTTAACGTTTTTGGCCAATTTTTTGATATTTTTGGAGGGTAGGATTGAGCTTCAATATGATACCGAGTTTGTAAATTTTTGTTGTGTCTGTCGAAAGGTTTTAGTAAACACACAAACATATATACATACATACATTTTCGCTTTTATATATATACTAGCGGGGGGGGGGTACCCAGCATTGCCCGGGTGTTTGTAGGTGTGTGTACTTTGGGTAATTAATAATCCTGCTTAAATATTATAAAAAAGACGATGTAAAAAAAAAATCCAAAACGGAAAAAAAATGACATAAATAAACCTGTGTATGGGGAGGGGGGGGGGATAAACTAAAGAAAAGCGAAGTAATAAAAAAAAAACGTTTGGTCGGGAGGAGGGATTGAACCCGGAAGTGGAAAACAATAGCAACTACTTAACTGCCTCGGCCACGTGTGCGAGTAATAGATTAGCATGTTAAGTTCAAGCTTATAAAGCTAAAAGAAGTTTGATTGACAGGAAGATGCTAAATGAGGTCATCGCACGATCGTTATTTTTAGTTTTCACTTCCCCCAGATGATGGTGGGAAGTGGGGGGAAAGCAGCGAAGGCCGAGAACACAACGTTTTTCACTGTATTTATACTAAAATGCACGACAAACAGAGGACATAGCGAAATAGCGCGAATCTCATAAAAGTCGACGTAAATAAATCTATACGCTACGCGCTTTTCTAATTCCTAGATATTATAATATAGGACCCATATACACAGTTTTAAGCGATAGTAACAACCCCGGGAACGCGTGCGAGAAAAGCCTATAATATATAAGATAACATTAATAATATTACTTTAATATTATAAAACTAAAATATCCTTTTAAGCATTTCTAGAGACTTTTAAAATATAACCGAAAAAAGTATTCTTTTTTCGTTTGTTCCAGAAGGTTCCTGCATTTGTAAAACCAGTTATTGATTCGTACACCAAATGAAAGGGACACAAACTTGGGGCAACCTTATTATTGCTAAAATCATTTAACTCCGGCCACTAACAAGAACTCTTGAAAGAAATTTTGGTTATAATAAGCATACTGAACGTCAAGCCAAATAAAGCCACTCTTCAAACAAATCACAATGGACAACATCTTGGTAGATATAGATTTTCCTGAATTTTAATATTTGTTTGTTTGTTTTTGTTTTACGGCATATCAACCCTTTCCAGGTTATTTAATGCCGAATCCAGTGATTTTGAAGAATAATTTTTTAATAGAGTATATTTGTTTTTTTAAGTCGATTTCTATTTAACCCATAGTTGGGACCCTAATAGTTACTACCACTCCGGATCAGAGTGCACCTGCATATCAACCCTTTCCAGGTTATTTAATGCCGAATCCAGTGATATTTGTTTTTTTAAGTCGATTTCTATTTAACCCATAGTTGGGACCCTAATAGTTACTACCACTCCGGATCAGAGTGCACCTGCATATCAACCCTTTCCAGGTTATTTAATGCCGAATCCAGTGATTTAGAAGAATAATTTTTTAATAGAGTATATTTGTTTTTTTAAGTCGATTTCTATTTAACCCATAGTTGGGACCCTAATAGTTACTACCACTCCGGATCAGAGTGCACCTGGGAGCAATGGCAATTAAAGGGTGGCTCCACACTCCCCAAAGCCCACACGCTGGGGCCTCACCATCAGATATAGTTTAAGGTCGTATCCAAGACCAATTTTGATATTGACCAAAGTAAATATATCTTTAACTTATGGTAATTGCTAGAACAAAAACCTTTTATTATCTCCCTTAGATGATTTTGTTTGTTGTAAAATAGTTTTGTTACTTTTACTTTTATTTACAATAAATTTATTTTATTTTTTTAACTCCATTCTCTGGGGATTTTTTTTTTTTCACTCTTTTTATTATTAACTAGCGAGGGGTACCCGGCGTTGCCCGGGTGCTTGGAGGTGTTCGTGGTTTTGGGTAAATAAAACCTCCGGTTTTGGTAGGTGAGTATGAGGATCGAACCCAAACCCTTGAGGCAAAGTTGGAAATTAAAGTGTGAAAAAAAAAAACGTGTGACGTTAACCACTGGGCCACCGCGACATACTAACGGAAACACGTTTAAATTTATTTAATTACTTAGAATTGACAGGTGCACGTTTTAATGACTTAATGAGGTCAACTTTGACTGCGGGGTAGTATTTTATTTAATGCGGCAACGCTTTTTTTATTTTTATTTTCCCACTTGTCCAAATCGAATAGCAATTGTCTGATATAAAGGAAAATATTTCCACATTGATCAAAGCTGATTGCTTTCGGACATTTCCGGCGATCGCGACCGGAAAAATACAGCCAGAATTAGTGTCACTTTTATTATACGAAAAAGCCTAATCCACATGCGGCGAGCGACAAATGTTGAATATTTATCTTCCCGAAGTCGAGCAAATAAAATAGACAGGCGACCTCCGTTGTTAACTCGGAGATATTATGATTTCTATGTGATATAAAAAGTTTTAAGTTGTGAGCCGACCAACCGCTTCTCTGAAAAAAGCCTTTCTTGGACATACACAAAAAGCGAACATACATACATACATTTTCGCTTTTATATATAGAGATAATACATATTTTGCAGACACACAAAATGTAACACTGATCAACAACTCGTAACTATAATCTCTATATAAATAAAATGAACTCATTTTTTCCCGTCTGATTTTGACATTAATAGGATTAAAAATCAAGATATTTCATGCAAATATAATATGCACAAACGGCAGAACAATATCTGAGGTGTGTTATAGGCTTATTATTTCTCAAATTCCTCGATAATCTTAGATTTCTATACTTTTTCTGCTGAGAAGTCACGGCCAAAATCGGTTAAGATCAATGGAAGTGGTAAAATATTTTCTCTCTAATAAATTCCTCCTCCCCCTGCCACCACTTAACACCGTTTGGGGATCGTTCACAAGGAACAGTTGAGAAGAGAACACCGGTTTGGCTTCGTAGTTCTTTCATGTGAAGTTATTTAAAATCACTAAACTAAGCTGCAGTGCTCTGTGGCGTAGTGGTTAGCGTGCTGGACAATTCACATTATATTTTCACGTTCGCGCCGACCTACCGTAGTCGTTTTTTTTTTTTGTTTTTTTTTCCTAAACAACTGGAATGGACTTTTCTTGGTGGCCGAACTGTTAACGTTGCAGATGTTTTTGTTTTTTTTTTCACACTTTATTTTCCTACTTTTACTCATGACTCCGGGTTTGATCCTTCCTACTTACGTACCATAACATTTTTTAACCCCCCCCCCCCCCCCCCGTCCCGGAAACAAACACTCGGGCAACGCCGGGTACCCCCGCTAGTGATTTTATAAAAATCAGATGGAGAGACTAGCATTAGAAACGTCAGCCCAGATGTAAGGCGCTACTATTTAGGATCATATCTGCAATGTTGCACTTGCATCCGTTTTTATTGTAAACATCATTCTCACAAAACATTCACAGACAGTTAAGAATATATATATATATATATATATATATATATATATATATATATATCACCATTTTGCATAAAATAAATTCCAACAAAGATTATTCAGTGAAAATACGTACCACTTCTTTCTGTAAAGGAGTTGGCTGGCTTGAAGCTGGATTCCATGAGGGTAAGTTTTCTAAGTGAGAACTAAAAATAGAAAAAATAAAAAATTAAATTGCATCTTTTTGCAGCAGTGTTAAATATTGCTTAGCAATAACAGGATTTTAAAGCTCAGTGATTGCTAGGTGCAGGAGGTTATAAAAAGCAAAAACAAAAAGTTTCACCGGCTTCTCAACAAGGTTACTATTTTGGAGAACTTTCCTTACACTCCTATACTTATACTATATATAGTCAAATCTCAGATTCGAAAACAGATCGACTTTTAAAAAATTCCGGTGTTTGTCTTTTTCGTATAAATAAAGTGAAAAAATGATCGAAGCAAAGCCATTCGCCTGGCCTGGTCGGCCGGCACGTCTTGTTACAGTAAAAAAGGCTGTCCCCTTTTCCTGTAAATAAGAACATTAGGTAAGTGGAAACTGAGATTAAGGTTCAGAATAGATTTAGAAAGTGGAATGTTAGAATTTAGCTATTGTTTTGGAAATAGTTGGATATTGTTTGTATTGTAAAAAAGAATTTAAGTGTTTGTTCTGTTATGAAAACTGAATTAAAAAGTTAGTTGAGAATTTTTTGTTGTCGAAAGTGTGTTTGGAGAACGTGTGCTGAGCCACGTGAGTTGGTCACATTTTGGAACCACATGTCTGACGTCATAGCAAAAAGGGAATTCTCAATAATAGGAGCTAGGATTAGCAGATTAGAAGAGTCAGGCAGTCAACAGTCGAGCAGAGGAAGCAGAACAGATGAGTCTGCTAGTCAGAGAGAGAGTTGAAGTCAGGGTCCTTTGGAAACGAAGGAAAGAGCATTAAACTATGTAGATCCCGAATTTGAATTCCTTACCCAAACCCTTCTCTCTCATCATCGTCAATCCTGTATTACATTTACCCGTTATACGTCCTCGTCATCTCTTGATATATGATCTCCAATATGGAGACTGCTACACAACAGTCTTGAAGGTGATTAGCTTTGATCAACGTGGGGGGAAGCCTTCATATAAGACAATTGTTATTCATTAAGACACTGCCAGGGCTCCCTCATGCGGAAAACTTAACTGGCTTCCAGCCAGACCTTCATTTCTGCGCCTGCGTGATTCTTAACTTATTTTTAACCTTTTTTTCCTCCGTAATTGATATCACTTAAGGTCAACGCTTTTCACTTCCTGTCGCGTCATGGTGCAGCGGTAAACTCTCAGGTTTTCTTTCAATTTTTTTTATGCCTTCGCAGTACGTGTTCAAGTCTACTTGCCTACTAACACCCGAGCAACGCCGGGCACCCCCCACTAGTCTATTATACAGAAGGCAAAATTGGCGTCAGTTACATTTATGGAGAAGTTTCTTAGATTGTAATATCTTCAATTTGCGAACGGACATATTGATTATTGACTAAAAGTTATATCTTAAAACTTAAGTTTGAATTTCTTAAGATTTTTTAAAACAATTTTTGCTTATTTATACAAAATGGTTTATTGAAACTTCACTGATTTTTAATAAAGCAAAATTAATTAAATTTATCAACATTATTGAATTCGTTTTTTAGATTTGATCTATTGATATGATAGGATTGGGATATATGTCAATCCTATAAATTAAATAAAATAAACAATAAATTAAAACAAAACGGAGAAACTTATTTCGTTTTCGGTACTCCTTACAAATATAACAAATATAAATGTGGAATATATATATATATATATATATATATATAGTCTTATTTGTACTATTCCAAATTTTACTGGGTTTATATAATTCAGCAATCATTTATATATTAAAGCCACGCATAACCTTAGAAAATTAAGGTTGGATGGCAAACGTAGGTTAAATCTTTGGTAATTTTTTTTTTTTTTAATTCAATTTTCACCCCAAACAAGGCACAGTGCCACTTTGAAGCAGGGACTTAATTAGCAGGGTTATTATGAAGGAAGATGAGTAGAAAGATGTTTGTTCACGTTACACTTGAACTTCTGCATATCAGTACAGTTGGGAAAGCAGAATCCCGGAAGGGAGTTCCAAAGACCCGCAGTTTTGGGGAAGAAACTATTGGAGTGAAAGACTTTCTTGCACCTAGGGATCTCTACTGTAAAGGGATGAGACTTAGTAGCTTGTCGGGTTTGTCGGGGGTAGTTACGTCGAGAAGGTACAAGTGTTTGCAGTTCATCAGAGCATTCACCATTAAAATATTTGTAGAACAGGTAGAGGGATGCAACATCTCGTCGATGGGACAGAGGCTGAAGCCTAGATGACAGTTCAGGACCTATCAGGTTGGCGACTCTTTTTTGAACCCTGTCCAGGAGCGAGAGACAAGCAGCAGATGCACCAGCCCAGATGTGACAACAGTACACCATAGATGGGCGAATGGTGGCCTTATAGAGGTACAGGATACTGTTAGGCGTAAGTAGTTTTCTAGCACGGTAGAGGGAGCCAACCTTCCTTGCAGCAGCCTTGGCAATGCTCTCAATGTATCTATTCCAGTTCATATTCCCTGTAAACGTTAGGCCGAGGAGTTTAAAAGAAGTACTTTCAGGCAATGTGTTCTTGGCCATTGCTATTGGTGGTAGAGAAGGTTTCTTGTAGTTATTGAAGGAAACAAGCTTAGTCTTAGCAGCATTGAATGTGACCATCCATTTTTGTCCCCATTCCATTACAGATTGGATAAAATCAGTATCATGGTTAATATATGCATTACAAACTTATATTTTGAGTTTTAATTGGATTTGTTTAATTAATAAATAAATGATAAATGCATATTAGGAATATATCAAACCTAGAAACCTGCATAAATATTAAAACATCAAACGGCTGAAGTTACTTCCTTTTTAACGTTATGGATACATATTAGGATTTTGGTAACTTATAATTCAACTAAACCTTTAAAATTTCGAACGTACAGAGTCACCTCCCTTTCTACATCTAAAATATCTGATAATCGTAAATCTTAAAGGCAGGAACGAAATAAAATTAAAAATTAAAAATAAATTGAGATCCTTAATTTTAAATGAAGAATGAGAATGAACTAAGTATAAAGTAATGTTAAACGTTCTTTCCTTATTGAATAAGTTTTAAACAATCACATAAATAGGTTAGCCGATATTTTTGTAAATAAACAAAGCAAATACCAGATACAAAACTAACATAGAATCGCAACAATATAAGGTAATTGATAAGTCCAGATTAGAAAAAATAATTTTTCTTTCTTTTTTTTTTTATTTTAATCGCGTATGTGGTTGAGTGGAGCTAAAACAAACCATTTATAGAAACCAAAATAAATATTCTATGTCACAATCTGTAAGTATATATAAATACCCAATATAATATAAATGCTAAAATCTTTTTAAAAACTTTAAAAGATTACATATTTTAAAAATCTATAAAAACAGAATGTTTTTTTGACTTTCAAAATTATCGATAATTCAGAACTTTAATTTGCTACTCTGCTATAGTAACAATAAACATGAAATCGACACAAATTTAAACAAAATCATTTTTCATATTAATTTTTGTGATGAAATACCTGCATTTTAATAATAAATACCGAATAACGATTAAATTAAATACCTGGAGGAATGCTATGGAAAGTAAAGGTAGTTTTTTTTTTTTAATTTTCTTCCTTTGAAGATTGTAATGCTGGGTATGAGGCAGCCAAACCAGCTGCCAACATTGCCCTGCTTTTTATTGAAACCAGCCGAGAGCTCTTTTTAGTGTCCTCGTTGTTCCCTTAAGTGCAATTGTCTGGATCTCTTTTGCACTTGGTTGACCAGGAATATTAGTTAGGTAGGACTTCAGGTTCTTCTTCATAAGTCCTGTGGTGGCACGTATGATTGATATCTCCCTAAGATTCTAGTTTTTTTTTTTTTCATGTCATACATGAGACGCTTTGTTCATAGAATCTACATTTAGGTTTAGGCACAGATAAAGAGTGGGAGGAATTATTGATAGGGTTTTCAGCTAGACAAGTGTTTCTTGTGAAAGTTTGGCAGGGGGGGGGGCATAGATTGAAGCTCAGTTGAGCACTTGCCATGAAAATAACAATCAAGCAGAAACAAACTCGCAACATCTCTTCTGTGAGAGAGAGGTTGCAGGAAAGAGAAAAGGACATCTACGAGACTAAAGTCTATTTTGAACTTTATCAAGGTAGGACAAGTCCTTTCTAGCAGCTCCTGCCCAGATGTGGCAACAGTACTCCATCCTTGGATGTACCTGGCTCTTATATAGAGAATTGCATCAGCAGTGAGATATCTACTGGATCGATAGAAGGATCCCACCATTTTTCCAGTGGCCTTGGCAACAGATTTGATGTACGCGTTCCATTTCAGATCAGGAGTAAAGCTATAAACTGATTCAGCCATGGTACTAAGTTCGGTAAATGCTACAGTGGAAGAGAGTGGAAGAATACGAACAAAGGATGCTGGAGAAATGATTGTAAAACAGAGATTAGGAATGCTTGAAAAGTTAGTAGCTGAATTTGAACTGCGGATAAAGGCAGTGTTTGTGCCTTCAGAGAAAAATAAAGCAGATGCATTAATGCGGATGAAAAAACAGTGGTTAGTTGAGAAAGAAGAAGTCTCGATATGCTGTTTAGAGATTGGTGAACTCGAAGAGTTACATGGAATGCACCACATGGGAGTGGAGAGAATGTTATATTTGGTGCGGAAAGTTGATCCACATATAAAACGGGAAGAAGTTCAAAAAATAGTTAGGAATTGCCTTTGATGTCAATCGAGTGATCCTGCCCTGAATGTACGTGATTCTGGGGAGATTGGGATTACGAAGAATTGGACAAAATTAGCAATAAACATAACGCACTATTGTGGAGGAGCATACTTGTCAGTGATTGATTGTGGTCCTGGAAGACTGGCAATATGGAGGGAGTTACGTGCGGAATTGGCATATTCGGTTGCTAAAAAATTGGAAAAGGTGGTGCTTGAATGAAGTCCAGTTAAGAAGGTGATAATGGACAATGGCACTGTTTTTCGCTCAGAAGTTTTCCAGACGATGCTAAAAACAGGAAGAAGCTGTTACAGGGCAGCATATAGGCCCGGAGGAAATGGAATAGTAGAGTGACATCATCGGATGGTGAAAGCAATAGCTGAGAGAGGAAGGATATCATCTGAAGAGGCCACATTCTGGTACAACATGACTCCCAAGGTCGGACAGAAAGAGGACACAGTGCCACAGAGATCAATTTTTAGTTACGAATGGGGGCATCCAAAGGATACGTCCCCAGAAAATGATGAGCAAGGACCCTCCAGAATGAGTGAAACTCCCGAATGTGTAATGTATGACACAATGGGGAAGAGAAGTGATTACTGGAGTGATATCCCCTAACAACTTGAGTGTAGATGGAATGCCACACGGCACATTTTACATTTAAGACGTGTAGTACATGAAGGCGATGGTGTAAATGGTGAGCCAGGGGGTAGTGGTGCTGAACCAGTGGAAATGCACAGATCACAGAGAGCCCGTACCGAGCCAGTATGTGCATGGAATTATGTAATGTTATGTGCATTGGATTATGTAATGTACCAAGCCAGTATGTGCATGGGATTATGTAATGTACCGAGCCAGTATGTGCATGGGATTATGTAATGTACCGAGCCAGTATGTGCATTGGATTATGTAATGTACCGAGCCAGTATGTGCATGGGATTATGTAATGTACCGAGCCAGTATGTGCATGGGATTATGTAATGTACCGAGCCAGTATGTGCATGGGATTATGTAATGTACCGAGCCAGTATGTGCATGGGATTATGTAATGTACCGAGCCAGTATGTGCATGGGATTATGTAATGTACCGAGCCAATATGTGCATGGGATTATGTAATGTACCGAGCCAGTATGTGCATGGGATTATGTAATGTACCGAGCCAGTATGTGCATGGGATTATGTAATGTACCGAGCCAATATGTGCATGGGATTATGTAATGTACCGAGCCAGTATGTGCATGGGATTATGTAATGTACCGAGCCAGTATGTGCATGGGATTATGTAATGTACCGAGCCAGTATGTGCATGGGATTATGTAATGTACCGAGCCAATATGTGCATGGGATTATGTAATGTACCGAGCCAGTATGTGCATGGGATTATGTAATGTACCGAGCCAGTATGTGCATGGGATTATGTAATGTACCGAGCCAGTATGTGCATGGGATTATGTAATGTACCGAGCCAGTATGTGCATGGGATTATGTAATGTACCGAGCCAATATGTGCATGGGATTATGTAATGTACCGAGCCAGTATGTGCATGGGATTATGTAATGTACCGAGCCAGTATGTGCATGGGATTATGTAATGTAAAATGATCCTTAAAGGTCGGGGGGGGGGATCTGAAATGTTTAAAAAATTGTTACAAACCCGCCTTGTGCAACTTGTACAAATCCAGGTGGACCAAAAATGAATGAAAATAAAAAAAGAAATAAAAATGGCCGCCTTATCTCTTTATATGCCTGCAATGTTACCACGTGATATGCAAATGAGATGCTCCTGGTTGGAGATAAGAGAGACCTGATTTTTCAGAGAGGCTGTTCATTTTGAAGTTGGATTTTGAAAAAGTGACTTCGATCAGAAGTGCTTTTGAAGTTGAGAGAGTAATAGCAGAGAGTTGAGTTTTCGGATTAAGGAAGCAGCTGAGACTTGACAAATTTAACCACAACCAACCGCGTATTTAGCAGCTCAAAGGCAAACTTTAATTTCAACATTTCAGATAACCAATTTGTATGCAAGAAGTATAAGATAATGGAGATGGGTAAGAATTCAGATGTGGAGAAAGTCAATTTGTAAAGCTATTGAGTAACAGGTTCAGTTCACGGGAGAAAAGCTAGGAAAACATGGAAGCGATAAGAATTAACTTGAGAGAAAGAGGGGTAAAACCTGGCCAGAGATTGATTAGTTTCAAAGTCAATTTCTGAAATCTGTTGATGGATGTTAGACGTAATAGGATAACAGCGATGAATAATGATAAATTTTAGACGAGAAAATAAACTTACTTTGACGTGGTTGGTAAAGGAAGGAAGTTCTGTACTTGGGCAATGTCCAGGCCACAGTCCATCATAATTGTCACCCCTTTAAACTGTAGGACGAAACATGGTTTACTGTGATTCCCAGAAAGGCAAAGCTGAAACAGAATCAGATCGTTATTATTTTTATACAGACACAATTTAAAAAAATAAAAAGGTTATTCAGGATTTATAAATATAGTACTAAATTATTTCCCTTTGTTTATAAAAAGACATTTTTTTATTTTTTTACATGGAAGTCACTACTTATTAAGGCCTGGAGGCCACTCGAGGATAAGGGTTATTGTGTGTACAGTAATCAATGGGATAATATCATAGTAATCATTAGTATTGGAGATTTGATAAAGTGTCTTACTTAAGGGGGCGGTTTATCAGGAATTTGTTTATGTTGGACTTGAAAACATCCAAGTTGTAGTCAGGTGGGAAACAGGCAAATGGAAGAGAGTTCCACAGGCATGCACTTCTAAGAAAGAAACTTTGTTCATGGAATCTACGTTTGGATTTAGGCACAGATAAAGAGTGGGAAAAATTACTGACAGTGGTTTCAGCTAGACGGGTGTTTTTCGTGAAAGATTTGCAAGTGGGGACCAGAGATTGGAGATCAGATGAGCACTTGCCATGAAAATAAGGATAAAACAACGACAGGCTCACAATGTCCCTTCTGTGGGAGCGAGGTTGCAGGGAAGAGAAAAGGGCATCCCTCACTAGGCTACGAAGTCTATTTTGTATTCTGCCAAAGCAGAATAGGCTGTTTTTAGCAGCTCCTGCCCAGATATGGCAGTAGTACTCCATCCAGGCATAGTTTAAACTAATAAAAATAAACTGCAACATCAGGCAACAGTGGGGAGGTATAGCTAATTAATAATAATAATAAAATGAAATCACTGAACAGAATAATTTTGCACTACTTTTATATATATTTACAAAGGTAAATTGAATCCTATTTTTTTTTTATGCCTTCTTCCACCATTTTTTTTTTTTTTTTTTAAATCTGTTTCTGCAGTTTTGGCAACTATTGGTTTGTGAATTGTTGTGGATAGAAAAGGAAGACATTACATGAGTTTGCAGAAAACTTTTGCTGTACAAAAAATACAACTTTAGTCTTTCTTCCAAGATTTATGTCTCACGCTAACCTAAATAGAAATATTGTATCGATAATTATTAAAACACCCCAAATACATGTATCGAATTTAAGTAGCATACCAACCCACTTTTTATTAATTAATAGGTACTTGTGCACTTATTGGACCGCACTGAAATAATAACATTATTGAGAAATCCATTCTTAACATGGAGAGAGGAGGGTGTTTTGTAACTAATCTGTACTTTCACCTAACAATTTAATAAAAAAGATATCTTAAAAATTGAATTTAACTTGAAAAAAATCAATTTAAAAAAAATCAATTGTGGTTCAATATATGCATAATAATAATTAAAAAGAAAGAAAGAAAGAAACTTAAGCGTGGCAGACTAACGATTATTTAATTCCAAACTTAAGCGCGACATATTAACGATTATTTAGTTCCAGATGTAAGCTTGGCAGACCAACGATTGTTTAATTTAAAACTTAAGCGTACTATTTAATACCAAACTTAAGCGTGGCAGACCACAGATTATTTATTTTCAAACAAGCATGACAGACCAACGGTTATTTGGTGCTAATGCACTTACTGATCCGTGCTATTTTTTTAATCGTATTTCCAAGTTTAATTAAAGTTTTATGATATGTTTTTTTTTTTATTAAATTGTAAGGTTAAAGTACAGGATAGGTACAAAACACCCTCCCCTCCCCATGTTAAGAATGGCTTTTTAAATAATAACGTTATTATTTCAGCATGGATCAATAAGTGCATGAGTACCGAAAATTTATCATATCAATGTATCAATTCCATTTTTAATAAGGCTACTTATGCAGAATAGGGAACATTATTGTTGGCATATTCCAGGCATGTTATATGTTTATGTTTAAACCTGTTGGAAGATACTGAACGGAAACTTTGTGTGTGTTTTGTTTTCACGAAAAAGCTGTCCAAATGTTTCACTGAAGACAATAATAATTTTATTGGCTTTTTCTCTACCCTGCAACCTCTCTCCCACAGGAGAGATGTTGCAAGCCTGTCTTTGTTTTATCGTTATTTCCATGGCAAGTGCTTGCCTGAGCTCCAATCTCTGGTCCCCCCCCCCTCACAAATCTTTCACAAAAAACACCCGTCTTGCTGAAACTACTGTCAGTAATTTTCCCCACTCTTTATCTGTGCCAAAACCAAAACGCAGATTCCATGAACAAAGCTTCTTTCTTAGAAGTGCATGCCTGTGGAACTCTGTTCCGTTTGCCTGTTTCCTACCTGACTACAACCTGGATGTCTTCAAGTTCAACATAAACAAATTCCTGAACCACCCCCTTAAATAAGACACTTTATCAAATCTCTAATATTAACGTACTCGCCGAGTGGCTTCCAGGCCTTGATAAGTGGTGACCACCTTGTAAAAAAAAAAAAAAAAGATAGTAACTTCGGTGCTTCTGCTATTTATTTATTTATTTATTTTTAGATAGGATTTTCAAGTAAAATTTAGTTTTTACGATATTTTTTGTTTATTAAAATGGTGCTTGTACAAAGATGACAGATCGGGGTTTGTATTACTGTACACATAGATTCGAAAAAGTTGTAAAAAAACAAATATATAACAAATAAATGTTATCAAAGACAAGATTAATAACTTTTCTACCAAACTGGATATAATTTTCGTGTCTTTATTCAATTTAACATGTTTATTCAGCTCGAAAAGCATACAGTGTTTACCGATGTATTGGAAAATTGGGTTTGTATTACTGTACACATGGATTCGAAAAAGTTGTCAAAAAATAAATATATAACAAATAAATGTTATCAAAGGCAAGATAAGTTACTTTTCTACCCAACTGGATATGTTTTTCGTGTTTTTATTCATTGTAACATGTTTAGTCAGCTCGAAAAACAGTGTTTACCGATGTATTGGAAAATTTAAAATGGCGGCCGACTCTCTCTTTGACCCGGTAAGTTTGGGAAAAAGAGTTTAAAAAAAAAAAATATGCAAAATACTGTTAAAAACCCACCGAATATATGTCAGCCTATGTCACGGTAACATATATTGAGCGAGTTTTTAACCGTATTTTGTCTATTTTTTATTAATAACTCATTTTCCCAAACTTACCGTGTCAAAGAGAGAATCGGCCGCCATTTTAAATTTTCCACGGTAAACATTGTATGTTTTTCGAGCTGACTAAACATGTTGCGTTGAATAAAAACACGAAAAACATATCCAGTTAGGTAGAAAAGTAACTTATCTAGCTTTAGATAACATTTACTTGTTATATATTTGTTTTTTGACAACTTTTTCGAATCTATGTGTACAGTAATACAAACTCCCAATAAAAATATCTATCATGCCGGTGTGTCTACAAATTAAAAAAACGAAACAATAAACAAACAGTAGCGTGACACACGCACGAGGTGCCCGGCGTAACAGCATAAACTTGTTCAACGATATATTTCACGTTTTCTAATTTCGATTAAACCATTTAAATCTAACAAAATCACAATAACAAAAAAGTACGATGAGCCAATTGCATTTAGTCTGTTTTAGTTGCTTTATTGAAAGCATACGTATATTTTAAGACAGAAAATACTCACAAGCTTCATTTTTAAGTTCGTCCCAATGTTAATACATATAAAAAATATAGAGCTGATCTTCTTTTTTTTAATTATGAAAAACTACCAAAAAAATTACGAGTACGGCAGGCTTTCTTTTACATGTGAGTAGCCATTTTGAATACAGCGCCATCTACGCCGCATCATTCAAGGGAGATAATTACGGCCTCTCTCAGTCTCAACTTGAATATATGTATTATTATTTATTTATTTTTAATGAAAATCGCTATAGGCAAGGTAGGAAGCCACTTGATGTAAGGCGCTAACAAATTGATCATCTTATTATATATCAGAATCCACGTATGACTAAGTTACAAAGTTATGCTTTCGTTATGCATTAAAACTGATTTAACCACCGCTTATTTCTCTAATTTTTTTTCTTATAATTTTGATCAAGCAAAATTAAAACATCTTTTTTTCTTCTTTTTCTTTTTTTACACCGTGATCACCACTTATCAAGGCCCGGAAGCCACTCAGGGATAAGGGTTATTGCAAGTACATTACGTTAGTGTGGAGATTTGATGAAGTGTTTAATTAAGGGGGCGGTTCATTAGGAATTTGTTAACATTGGACTTGAAGACATCCAAGTTGCAGTCCGGAGGGAAGCAGGCAGACGGAACAGAGTTCCACAGGCGTGCAGTTCTAAGAAAGAAGCTTTGTTCATGGAATCCGCGTTTTGATTTAGGCACAGATATAGAGTGGGGGAAATTTTTCACAGTGGATTCAGCTAGACAGGTGTTTTTCGTGAAAGATTGGCTAGGGGGTACCAGAGATTGGAGTTCAGACGAGCACCTGCCATGGAAATAACGATAAAACAAGGATAGGCTCGCAACGTCTCTTCTGTGGGAGAGAGGTTGCAGGGTAGAGAAAAGGGCATCCCCCACTAAGCCACAAAGTCTATTTTGTACTCTGTCAAGGCAGGATAGGCTGTTTTTAGCAGCTCCTGCCCAGATATGGCAGCAGTATTCCATCCTTGGACGTACTTGGCTTTTATATAGATAGAAAATTGCATCAGTAGTGAGATATCTTCTGGAGCGGTAGAAGGATCCCACCATCTTTCCAGACTTGATGTACGTGTTCCATTTCAGATCAGGAGTAAAGGTCAAACCCAGAAGCTTGTCAAAACACGGGGCCTCACCCAGACGAGAGCCATCCATCACAATTGATGCCAGCTGGGGATCAGAGCATTGATGATGTAAAGATAGGAGTTTGGTTTTGGATGCATTAAAGGTAACCAGCCACATCTTCCCCCACTGAACCACGCGCTCGAGATCAGAGGAGAGAGAATCAGAGAGAACTTTGTCATTTACAGCCTTTGATGTGTTACCGTAGATGGTCGTGTCATCAGCATAGATGTCAACGAATGATTTAAGTATGTGTTTAGGGAGGTCATTGATGTAGATCAGGAAGAGAGTTGGGCCCAGGATTGACCCCTGAGGGACTCCAGCATTTATATTGCAGGCCTCCGATTTTTGTCCATCTACCACTACTCTTATGAGCCTATCGGAGAGAAATGATTTAATGATTGAGAAAACATTTCCAGTTATACCATAGCTGGAAATCTTCTGAAGTAGACCCTTATGTCATACCTTGTCGAAGGCCTTTGATATGTCAAGAGCAATTGCCCTAGAAAGGAAGCCTTTGTCAAGAGATTCACTAATCCTGTGAGATATAACCGTCAGCACATATGCGGTAGATCTTGCAGAGCGGAAACCATATTGTGTGTCACTAAGAAGGTTATTCCTGCTGAGGTGGTTGACTATTTCTGTATTTAATATGGATTCCAGCAACTTACTCATAACACACAGGAGACTTATAGGTCTGTACTGAGAGGGAGATGACTTATCACCTGAATTCTTAAATACAGGGCAAACTGATGAGGTCTTCCAGGGAGTCGGAAAGCACTTCTCCTTAAGGCAGCGCTTAAATAGTTTTGGAAGTATGGGAGCAAGTTCTGGTTGAAACTTTTTTAACACTATAATTGGGATGCCATCAGGGCCAGTTGCTTTACTGGAATCTAGGTTCTTGATTAGCTTGGCTACCTCATGCACGGATATTTGTATGTTACCTAGCTTGTTCTGTGTTATAGGAGGAAATATGGGGAGCTGATGGCCTTCGTTTCATAGGGTAGAATTAGCTGCAAAGTTCTTTGCAAATAGTTTGACCTTGTCTGACGCTGACGAGATGACCTCTGGTCCATTGATAATGGTTGGGATAGAACGCACACTTCTGTTCACCAGAGCAACAGACAGAATCTCTCGGTATTGTGATATTGAGATCCTGTTTTTTGTTTTTTTTTTTAATCCAATTTACTTGTTCTAGTTAAATGTAAATCGCAATTTACTCACCAAGCTTTTTTACTAAGATTCTGTCTGTTGCTCTGGTACTACCAGATCAGGCTGTCTTTTGGCTTCCTGAGACGAAATGCACCTACGTTGAATTCCTGTTTTTGTTTTCTATCCTCTTTTGTAAAACTTAAATATGTTCTGTAAAAACAACAATAAAAACAACAGCCCCCTTCCCCTCCCTACTTTCCCCCACACTTCCTTACTTTGCCCTGTCGGTGGGGCTTTAGAATACACCATCTGCCCCCCCCACCCCCTGCAGAGAATAAAAGTCCCTGTTTGCCGTGGGTGGCGACCCGTGACACCTTGGAACAGAATCCTGGTGGTTGAGGGTTGCAGAGGATAGAAATGATTTCCTCCCCTTCCCAACATACCACTTTGGCCCTTACCTCGGCTAGACGGGAGATCGGAGAGGCCCACTCTGATCAATCGGCTGGTTACACCTAGCCCTAAATCAGACAAACATAACAAGAAAACACACTGACACTCCCCACATCAGACAATAAACTGTTTTAGTAAGCAGTGGCTGAAGGGTCAATCAATTTGCTGAGTACGGACAAAACCAACATCCCATCCAAAAATAAGGCTCTTGGAGGGGATGAAGGAAAACCAGGTGCTGGAATCCAGTTTTGCACAAATTACCAAAAAATTACAAAAAATGTTCTATATCTGTGCCTAAATCAAAACGCGGATTCCATGAACAAAGCTTCTTTCTTAGAACTGCACGCCTGTGGAACTCTGTTCCGTCTGCCTGCTTCCCACCTGACTACGACCTGGATGTCTTCAAGTCCAATGTAAACAAATTCCTGATGAACCGCCCCCTTAAGTAAACACTTCATCAAATCTCCATGCTAACGTAATGTACTTGCAATAATCCGGGCCTTGATAAGTGGTGATCACTGTGTAAAAAAAAAAAAAAAAAAAAAAGATGTTTTAATTTTGCTTAATCAAAATTATAAGAAAAAAAAATTACAGAAAAAAAAGCTAAATACGATATACTCGTTGAAAAGTTAAGAAAACTTGGACCAAACGACTGGCAAAAATTCATAACTGAAATAAAACCAATAATTAGAGATACCACAAAAACGAACACATACTCTGAAATAAAACAAAGAAAAGAAAAACCAATTAATAAAAACACCAAATCAAACAGAAATAGAATCCGCACAAACCCCTAGCACATCCAGAATCAAAGAATTACCAATACAAAAAAGCATTAACAAAAAAGAGAATGAAACAAAGCAAGAACTAAAACCCTCCTACAGAACATCACGATCACGAACAAAAACAAATAAAAGCCCTAGCTCACAATCCAAAGATAAAGACAAACAAAAAAAACACTATGCCTACAGGACTTGAAAGCCATGAAGTCATGGAGATTGAGGAATCCAACAACCCAAAACAAGAGAAAAAAAATATAAACCATGGCTAACAAAATCCTACAATGGAACATAAGAGGATTAAAAATTAATATCGAAGAAATACAAATACTCATCAAATCCCTATGTCCTGCAATAATCTGCCTACAGGAAACACACCTAAAAGAAAATGACAAAATTAACATAAAACATTACTCAATATACAACCACATAAACAAATTATCCAACAAAGCCACTAGTGGATCATCAATACTGATAAACAAAAACATCCCACGCAGCACAGTGAACCTAAAAACAAATATGCAAGCTATTGCAATAACCGCAACACTACACAAAACAGTAACCCTGAAGCAATAAACGAAACAGAATTAAACAATATAATCAAACGACTACCTAGACCATTTTTTACTGCTGGGAGACTTCAATAGTCACAATATATGGTGGGGCAGTAAAATAACAACAAAAGAGGCCAAATTATAGAAAAAAATAATTAACCAAAACGAGCTATGTCTACTAAATAACAAAGAGAATACATACATGCACCCGGCAACGGGAACCCTATCCGCAATAGATATAACCCTATGTGACCCAACTATATACATGGATTATAGCTGGAGAACACATAAGGATACATGCGGAAGTGACCACTTGCCAATTATATTAGAAAATGAAAACCCCAAATTAGAAGACAAAACACTTCGCTGGAATGTATCAAAAGCAAATTGGGAAAAATTCCAAAACGCATGTCAACACAGATTAATACCCGAAGTGAACCCTAACTCAGAACACATCATATATTTCAACAATACCTTATTCACAATAGCTGAGGAGAACATACCAAAAAGCTCCACTTCTGTAAACTATAACAAACCCTGGTTCAATAAAGAATGCAAAGAAGCCTTAAGAACCAAACGTGCAAACCTAAGAAAATTCAAAAAACAGTCCAACAAAAGAAAATTTGGACGTATATAAAAACAGCAAGGCAAAAACATGAAAAACTATCAAAGAATAAAAATGGAACTCGTGGAAATGGAAAGACTATGTAACAAAAATTAATCAAAACACAAAACAAAAAAAAGTATGAGAGATGGTCAGAAAAGGTCCTGGATATGACCTAAAACTATATCCGATGGTGAGGCTCCACCTTGCGGGCCTTGGGGAGTGTGGAGCCACCCTTTAATTGCCATTGCTCCCAGGTCCACTCTGACCCGGAGTGGTAGTACCTGTTAGGGTCCCAACTATGGGTTAAATAGAATCTGACTTTAAAAAAAAATATACTCCATTAAAAATCGTTCCTCAAAATAACTAGATTCGGCATTAAATAACCAGAAAAAAGGTTGATATGCCGTAAAACAAAAACAACCAACCAACCATGGTCAGAAAAATAGCAGGAAAAAATTAAAAGAATCCTACTAAACACCTTGTATGCAACAACATGAGAAACAAAATATCGCAAATAAATTAGCAGAACAATTCTCAATGAATTCATCATCAAAAAAAAAACAAAATAAAAAATTTCAAGCTATAAAAAAAAATGAAGAAAAAATAAAAATAAACTTCAAATCAAAAAATGAAGAAAATTACAACCAATTACTCAATAGCGCAGAACTAGAGAAGACAATAAACAAATCTCATGATACAGCAGTCGGCCCTGACGAGATCCATTACCAATTTCTCCAAAAACTACCAAAACCATCACTGGACTACTTACTGCAAATTTACAATGAAATATGGACAAATAGCAGTATTCCAAAAAACTGGAAGCAGGCAATAGTAATCCCAATATCCAAACCAAAAAAAGATCATACAAACCCAACAAACTACCGACCCATTGCACTAGTTACTTGTGCAAAACATTCGAGAGAATGATTAATGAAAGACTAAATTGGTACTTGGAAAGCAAAAATCTGATTACAGAAAGTCAGTCAGGTTTCAGGACAAATAGAAGACCCACCGACCACTTAATAAAACTGGAAACACGCATAAGAGAAGCATTTGCAAAAAAAAGAACATCTAATAGCAATTTTTTTTTACATGCAAAAGGCGTATGACACTGCTTGGAAATACGGAATCCAAAAAGACCTGTACGAACTAGGACTTAGGGGCAGAATGCCAGAAATTATCAGAAATTTCTTAACAAATAGAACCTTCCAAGTACGGATGGACAACACTTATTCAGTCCAAAAAGATCAAGAAATATATACAAACAGCCAAACACAAACTACAACTCTGCCTGAATAAAATAAACAAATGGGCTATAGAAAACGGATTTACATTCTCAGAGGGAAAAACTAAATGCATCCATTTCTGCAAATTACGAACTGCATTGACCTTGAACAAATCCGAACAAAACAATCTAAAAACAATATTAAACAAGATCGATCCCCAAAAAATTATCAATTTTCTGAAAGAGATTAAAATATACACTAAAATATAAGGAAAGATCCCCCCCCCAAAAAAATAAAACATTAAGAAGAACAAAGCAATATATAACACATCATAACTAACGTTTCGGCATTAAATGACCCCCAAAGTGGTTGATATGCCGTAAAACAAAACAAAACAAAACAAACAAACAAACAAACTGTCTATTACTTTCACCCTCTCTAACTGTCAATTGCGTGACCTTCTATTCTTATTTTACAAAGTCTCTCTCTCTCTCTCTCTCTCTCTCTCTCTCTCTCTCTCTCTCTCTCTCTCTCTCTCTCTCTCTCTCTCTCTCTGTGACCATTTGTATTATTTGGACTACTGTTCTCATCTTGGATGCTATTTTCACAACATTTTGGTTAATGTAACCCTAACCCTAACCCTAAACTTTCTCAGATACGTCACGTCGAACTCAAGAATCTGTACGTAATTTTTGTTATATAGGCAGGGATAAAAGTATCATATGTTATATATGGTGGGTGAAAGATATTCAAACAAGTGTATTGTATTGAGAGGTGCAGAGATATTGTTCTTATAATGGCACCCGTTATAAACGTATAACTTACATGTATGTTTATTTAGCCAGGAGATATGATATCAAAGTATAAACTAAGTCATGTTGTATCAGAGAGTTATCACACGGGTATATATTACAGTTCATATTTACATAAGGTATGATTTGTATGAGAAGAAGAATATATGCTTCATACCTTTTCTGTCTTCAAGAGTTCTTCTATCTTCACTGCTGAGCTCTGTGATGAAACATGAAATGACCAACATCATAACTAATTGAGACCTCTGTTCTTTCTTCTTTTGTGAAACCACAGAACAACACTTTATATTTATATTATTATTTCAGTTGTCTCAAATGGTCTTATTGTTCACAGCCTCGCTTCCTGGCTTGAAGTACACTTATTCATGCTTGTGACTAAACTCCAACTCTTGACTCTAAACTTCCCGGCCTCCTGACCTCAGTTCCGTTACATCATCATTCAAAAAGCACACATATCCCTAACATGTGACCTTTACACGTCTGCCTGCCCAAGGTTATATTGTTTATATTAAAGCTAGCTAATTTACATAAACATCTTCAGCTAAAACCCATTGCTACACTTTATTATTTAAACAATAAATAACTCCCAATATATTTTTAAAATATCATTGAACTGATAGATAGATAGTGTGACGGGCCCGTACGAAAAAGGTAAACAAACCCGTCGAAACAGCACATTGACAAGATAACGAGAGAGAGAGAGAAAGAAAGAACGTAGAAAAAGAATATATTTAAATTAAGATGTTTAAAATTCAATGCTATTTCACACGGTTAATGGTAGCCGAATGGATACGGCCTCCGCTAATCGAGACAGAGATGTCTCGTGTCGCAGGGTTCGAATCGTTCGACTGGTAGTAATCGTGACACCCTGACTGAAGAATCCCGAAAGGATGAAACACTAGTGTCTGTAGGTATTTAATTATTATAGTAAAAAAAATAATTATGACAGCCCCTTTAAGAAATCTGTTTCTTATCGTTGAGCACTTTCAGTTGAATTAAAAGTCGGTCAATTTAGCTCTTATGCGTAGATCATCGTATAACGATTTGATCACTGTCTGTCTGACGTAATGAACATTTAAATTAAAAATGTTTAAAATTCAACGCTATTTCACACGGTTAATGGTAGCCGAATGGATACGGCCTCCGCTAATCGAGCCAGAGATGTCTCGTGTCGCGGGGGTTCGAATCGTTCGACTGGTAGTAATCGTGACACCCTGCACTGAAGAATCCCGAAAGGATGAAACACTAGTGTCTGTAGGTATTTAATTATTATAGTAAAAAAAATAATTATGACAGCCCCTTTAAGAAATCTGTTTCTTATCGTTGAGCACTTTCAGTTGAATTAAAAGTCGGTCAATTTAGCTCTTATGCGTAGATCATCGTATAACGATTTGATCACTGTCTGTCTGACGTAATGAACATTTAAATTAAAAATGTTTAAAATTCAACGCTATTTCACACGGTTAATGGTAGCCGAATGGATACGGCCTCCGCTAATCGAGCCAGAGATGTCTCGTGTCGCGGGGGTTCGAATCGTTCGACTGGTAGTAATCGTGACACCCTGCACTGAAGAATCCCGAAAGGATGAAACACTAGTGTCTGTAGGTATTTAATTATTATAGTAAAAAAAATAATTATGACAGCCCCTTTAAGAAATCTGTTTCTTATCGTTGAGCACTTTCAGTTGAATTAAAAGTCGGTCAATTTAGCTCTTATGCGTAGATCATCGTATAACGATTTGATCACTGTCTGTCTGACGTAATGAACATTTAAATTAAAAATGTTTAAAATTCAACGCTATTTCACACGGTTAATGGTAGCCGAATGGATACGGCCTCCGCTAATCGAGCCAGAGATGTCTCGTGTCGCGGAGTTCGAATCGTTCGACTGGTAGTAATCGTGACACCCTGACTGAAGAATCCCGAAAGGATGAAACACTAGTGTCTGTAGGTATTTAATTATTATAGTAAAAAGAATAAATATATATATATATATATATATATATATATATAAATATATATATATATATATATACACTAGCATTTCAAAATTCACTTGTGTCTTGTTGACTTTCTGTCTCTCTCAACAATCCAAAATTCACCGACCTGCCCTCATTTCAGACCTTATCATTTCCGTTCATCTGTCCCAGAAGAAACTCTTTTTAGGTCAATTCATCTTCTACACTTTTTATGTAAACATATTTACACTTTTCAGATCAACTTACTACAATTTTTTATGCAAAATAAAATTATATGTTTCAAATCAATTCAACTACTACACTTGCATTGTTTTAACCACCAGAAAACTTGCTCTTCACTTTGTCCAGTAGTTTTTCAACCTTGGTGCAACATGTACTCTGACCAACCTTGATCAACCACCCTTCTCCAACATCAGTGATATCCACAACTAAACTTCTCCAACATCAGTGATATCCACAACCAAACTTCTCCAACATCAGTGATATCCACAACCAAACTTCTCCAACATCAGTGATATCCACAACCAAACTTCTCCAACATCAGTGATATCCACAACCAAACTTCTCCAACATCAGTGATATCCACAACCAAACTTCTCCAACATCAGTGATATCCACAACCAAACTTCTCCAACATCAGTGATATCCACAACCAAACTTCTCCAACATCAGTGATATCCACAACCAAACTTCTCCAATATCAGTGATATCCACAACCAAACTTCTCCAATATCAGTGATATCCACAACCAAACTTCTCCAATATCAGTGATATCCACAACCAAACTTCTCCAACATCAGTGATATCCACAACCAAACTTCTCCAACATCAGTGATATCCACAACCAAACTTCTCTAACATCAGTGATATCCACAACCAAACTTCTCCAACATCAGTGATATCCACAACCAACTACCAATATTGTAGAACTTTGATTGACCAAATCTACCGAGCTGTTTCTCTAACCTCAGCAATACTTCTACCAATGTTGAAGAATTAATATCACGTGAAACTGAATGTGATGCTGCAGATGCTGCTTCTGCTGCTGCTGCTGATGATGATGATGACGACAATGACGATGGTGATGATGACGATGGTGATGATGACGATGGTGATGATGACGATGGCGATGATTATGAGGCTCGTGTTGATGATGAAGATGATGATGATGACAACAATGGAAATGACGATGATGATGATGATGATGACAACGATGGCGATGATAACGATGACAACAGTGTTGATGACGATGATGATGACAACGACGATGATGGCAATGATGATGATGACGATGGTGATGATGAGATGACGACGATGGTGAAGATGATGGTGATGGCGACAACGATGACAATGGCGATGATAATGATGATGAAAATGGCGATGATGATGATGATGGTGATAATAATGATGACGACGACGATGGCGATGATGCTGACGATGGTGGGTGATAATGATGATGATAGTGATGATGATTCAACTCCCAAATAAATTAAAAGAAGAAAAATTGAATTTGTAAAAAAGTGTTTTTCGCCTTTTATTCAAACATTTCACAAACAATTATTACATACAAGTAATTGTTATTGGTTTTTTGTTGTTTTAACTTTTATTTTATTTGTGTTTTTTGTCTAGTTTTATTTTATTGATATAAAATATTTCACATTGAGTTGGGTTTTTTTTGTTGTTCTTTTGCTGTTTTTTTTAACACTGAATTTTTATATATATATATATATATATATATATATATATATATATATATATATAAAAAAAATTTTTTAAAGTTCATTCTTCAATTTTTAGCAGAGGGGATTAGTTTTTAATGTAAGTCAAATATAAAACGCTTGATGCAATGCTTGATTTCTCCTCTAAAAATTGAACAGTTAAACTTTTACTTTATACTGAGAAAAATTTGATATTATAAAAAAAAAACGAATTAAAAAAAAGTTAATTGTTCAAATTTTAGCATAAGGGATCAGTTTCTTATGTAAATTTAATATAAAATAATCTTTTTACTTGATTTCCTCTCTTAAAATTGAGCAGCAAATTGATTCAAACGTTTTGATTACATTTTTTAGTTATAATATATAATATTTTATTATGAATTCATTGAGTTATGGAAGGTGATGGTATGGTCATGGACTTTGCTAAATCTGAATCCAGTCTCAAAACAACACTTTTTCTTATGATGTTGGCAACCTTCACGTGGTCTGTCCTGTAAGTATCGGAAAAATTCAGTAAACAACAGCAAATGCAGACGGTCAAAAAGTTAAAAAAAAAAGTAATAAAAATGTTGAACTATGCTGATTCATACACATTTAATCTACTTTTGGCCTTTCTCTGCCATTTTGGCATTTGTACAATAAACTAAATTTATTATTTTATTTACTTGATTGCTGTTGGTTTATTTTGGAGGATTTCTGCAGTAGTTATGCATAAAATAAAGATATATTTTCTCTTACAAATCAATGTCCCTGCTAAGTGATTTGGCCACCTACTGACCAATCAATTTGAAGGGTGTATTAATTCCATCTTTTTCTTTTATCCTTTGGGAATCATGATTGATCAGCAGATAGAACCCAGGAAGCATCAAAGAAAGACATTCCCCCCTCTTTCTCTCTCTCTCTCTCTCTCTCTCTCTCTCTCTCTCTCTTTCCTGTCCTCATCCACTGGATGCTCCAACATTAACAATCTCCGACTGAATATAACTGCTGACCGATCTTCAACCGACCAAAGAGCATTCAACTTTTCCTTTTTCTCACTCAGACACTGCCCAACTTTTTTCTTTTTTTTTTTAAACAGAGAAATCACCACTTATCAAGGCCCGGAGGCCACTCGAGGATAAGGGTTAATAGGTATACATTAGTCAATGTGATTATAGCATAGTAAACATAAGTAGTGGAAGTTTTGTAAATTGGATTACTTAGGGGGACGGTTCATCAAGAACTTGTTTACGTTGAACTTGAAGACAATCAGATTGTAGTCAGCTGGAAAGCAGGCAATCAAAAAGAGAGTTCCACAGGCGTGCACTTCTAAGAAGCTTTGTTCATGGAATCCACTAAAATAAACTCTTTCGTTTTTGTGCTTCCACGTTTTCATTTATTATAGAGAGGTGCAACCCACATTTCAATATATCCATACAAAACAAATTCTTTTGTAGCAAACGAAATTGAAACAAACACAAGGAGGAGTGAATTCTCATGGCTGGAGATTTCTAACCCGACTTCCTTCCTGGCTTGTCCAATCAGAAGCCAACTCTCAGTCACATGACAGAGTTTATAAAAGGTTAAAAGGACAACACACTTCCTTTCTTTCTTCCCAGATTGTGAACGGACAACAACTCCATGAGGAATGGACCTGCTACTCCGAACTTTTCTCTTGGGATTCAGCAGAACTCACCATTGAGCTAAAACGTGAATATGTGGGAACATGATGAGAATTAGCAGCGAACCGGATGTTAACGCATCTACCATGAGAGACAAAATGAAAAATCGTCTTTTGCACATGGCTCCACGCATCGGTTGGGAAGAAAAAAATAAGATAACCACAAAATAATTATCGACCAATGGCAGAGCTCCGCACCTAAAATAAACACTTCAAATATCACAGTCGCCGGGAGCCAGTTTGCCACTATAAAACAAGGGATTTTAGGGAACCAAAAAGAGGGAAGAGAAGATTCGCCCTGCTGCGTCAGTGAATGCACGGACAGATTCTCCCACCCGACCTAAAGAGATGAAGAGAAGAGAACTCGCCCTGCTGTCACCAAACCTGAAGAGACATAATGAAGAAGAAAAAGAAATAAGGCACCAGTGAACTGAAGCCGATTATGCTCTCATGTTATGGGCCAAACGCCTTCAATTCTAAAAACTGCCTAATTCACACAAACCAAAGAAGAGAGGAGGAAAAGAAGACGAAGACGCCGGGCTGCTAGCTGCTGATGAAAAGGTCACCCGCTTTCAAGTTACAAGCCGGGACACGCATCACCGACAGCAGGATGACTGGCCTACCCTAACCATCTCCATCGTCCAAAAGATAAGTTACATTTTACGAACATTCATTCCTTGTCAATTCATACATACCTACAAACATTTTACGAACATTCATTCCTTGTCAATTCATACTTACCTACAAACATTTTACGAACATTCATTCCTTGTCAATTCATACATACCTACAAACATTTTACGAACATTCATTCCTTGTCAATTCATACTTACCTACAAACATTTTACGAACATTCATTCCTTGTCAATTCATACATACCTACAAACATTTTACGAACATTCATCTCCTTTGTTAAATCACATTCCATCCTACGAACACTTTGCCTCTCCTAATACAAATTGTTAGTAGTAAATAAAGTCGGTTCTCAACCTTCAATATTCGTCCGTCTTTAATTATATGGAGTCAGAATCTACACACTTCCAACGTTGTTCATTTCATGTATTCTTTGTTGTGGCCTCTATGGCATCCTTTCCTACCCCAATTCTTTCATAAATACTGAGGCCATAAATACAAGCAAGCCAGCATGGCTACTTCCACACACGGACTCCGCACGCGGTACACACATGAACTCTCGTTCTCATCCTACAGTAATAATGTCTCTAATCTTTCTTGACGCAGGTTTCCACTACTACTTTAGGCACAAACATACCTGAACTCTGTTCCTTTCAACAGGCCTGTCTAATCTTTAATGTTCATCCGCACACATGAACTATTTCCATTATTAAAGAAGTTGGTAAATAAAGTTGTTCTTAAATGTTAAAATAAGATTTCTTGGCCTCTGATTCTACACATTTTTATTGACAACGTTTTTAAGACAATACAAAATAAAGTGTTGAAAGAATGAAATCTCTCTCTCTCTCTCTCTCTCTCTCTCTCTCTCTCTCCTGTCCCTGTCCACTAGACGTTCTAGCATTGACGATCTTTGCCTGAAGATAGCTACTGGCCAACTTCTGACAGCCCAAACAACTTTCAACTCTTCCTTTTTCCTAACCCTAACCCTAACTCTGACAGTCCGACTTTCTATCACTGAAATAAACCTTTTCGTTGTTGTTTGAAAAGCCGTTTTGTCTTTCTTTCTCTTTCTGTTTACTATTAATGCATAGAGGTGCATCTCACATCTAAAACTCAACAATCATTTCCGGTGTCATATTTTCAATGACTCCAATGAAACATTCCTCTTTTCTTTTTTTTTATTATTTTTTTCAAACAATTCAAATAATTTCAATTCAATTTAGATTTTTCAGGCTTTTGCAAATTTTAATTTAAAAATAATTTTCTCATTGTTCAAAAATCCGAGTGGTTAAACGTTTATAGCTTAAAAAGAAAATAGATTTTTGGTATTTCTTGCCAAACAATATTTAACCTTTCTGATTGGACGGCCTATTCAATTTATTTATGAGCTGCATTCAGAAATAAACAATATTTAATATTTTGGCAAAAAGTGTTGCTTCTTCAGTTAACGTTAACTGTAAGGAAATTCTAAAAATGCTTTTCCGCACTGTTTGAAAACAAGCTATTGCTAAAATCTGTTATTCTGTTATTCTTTTTGAGGCATATTGTTAGCAATGATAGTCGTATATATGTAGAAAAGTGAGATTTCCCCTATTTCAATGACCTATATAGCATAATAATAAACAAAAAAGCATAAAATCTTTCATTTCATCATTTAAACCGTCTTTGAAATCTAGTGAGCGAGGACATTTTCGCCTCCTTACTTTCTCTTTCTCAAGGAAGAGACATTGTGAGTCTATGCACTAGCGTCACTTTTAATGATAGGTGCTCGACTGAGCTTCAATTTATGGTTCCCCCCCCCTGTAAAACATTCTTTCTCACAGAAAAGATATTGTGAGTCTATCTCTGTTCTATCATTACATTATGGTAGACGCTCGACTGAGCCTCAATCTAGGCCTTTCTAAAACAATCACAATAAATATTCAAACGGCTACAACAACTGTCAACAATTGCCCTCACACGCTGTGACTAAAATTAAACAAAAAGTCTATGAGAAAAGTTTCTTTCCTAGAATTGTCTGTCTATGGAACAATACCGTGGAGTTGCTTCCCATATGGCTATAACAAGTTTCACCATTATTGATCATCACAATGTTGTCGCACTTCACCTTTTAATACAATACACACACACACACACACACACACACACACACACACACACACACACACACACACACACACACACACACACTTTCATATGCTTTTAACATAGCACTGTGATCTTATAGTCAAGTTCCATGTAATATTTCAGGAAAATTACTCTTCAAATCTGTATTCAACTTTAGTCCAAACGTGCATATTGGGGTTGTTATGCATGTGTGTTTGTCATATTTACATTTTCATCGCTCTTAACTGGGATAAGCATTAATATATATCTCCCCTGTTCCGTTTTCCTGCTTTCCAACTGACTACAACATGGTCGTCTTCAAGTCAAACATGAACAAGTTCTTGATGAGCCATCCCCTTAAGAAACCCAGTTTACCAAATTTCCTCTGCTAACGATGACCGACATGTTCCCCTTGACCACTGTACACTTATGAACCCTTATCCTCGAGTGGCCTCCGGGTCTTGATAGTGGTGACTCCTTTGTAAAAAAAAATTTTTTTTTAAATAATAGGGTACAATTGTGAATATCTCCAGTATCAAATAATCCTTATACATTGTGATCTTTACTTTATGTATGAAAACCAGAGAAAGGAGATATAACATGATAAATCTTTTAAAATCAAGTCTCCCCTTGCTGTTATTTCAGATTATTTGAAACCATAGCAGCAAGTTTTAATCTTCTCTCCATCAAGGTCAGAGGTTTTGGGGAAATATCAGATATTTTGTAATTCATGTGCAAAACTACAGAAACAAATGACTATGATTGAAACAATTTCATTAGCCCTTATCCTAGATTCACATCTGGGCCTTGAGAAACAGTAACCACAAAGTAAAAATCATCCACTGATTTATGTTCTAAGATAAATTTTCATTCTAACTGTTTTGTTTTTTTTTCTTTTTTTTTTCTTTTACGGTTTACTGATTTCTCTTTTGATTACTAATGTTATAGACATAATCAAAGAAGCTAACTTTCTCTCAATTTCAAGTCCTCTTACTTCTACCAGCATCACCGGGTTCAAATATTTCAAATTTTAGCTACCCTACTTGTAATACGATAAAGACAAATATTAAAGATATAAAAAAGTGAAAAATCCTAAAATCAACAAAACTGTTAATTAAATTCTGCGGAATTTGAAACTTTCTTGCTTTACGTGACTAAAAAATTTTAAATTGTTCTCGACTTGTGTATTAGAAGCAAAATGATGTGCACAGTATTGAGCACTCAAATGCATGCAACCTAAAACATGATCAAATCGCAAACTTTATACGTAGATGTCTATAAAAGCATCATTTTGGTGAACAAGAAAATCAACCCAAGATGGCTGCATGAAGGTACAACACTTTTGACTGGCATTTTCATGTCACGAAAAGCATCAAATAAAAACCATAACACTTTTCTTCTGTCTACCTCTCTCTCTCTCTCTCTCTCCCTCTCTCACTCTCTCTCTCATATATTGTGATTCCAAAAGAGTCTGCAAAATCAGCTAGATCGTTTCTCTTTCTTTCTCTCTCTCTCTCTCTCTCTCTCTCTCTCTCTCTCTCTCTCTTTCTCATACCATAGACATAGTCAGAGGAGTTAACCCCCCCACTTAGTGGTAAGTCCTCATACTGCTACCTGAAAAGCATCAAAGAAAAACCATAACACTTTTCTTCTGTCTACCTCTCTCTCTCTCTCTCTCTCTCACTCTCTCTCATATATTGTGATTCCAAAAGAGTCTGCAAAATCAGCTAGATTGTTTCTCTTTCTTTTTTCTCTCTCTCTCTCTCTCTCTCTCTCTCTCTCTCTTTCTCTTTCTCATACCATAGACATAGTCAGAGGAGTTAACCCCCCCCCACTTAGTGGTAAGTCCTCATACTGCTACCTGAAAAGCATCAAAGAAAAACCATAAAACTTTTCTTCTGTCTACCTCTCTCTCTCAATCTCTCATATATTGTGATTCCAAAAAAGCCTGCAAAATCAGCTAGTTTTGTTTCTCTCACTCTCTCTCTCTCTCTCTCTCTTTTCTCATATCATAGACATAGTCAGAGGAGCTAACCCCCCCCCACTTAGTAGCAAGTCCTCATACTGCTACCAGCATCACTATCTCGTAGAATGCATAAATTTTAGCTATGTGGTAGATTAGATATCGAGATGTGATATGAACAAATGCTAAAACGCAAATGGTTCTAATTATTTACCCTCTTTTGTTCTCTCGTTCATTTCGATACACTCACTTTGTCACTTCGTAAGGCTAACAAAGAAATTCAAATCAATGGAACCTGTTTCAAGCTCAAAAACGTAACACATACATGTGAAAGTAGTAAACCAGTGTGACCCTTCTATCCTTTCAATTGTATTCTCATTTTGCTATGCATACATGTCCCATATGTTAAGTTAAGAAGAAAGTTCTTGTGGAATTTTTTTATTTTGATTTCAAATGATGTGTTTTTAAATAAGTTTTGTTATAATGCATTTACTTTACAGAGCGTTTTTCACTCTATCTCATTTAAAATAATTGTCTCTTCTTCTCAGAACGTTGAATACAAACCTAAGCCTTCGACAACTTCATCACCAGCAGAACACAAGATTTTTACTGGCATTAAAATACACTTGTTTTGCGTTGGAAAAAGGGTGTTGATTCTGGTAATTCTTACTTTGATCAATAAATTTATGTTCATGTGAATTTAAAAGTTAAAAACCGCAAGAATTTTCTTTTCAACTTGATATTTACTTGATATTTAAATTAAAATATAACTTGGCCTTCGGGCCGGGATCAAAGTGTAGTATCTGTTCCGGCAGATACTGCAAGCAAAGACCATATGTGTGGGCAACCTCACATATAAGACCTTGGTCAATGTAGGGGCAACCCTTCATACCAATTGTCACTATCCAACTCCCCTACTCCCCGGGGAGTTGGTCCCCATTTCCCCTTCACTCCTCACATTAAAAATCGGCCTTGTGCCTAATTTGCTCGGTGGGGGAGCAAATAAATAACATCTGTTCTTCAGATAATGCACTTCAATTTCTTGTTCTCTGTCAGTGGAGGAGAAATCCTTCACGACTGAGACAATCTTTATTTTTGTTCCTTTTCTCCACGTTAAAAAAACGACCCTGGTGTCTAACTCTGTCCTGTGGGGAGGCATTGTAAATAGGAACTTGATATTTACTCCATTTTCTTTGCTAAAACGATGATATTTATGCCCAAATTTATTATATTGTCACTGTGATTCTTGGCTATACTCAAAGATACGTCAATGTGGCCTCTATCGCAAACCACGCTATTGCTACACTGCTTGCAATACAATAAAAAAGTATTAGGCTGTTGCATAAGTTCCTGCCATTTTTTAAAAGAAAATCAAAGAATTTTAACAGCAAAAGTAAGTTCGTTTTGGACCCAAGATCCAAGTTTTTGTGTGAATCCCATCAACTGAAGATTGCATGAAATTGTCGCAAAATCACACTTCATCTTTTCACCCAACCCTCTACATGTCTGATGGCCATCTTCCTTCAAAAGAATCCTGAGTTGGTCTTCATTTATGGTCTTCCAGAACGAGGAGCGTCATTGAAGTCAAAATTACCATGTTTGAATCTGGTAAACCAATCTTGAACAGTTCTCTCAGCTATAGCGTTTTCTCCATATACGGCACAAATATCCTTGGTCACTTCACTCGCTTTTTGACCTCGATTAAAGGCGAAAAGAAGGAGATGTCGAAAAGTGTGATTTTTTTATCTACTTGACAATCCATTTGACGGTTCTGACGAACGAGAATAAATTATATGAGCAAAAAACGATGACCATTATCTTGTAGAACAGAATATTTAGTTTCTAATGATATATAACACTTTGCCACATATTAAAACACGTTTTAGAACAAAAATTGTTTATGAAACGACGGGCACGTATGCAACAACCTGATAAATATCTGCTGACTCAATTCTCTGCCTATATAAGACTCAGGTATAACAATAATGGAATAATGGAGTATTGCTGTCACATCTGGGCAGCTAGGAAGAACTTATCCTGGCTTGGCAAGTGCTCGTCTGAGCTCCAATCTATGGTCCCCCCCTCGCCAAACATTCACGAGAAAAACCCGTTTGACTGTAAACACTATCAACAATTTCTCCCACTCTTAATCTGTGCCTAAACCTAAACATAGATTCCATGAACAAAGCTTCTTTCTAAGAACTGTACACCTGTGGAACTCTCTTCCGTTTACCTGCTTTCCAGCTGACTACAATATGGCCGTCTTCAAGTCCAATGTAAACAAGTTCTTAATGAGCCGTTCCACCTTAAGTAATCCAATTTACCAAATTTATACTTCTAACGATTACTATAATATTGTCCTTTTGACCAATGTACACTCTTTAACCCTTATCCTCGAGTGGCCTCTAGGCCTTGTTAAGTGATGATTCCTTTGTAAAAAAAAAAAAAAAAGAAAAGATATTTAAGATGTTAAAAAAATTAAGATCCTTTAATTAAGAAAATCGCTTATCAAATTCTACAAACTTTGAAACTTTTTTTTTTCTTTTTTTCACTTGCCATAACTAAGTTTTTTCTCAACTTGTGTATGGAAAGTAAAATGAAATGCGTATGCGTGACGTAACCAATTACGTGGACAGTAGTAACCAATCAAATACATTTGTGACAAAACACAGTCAAGTCTGGAGAGCAAGAGAAATAAATGAACCTAAGTGTCTTCCATTAACAATCACAAGAAACCTTCTCAACCACCGATTGCCATGGCTAATAACATTCTATCCGTGAGCTTATTATTCAAACTTCTTGGCTTTAATTCAAATGATTATGTAAAAATAATTTTAGGAAATCAACAGTTGGTTCTTTGATAATACAGGAGCACGTCCAAAATAAACGTTTCTGTTTAGAATACAAATAAACCATGATAACTTTTGCACTTTCGTCTTTATTTACAGATAATTTTATAAAATTAACAGTAAATTCTCTACAGTGTCTGGAAAGTAGGAACCCCGCAGGCTCCCCTAAAGGAGGGGCACTCCTGCAATTTTAAAAATTGCCTGAGTAACCTCGTCGGCATTCCCCGGTCGGGACGCCTCAGGCAGCAAGCAATAAACTTGCCCCACCAGAAAGCCCGGTGGCAAGGCCTGGGAGGGTGGACCTCCTAGGTATTACCCAGGCGGTGTACCTCAGTCCAACAGGTGCTGGGCTCGTTCCCGGCCCCTCACCTGTTGGGCTGAGTGTCAAGTGACAAATCCTTGACATGTACTACCCTGTCTCCCTGCAGCCGAAGCTGCTAGGAGACTTGTAATGGGGTATGATCCCACACAGTCGGACGATTCTATTTATAAACGATGCTGCTAAGAACTGACGAATCAAATTAATTCACGTTCTGCTACCAACCAATCAGAAACTAGAATTGCTTCATAAATATTAAACCTTTTCTGGAGCAATTTCACATGTTCTTTTCCCGGGTTTCGACACTGTAAGAATATTTTGTTCTGTGGAACTGTCTACTACAAACAAGTCACCTCCCAGGACTTGTGTGTAACAGCGAACCATCTGAAACTCAAAATGGCTTACACTTCTAGAACAGATAATTTCATAAAATTAACAGTAAATTCTTTACAGTGCAATGTAGACTATAATGTATTGGACTAAGTCACTGTGGGGAGGCATGTGAAGTTTCTGGTATATTAGGCAATCAATCGAGTTGATTAAAAAATGGTTGATTTCACTGATTTCAATGGCAATAAAAATATTAGAAGGTGGAACATTTTGTAATCTTCATTGGTCAGAAATGCCTTTTTTAGAGTTCCCATACAGTTAATGCTAATCCTTTCTCGATCCGTCTCACATGTTTTAACTAGTGTTGAGATGATTAATTGGAATCGGAATTGGGAATCGGAAAATCGGAACTTTTCAAGGAATCGAGAATCAGAAAAAATTGTGTCTAGTTTTCGATGCTAAAAAATATTCTTTTAATTGTCTTTACTTTGTTTGTTTTTCTGATATTGCTAATCCTAAGGACAATATGAAAATTGTTTATTGATTTTAAGGACAAAATGAAAATTGTTTATTAATTTTAAGGACAAAATGAAAATTGTTTATTAATTTTAAGGACAAAATGAAAATTGTTTATTGATTTTAAGGACAAAATGAAAATTGTTTATTAATTTTAAGGACAAAATGAAAATTGTTTATTGATTTTAAGGACAAAATGAAAATTGTTTATTGATTTTAAGGACAAAATGAAAATTGTTTATTGATTTTAAGGACAAAATGATAATTGTTTATTGATTTTAAGGACAACATGAAAATTGTTTATTAATTTTAAGGACAAAATGAAAATTGTTTATTGATTTTAAGGACAAAATGAAAATTGTTTATTAATTTTAAGGACAAAATGAAAATTGTTTATTAATTTTAAGGACAAAATGAAAATTGTTTATTGCTTTTAAGGACAAAATGAAAATTGTTTATTGATTTTAAGGACAAAATGAAAATTGTTTATTAATTTTAAGGACAAAATGAAAATTGTTTATTAATTTTAAGGACAAAATGAAAATTGTTTATTAATTTTAAGGACAAAATGAAAATTGTTTATTAATTTTAAGGACAAAATGAAAATTGTTTATTAATTTTAAGGACAAAATGAAAATTGTTTATTAATTTTAAGGACAAAATGAAAATTGTTTATTAATTTTAAGGACAAAATGAAAATTGTTTATTGATTTTAAGGACAAAATGAAACTTGTTTATTGATTTTAAGGACAAAATGAAAATTGTTTATTAATTTTAAGGACAAAATGAAAATTGTTTATTGATTTTAAGGACAAAATGAAAATTGTTTATTGATTTTAAGGACAAAATGATAATTGTTTATTGCTTTTAAGGACAAAATGAAAATTGTTTATTGATTTTAAGGACAAAATGAAAATTGTTTATTAATTTTAAGGACAAAATGAAAATTGTTTATTGATTTTAAGGACAAAATGAAAATTGTTTATTGATTTTAAGGACAAAATGAAAATTGTTTATTGATTTTAAGGACAAAATGAAAATTGTTTATTGATTTTAAGGACAAAATGAAAATTGTTTATTGATTTTAAGGACAAAATGAAAATTGTTTATTGATTTTAAGGACAAAATGAAAATTGTTTATTGATTTTAAGGACAAAATGAAAAATGTTTATTGATTTTAAGGACAAAATGAAAATTGTTTATTGATTTTAAGGACAAAATGAAAATTGTTTATTGATTTTAAGGACAAAATGAAAATTGTTTATTGATTTTAAGGACAAAATGAAAATTGTTTATTGATTTTAAGGACAAAATGAAAATTGTTTATTGATTTTAAGGACAAAATGAAAATTGTTTATTAATTTTAAGGACAAAATGAAAATTGTTTATTAATTTTAAGGACAAAATGAAAATTGTTTATTGCTTTTAAGGACAAAATGAAAATTGTTTATTGATTTTAAGGACAAAATGAAAATTGTTTATTAATTTTAAGGACAAAATGAAAATTGTTTATTGATTTTAAGGACAAAATGAAAATTGTTTATTAATTTTAAGGACAAAATGAAAATTGTTTATTGATTTTAAGGACAAAATGAAAATTGTTTATTGATTTTAAACTTGCAGTAAAACTAAAATCTATAGATCAACGTCTCACGTGTATTTTTACATTTGCAAAAAAAATATGCACTTATACGGATTTTTATGATAATCTGAAAATTAAAAGCAACAATTCAATAGCTAAATATTTTTAGATTTAAAAATAATTAAAATTGGAATCGGTAATTGTATTTGAATTGGAAATACAGAACAGAATCAGTAATTGTATTGGAATTGAAAAACAGAACAGAATCAGTAATTTTATCGGAATCAGGAAAAATATTATAATCGTCCCATCACTAATTTTAACAATTACATATTAAATTAATTTCTGAACAAATGCATGTGTTTACATCACTTTGAGCCATGACTTTGTTGTTTTATAATATTGCACAAAATTGGCGTCTTCTTAACTTTGTACCATTTCAGCATTCTTTTAGTTCCTTATCTAAAATGGCAGGCATTTTGCATAACTCGAAAAATTCTAGATTTTTTCGAAAAATGGTATGTGCCAATTCTTAAGAAGAATCGTGCTTTTTTTTAAGTGTGTTTTCTTAAAGTCTTGATTCTCCTCTGGATGGCAACCGCGCCACATGCTCTTGTGACGCTCTTAGTTCACGTCATACTTCTTCGTCTCCGATTGCAGAACCAAAAAAGAATGTGCTGCTATCAATGTTCCTGTAAAAAGCAATAAAACATTAGATTTAGTGAAATTTTATCTTTTAAATGCATTTTGGGATTTTATGAAAACAAATAAAATTTTAGGATTGTTAAAAGTGAATAAAATTTTAGGATAATTAAAAACAAATAAAATTTTGGATTGTTAAAAACAAATAATATTTTAGGATTGTTAAAAACAAATAAAATTTTGGATTGTTAAAAACAAATAAAATTTTGGATTGTTAAAAACAAATAATATTTTAGGATTGTTAAAAACAAATAAAATTTTAGGATAATTAAAAACAAATAAAATTTTAGATTGTTAAAAACAAATAAAATTTTAGGATAATTAAAAACAAATAAAATTTTGGATTGTTAAAAACAAATAATATTTTAGGATTGTTAAAAACAAATAAAATTTTAGGATAATTAAAAACAAATCACATTTTGGATTGTTAAAAACAAATAATATTTTAGGATTGTTAAAAACAAATAATATTTTAGGATTGTTAAAAACAAATAAAATTTTGGATTGTTAAAAACAAATAATATTTTAGGATTGTTAAAAACAAATAATATTTTAGGATTGTTAAAAACAAATATTTTAGGATTGTTAAAAATGAATAAAATTTTAGGATAGTAAAAAACATAAAATTTTGGATTGTTAAAAACAAATAAAATTTTGGATTGTTAAAAACATAAAATTTTGGATTGTTAAAAACAAATAATATTTTAGAATTGTTACAACATTTTATAATTGTTCAAACAGATAATATCTATATAAATAAAATGAACTAATTTTTTCCCGTCTGATTTTGACATTAATAGGATTAAAAATCAAGATATTTCATGCAAATATAATATGCACAAACGGCAGAACAATATCTGAGGTGTGTTATAGGCTTATTATTTCTCAAATTCCTCGATAATCTTAGATTTCTATACTTTTTCTGCTGAGAAGTCACGGCCAAAATCGGTTAAGATCAATGGAAGTGGTAAAATATTTTCTCTCTAATAAATCCCTCCTCCCCCTGCCACCACTTAACACCGTTTGGGGATCGTTCACAAGGAACAGTTGAGTAGAGAACACCGGTTTGGCTTCGTAGTTCTTTCATAAATCACTAAACTAAGCTGCAGTGCTCTGTGGCGTAGTGGTTAGCGTGCTGGACAATTCACATTATATTTTCACGTTCGCGCCGACCTACCGTAGTCGTTTTTTTTTTTTTTTTTCCTAAACAACTGGAATGGATTTTTCTTGGTGGCCGAACTGTTAACGTTGCAGATGTTTTTTTTTTCTTTTTTTTTTTTTTTCATACTTTATTTTCCTACTTTTACTCATGACTCCGGGTTTGATCCTTCCTACTTACCTACCATAACATTTTTTAAAACTCCTCCTCCCCCCCCCCGTCCCGGAAACAAACACTCGGGCAACGCCGGGTACCCCCCCTAGTTCAGGAATATTTTAGGATTGTTAAAAGAATATTTCAGAATTGTAAAGACAAATAATATTTTAAACAGTTTAAAAAATGTAAGATTGCTAAAACAAATAATATTCTAGTATTATTAACAAATATTTTAGAATGGTGAAAGATATTTTGAAATTGTTAAAAAAATATTTTAGAATTGTGAAAAGTATTTTGAAATTGTTAAAAAAGTATTTTAGAATTGTGAAAAATATTTTAGAATTGTGAAAAATATTTTGAAATTGTTAAAAGAATATTTTAGAATTGTGAAAAATATTTTGAAATTGTAAAATAAATATTTTAGAATTGTGAAAAATATTTTAGAATTGTGAAAAATGTTTTGAAATTGTTAAAAAAATATTTTAGAATTGTGAAAATTATTTTGAAATTGTATCAAAAAATATTTTAGAATTGTGAAAAATATTTTAGAATTGTGAAAAATATTTTGAAATTGTTAAAAAAATATTTTAGAATTGTGAAAAAAATTTTGACATTGTTAAAAAAATAGTTTAGAATTGTGAAAAATATTTTGAAATTGTAAAAAAATATTTTAGAATTGTGAAAAATATTTTAGAATTGTGAAAAATATTTTAGAATTGTGAAAAATATTTTGAAATTGTTAAAAAAGTATTTTAGAATTGTGAAAAATATTTTGAAATTGTAAAAAAAATATTTTAGAATTGTGAAAAATATTTTAGAATTGTGAAAAATATTTTGAAATTGTTAAAAAAGTATTTTAGAATTGTGAAAAATATTTTAGAATTGTGAAAAATATTTTGAAATTGTTAAAAAAATATTTTAGAATTGTTAAATCAAATATTTTAAAATTGTTAAAAAATATTTTTAAAATTGTTAAAAAAATAGTTTAGAATTGTGAAAAATATTTTGGAATTGTAAAAAAAATATTTTAGAATTGTGAAAAATATTTTAGAATTGTGAAAAATATTTTAGAATTGTGAAAATTATTTTGAAATTGTTAAAAAAGTATTTTAGAATTGTGAAAATTATTTTGAAATTGTAAAAAGAATATTTTAGAATTGTGAAAAATATTTTAGAATTGTGAAAAATATTTTGAAATTGTTAAAAAAAATATTTTAGAATTGTGAAAAATATTTTGAAATTGTTAAAAAAATATTTTAGAATTGTGAAAAATATTTTGAAATTGTTAAAAAAATATGTTAGAATTGTTAAAAAATATTTTAAAATTATAAAAAACTATTTTAGAATTGTTAAAAAATATTTTGAAATTGTTAAAAAAGTATTTTAGAATTGTGAAAAATATTTTAGAATTATAAAAAATATTTTTAAATTGTAAAAAAAATATTTTAGAATTGTGAAAAATATTTTGAAATTGTAAAAAAAAATATTTTAGAATTGTGAAAAATATTTTAGAATAGTGAAAAATATTTTGAAATTGTTAAAAAAATAGTTTAGAATTGTGAAAGATATTTTGACATTGTTTAAAAAATATTTTAGAATTGTGAAAAATATTTTGAAATTGTTAAAAAAGTATTTTAGAATTGTGAAAGATATTTTGACATTGTTAAAAAATATTTTAGAATTGTTAAATCAAATATTTTAAAATTGTTAACAAATAATATATTAGGATTGCTAAAACAAATAACATATTTTAGAATTGTTAAAAACATTTTTTAGGATTGAGGAAAAGAAATAATATTCAAGGATTCTTAAAAAAACTTTAGAATTATTAGAAGAAGTAATATTTTAGTATTGATAAAAACCAAAAGGATTTTAGGATTTGAAATACAGAACAGAATCAGTTATTGTATTCGAGTCAGGAAAAATATTCGAATCGTCCCATCACTAATTTTAACAATTACACATCAAATTAATTTTTGAACAAATGCATGTATTTGCGTCACTTTTGACCATGACTTTGTTGTTTTATAGTGTTATCGTATTAAAACATGGGAGGAAGTGATATGGATAGATTTGAGAGAAAGAGGGCTAAATAAAGACCTGGCCAGAGATATATTATTCAGAAGTCAATTTCAGAAAAATGTTCAACACATAATAGTATGTAAAATGAACGTTAAATTGATGATGATGATGATGATGATGATGATGATGATGATGATGAAACATGAAATAAAAAATCAAGACTTAAATCACTGACCTTTTCCTTAGAATGACAACCATTGCTATCGAAAACACGATAACAGCTGGAATTCCTATGACCAAAGAAAGCACAACGGGCCAGAAATAAGTGTCATCTTCATCTTCCGCAACGAGGTTCTTATCAGTGTGCTGCGGAAGAAACGTTGTGATCTCGCCTGCTAATGTTGAATTGATCAACTCGTTTGTGGATGCCATGGGGTTTGTGCTGTTAATCGTCACCCAAAGGTCAGATGTAGGAGAAGCGGTCAACAAATGAGTTGATTGTGTTAAAAACTCAGACGTGATTTTGTTGGTAATTGTTGATGTCTTTAATGTTGTCGGTAATGATGACAACAAAGTCATGGGTGTGGTTGTCTTTGTTGGCGTTGAAGTCTTTGACAGACTTGTGGTTATAGATGAACTGTGCTCATCACTGCCATTTGCGCTAGACATTCGGGTCATTTCGTGAGTTGATACTTGCTTCGGGCTGCTTGTCTGTCTCCATTTCAGTGTCGATCTTCTTGATGGAATTGTTGATTCTACCAAAGCGGAAATTGTCATTATACTGCTCTCGTTAGCCGATGATGTTCTTAACGTCGACATTAAATCCTTGTTATCTGTAGTTTTATGACTTGCACTTGCATTTTGACTTTCTTTTGGCATTAGGTCTGTTGTTGTGAACATATCCACTTTTCTTGTTGGAGGAAAGGGAGATAACCCCTGCTTCTCTGAAGTTCTCTTTTTCATGCCTACAGTTGTAGATGTTTTGAATGATGCCATTTTCAATGTAATTGTTTCGTGGGATGACACAGAAGGTTTCGTATTAGGTAAAGCTGTCTCGTTTTCTTGTTTTAAGGTTAACCGTCTGGAATATTCTACAAAAGGCAGATCAGTTTTGGAATTACTTTTCGTATTTGATGGCATTCTTGTAGATGAAGGAATGAAAAATATTTTATCATCTGTGGATGTTGAATAAAAAGGCGCAGATGGTGTAGAACTGATGTATTTTGTGTTAAATAAATGGATTATGCTTGAACTAGAATCGATACTTTCTTTATTTGGAATATTTTCTTTATTATTTAAATGTGTAGATTGATCCCCATCTGTTAGCGCTTTGCCCAAACGCCGTATTCTTAAGGATGTTTCGTCTTCGTTCAAAGTATTAAACATGTTTTTTGCATCGTTTATCTCCCTTGTTTTCTGCGTGCTTTTGTCATCAACTAAAAACACAGATTGTAAAAACTTTCGACGCAGCTTCATTTTCTTCTTCAATAAGTCGAATTGGGTGTAATTCAATTCTGAATTCGACTTTGAAAAAGGTTCTAAAAATAATTTGTTGTCTCCCCTTAATGTTTTTCCTTTCCTCGTGTAATTTTCCTTTGGAGAAATGTTGTCTGCAAATCGTTTTGAATGCCGAGCACCATTTTGAAATAACTGTGATTCTCTCTGTAAAATGGCATCAGTTAAAAGCGGTTGATGTGGGCTTTTATTTAATCTGCCATCCGATTGCCTTAATTCATTTTCATAACCAACATGAATCCTGCAAAAAAAAAAATAAATAAATAAAAATAAACACAGAACATCAATATATTAAAACATAACATCTATATATATTAATATTATTTTGTGTGTCACACCTACATCTTTTTTCTTCCGAGTGACTGCTGTTTAATTGTTATGCCCTTCTATTTTTTGTAATAAATAATTTTTACCAAGAATTCTTCATACGTTTTGGTTTCAGTTTCATTTATGATGGCACTCAAGTCATATATATTTATAAATAATTTTACCAAGAATTATTCATACGTTTTGGTTTCGGTTTCGATTATAGCTGAAGGAACTCAAGCTATAGATGTATACATATATTTTTTTTCTTCATAAGTTTTGGTTTCGGTTTCAATTCAAGCTGATGCACCTAAGTCATATAGAAATATTTTTTTAATTTTTTTAAATCACAACTTTATAATATATAAAAATCAATAATATAAGAATGATAATTTATAAAAACCGATAGAAAATTGACTCTATAAGAATATATACGAAAACTGCATAAATTAAAATATCATATTTAAGCATATTTTACAACCAGGCTATGCCGGGTGTCCCTCCTGGCTTAGATAAATACTTTTGCAGTTTTAACAAAAGAGCTACAATAATATCAGGGCGTCTCCATTTACACTGAGCATCCACAGAATGCTAACATCAATATATTACATATGAATGAGTCCACTGTGGAATTTTCACAGGTGGCACTGTTGGTGAGGCATTAGAATACGCCGACTGCCCCCCTGCAGAGAGTAAAAGTCCCTCAATGGGGGTCCTGGATATGACCTTAAACTATATCCAGTGGTGAGGCCCCAGCTTGTGGGCTTTAGGGAGTGTGGAGCCACCCTTTAATTACCATTGCTCCCAGGTCCACTCTGACCCGAAGTGGTAGGACCTGTTAGGGTTCCAACTATGGATTAAATAGAAACCGACCTGAAAACAACAAAGATATTCTATTAAAATAATTTTTCTTCAAAATCTTTGGATTCGGCATTAAACAAGCCGAAAAGGGTTGATATGCCGTAAAACAAAAACAACCAACCAACAACCAACCACTGTAGAATTTTCACAGGTCCCGCCAGTTAATTTTATTTATATTCAACAAGATGGGAACAATTCAATCTTTTGGGACAAGAAGTACCTGTATTTTGCTTTTGTGAATCTTTTGACAAGACATATAGCCTAGTTGACTTTGTGTAAAATTTTTTTTTTTTTACATAGAGGCCACCACTTATCAAGGCCCTGAGGCCACTCGAGGATAAGGGTTATTAAGCGTGCACTTCTAAGAAAGAAGCATTGTTCGTGGAATATACAATTTGACTTATGCACAGTTACAGAGTTGGTAAAAGTCATTGACAGTGGTTTCAGATAGATGAGTGTTTTTTGAAAAAGATTGATGAGGGGGTACCAGAGATTGGAGCTCAGACGAGCACTTGCCATGGAAATAATGATAAAACAAAGACAGGCTCGCAACATCCCTTCGGTGGGAGAGAGGTTGCAGGGAAGAGAAAAGGCCATCCCCCACTAAGTTACAAAGTCTATTTTGAACTCTGTCAAGGCAGGATAAGCTGCTTCTAGCAGCTCCTGCCCAGATGTGGCAACAATACTCCATCCCTGGACGTACTTGGTTTTTATATGGATAGAGAATTGCATCAGCAGTGAGATATCTACTGGAGGGTAAAAAGATCCCACCATTCTTCCAGCAACCTTGGCAACAGATTTGATGTACGTGTTCCATTTCAGATCAGGAGTAAAGGTCAAGCCTAGAAGGTTGTCAAAATATGAAGCTTCTCCAAGACGAGAGCCATCCATTTTAATTGATGCCACATGGGGATCAGGGCGTTGATGATGTAAAGATAGGAGCTTGGTTTTAGATGCATTAAAAGTAACCAGCCACCTCTTCCCGCATTGTACCACGCATTCAAGATCCGAGGAGAGAGAATCAGAGAGAACTTGGTCATTTATGGCCTTTGATGTGTTGCCATAGATGGTCGTGTCATCAGCAATAGATGTCAACGAATGATTTAAGCATGTGTTTTGGGAGATCATTGATACATCAGGAAGAGAGTTGGGCCCAGGATGGACCCCTGAGGGACACCAGCATTAATACTGTGGGCCTCTGATTTTTGCCCATCAACCACTGCTCTTATGTTACATTCAAAGGTGTAACAATTAAAAATATGAACGATATGAAATATGGTTTTAGAAAAATGATATTTTCCTTTATTTTCAACAATAGAAAATAAACGAAAAGTTTTGTTCACAAATATTTACAACAATAACAAAACAAGCAAAAAAAGGTCGGTTAACAAAAGATACAGTTGTTTAGAATTACCACTATCAAATACAAAAGAAAAGATGGCTTGGTGAGACTCGAGTCGAAAACCAGGACGAGGAAGTGGAGGTATACGAGGGAAAAGGAAGGTAGTCAAAATTAATCATAAAACTCAGATCAGCATGATTGCTTGGCCGTTTAAACTGTCCATCTGGTTCTGACTTCCACTTTCAAAAAAATTGTCAGCTTACTGATTTCATGGCCACCCTATCTTACGCCAGATATTAAAACTTCTGATGCTATTCAAAACATACACAAGGTCAACAATGTTTTATTTTGACTTATTTAATGTGTTTTCCTTACAAATAAATGTAATTTAATTCTGTTGAGTTAAAAAAAAACTGATTTAAATATGAATATAAATATGGTTCTATGGAAGCTTTCGGAGTTTTATTTTTCACTTAAAAATATTTCCTCAAGAAAATAAACGACAATATGATCTCAAAATCAGTTTTTATTTTGAACATTTTTCATCTTACCCTTTATGGGGCAATGGGTGTATTAGTACTATTTAAAAAGTAATTATCTGAAACTGACCCGCCTCCAAATATCTAACAGGCCAGACTTCGAGTGCCTACTCACTCTATTAATAATGAAATTCAATGACAATAAGATTCCTTTTTGTTTTTCTTTTATTAAATGTTTGGTCAATGAGAAAATTTCAAAATTGTATTTACCACTAGACCAGAAAGCAATTTCTGCAACTTGCTGTGGGTTGATAGGATGTATTTTCCTTTTTGTGTTTTGGATTCCTTTGGCTGCACTTATCCATGAATCCGAGACCGTAGTTACCTTAACGGGTACAAGCTGATAACTGATCTGTTTCCCCCTAACCCCCTCTCCACTTTTATTTATATGGCACCAAAACCCATTCTAGATTATTGCAGAATCCTCTGGGGCCTTCTAGATCATTCTAACACTTCTAATCCTTCTAAACTTTCTATTACTATACTCTGGCTTCTAAACTATTTCGTGAATTAAAAACTTTTGAGATTTGACTATTAGGGCTGCCTAGAATACTTTAGCACACATTTTAAACAAACAGTTGATTTTTATTATTATTTTATCGAAATGCTCCCTCGTAACACTCGCATAAATAGTTGTTGCTGTCCCATTTGTTTTGTTGTTGTTGTTGTTGTTGTTGTTGTTGTTGTCCCAGCTGTTGTTGTTGTTGTTGTTACCTTTGTTAGTTGTCTATCTGAACTTTTGTGTGATTATTCTTTGGAAGTCCTCCGTTACTGATTACAAAACTTTTTCGGATAAAATCCAGACAAAAAAAAAAAAAAAAAAAAAAAATGACAACAAATTTTTACGAGGAAAAAAAAAAAAAAGGTTTGTTGATCGCTCATCGTGGAAAACATAACATTGGCACAAAAACATATTTATCATGAGTGTCGTACCTGGCACCATTGAGTCCAATCGCTTCGCCAATGGTGAGGACTGTTTTTAAAGAGTGACAGTCGACAGGAAGGTGAAAGTTCCAGTTTTTCTCCAAATCCAATCCAACCGATTGTCTTTCGAAAAGATACAGAGAGAGTGTGATCTGTTAAAGAAAAGAAAAAAGAATCTTTTTGTAGAAAAATTGTTTTCATTTTCTCTATTTATTATTTAGTTACTAAAATACGCATAAATATTATATTTTATTTAATTCAGAAAGTAAACAGGTGCATACGAGTATTATGGATTTTTTTTATTAACCATTCACTTGTAAGTAAAAAAAGAAAATATACTCGAGCTGAGATCGAAATCGAAACACTATGAGTCAAGTACGATAACCATTACACCAGCATGACACGACTTTTAAAAGTGTTTTCAAATCTGTTTATTCTTAACTAATCTGTACTGTGAACCATTCACGCATGCGCATTCGTGAAACAGTTAACAAACAGAAAAGAATCCAATTTTTCAATTTTGACTCCTTAGCAGCCCTTTTTTCCGGATGAAAACGGATTAAAAAGTTTTCCACATGTCTGAATATCCTGTATAGTGCATTTCAAGTCTGTAGATCAATAATTCGTTGAGAAGTGTCTGTGGGAGCCTTTCCTAGTCTTACACAAAAACACTCGTTCACATCTCAAGCCATATTTCTTGTCATATACATATGCGCACACAAACGTACATGCCCACACGTATACACACGTAGATGTCTTCACGTTCGCGTGCATACACTCACATTCACGTGCATACGCAAACACGCTAACGTACACACATGTACTCACATACACGCACACGTACGCACACATGGACAACGTCACTTCCCTTTCAAAAGAAATTCACACATGCACAAAAGACCACCGGAAACAACTATAAAAGCAAGAGACCAGCCCTTTTCAGACCAGCTTTCCTACTCTTTTCAATTCAGCTTCTGAGTGGAGAGGTTCGACGAACCATTCGCCCCTTTTGGGGCACGCGCGCCTGCACACATCACGTCCCCTGCTACTGTATGTGTGGGGGGCAAGAGATAACAGACAGTACGTACACCTTACACGTTTTCTATCTCCATGGTCTGGATTGACCTTTTCTCATTTTCTCTCTCTCTCTATACTACAATAGACTTTCCTTCTCACCAGCTAATAGCGAGAGACGCACAACAAACTGGATTGACTTTCTATCTTTCTCTCTCTACAACAATAGACTTTCCTTCTCACCAGTAAACAGCGAGAGACGCACGCCAAACTAAACACATGTAGTACCCTTTTCTTTCATGTGTTTTTTCACGAAATAAATCCTAGTTCGCTTAATTCAAGTAAACGCGTTGTTCGTTTCTTCCTCAAAGCAGTTCATTTTTCATATTTTGCACGACTGGGGGATATGTATAATATATCCACCAAAAACAAAATTCAAAACATTTAACACAATTTTTAAAATATTAATAATGCAAAATGGTGAATTAACGAAAAAACAAAAAAAAAAAACAACTTATTTCTGCTTGAAGTCATAACTCATACGTACATATACAGTTTTCTAAAATGTTCACAAGGAGAATAAAAAAAATTTAAAAAAAAGAAAAATCATTAATATATATTATTAAAAAAATAAACAAAATAAAAAAATTTTACTACTCACCTCTTCCCCTCCCTCTTCCTCTCCCCGGATTTGCACTTTGAGCGTTCAAACAACCAAATATCCACTAAATGTCTTCACACGCATTTTCACTTTTATAGATATATATAGAAATATTTCTTCCACCTCAATCAAGGCACATTACCACTTAGAGGTTATTGTAAATTAGGAGTCAGATTTATAAGGATATCCTAAGTTGATAGTTGTGCAATATTTTTTTTTTTTTTGTTGTTATGAATGTGCGTGTCGGTATATTATAACTATCAATACCTTACAGAAGATTATGTATGAAGACTAATATGTGTTTGTCTGCTGGCTCATTTACGTCATTAGCAAAAATATCTGTTCTGAATTTAAGAACTTGGGAAAGTTTACAAATTGTGGATTTAATTTTACACAAAAGGATCGTACAGTCATTCAAAATCATTAATTTCTCCTAATCTTCATGAATTACTGTCTTTGAATTTTGGTTTGAATCTTATTAAAAGGAATAACACTTTTAAAATCTATTTTAGATTGGTGCAAAAATAATCTCATTTATATTTGGGTTGAGCATACTGGGAAGTGATATACAAGCTGCCATTAGCGTATAAAGCGATGCTCTTTGTGTAAACAAATCGAGCTTAGGTATTTCGGACGATGTCAAAACATCGTTAATTCACTACCCGCACAGCAGCAGCCAAATAACGTACTGGTAAGAAGCCTTGACGCTCGTTTGGGTGGTCGGGTTTTGATCCTGGCTTGAGGTAGTTGCCTTTCTAGCCACACTGATGAGATGTGATACAGCGAAACTACTGTATGTGGATGACTATATATATATATATGTATATATATATATATATATATATATATATATATATATATATATATATATATATATGTATATATAACGTCAAAAAACAACATTATTTTTTTTAACCAACCTAATAAAAGGACTCGTGTAAGTCAGGGTTAAGGTTAGGGTTAGTTTTTTTTTAATTAAAATGTCATCATTTATTAAACTGTCACGAATTAACGGTAAAGTAGAGAAAATCTAGAAACGTCTCTATTTGCCTATGTGTGTTGCACATGGGTGACGGAAAGTAGTGGAAGAAATAAGAATGCTTGGCGTAACATTTTATTTATGAGGAGAATTTTATTTATTTACAAGAATGCAGGAAATTAGACTTCTCAAATAGAGAAAGAGGCTCCAGGAATAATATTCGATGTCACAAGGTTCCACAGATACTTATATGAAAGACAATTCGTATCAAAAAACGACCATAAACCCCTAATAACAATCTTTGGGCCCAAGAAAGGTCTGCCAGTTTAATAGATTGCTTCGTTTGGGGAACGATTCTCGTAAACAACAACTTCAAGATCAAATAGTTGCTATGTGGACAGCTTATCACAACTCATTTCCCAAAATCCAGAAGTTTTCGAAGACTCCATCATTGCTAAGGACGAATTGCGAAATCTAAAAAAGATGATCACAAATACAATCAAAGAGCTTCTAGTGATTTTGGCCGCCATTAAAAGGAAATCTTGAGAGGATGAATTCATACAATCCATCAAGAACAACATTCACAATGAAGATCCGAAAGTACCTGAAGTGTACTCCCTCTATGATGATGTCCTACTGTATAATGATCGTGTAGTGATTCCAAACAGCCTATAAAGAAAAATCCTCAGGAGTATGTGTTTGCGTATATTTATGTGAGTATGTGTTTGTGTATATTTATGTGAGTATATGTGTTTGTGTATATTTATGTGAGTATATGTGTTTGTGTATATTTATGTGAGTATATGTGTTTGCATATATTTATGTGAGTATATGTGTTTGCATATATTTATGTGAGTATATGTATTTGCATATATTTATGTGAGTATGTGTTTGTGTATATTTATGTGAGTATATGTGTTTGTGTATATTTATGTGAGTATATGTATTTGCATATATTTATGTGAGTATATGTGTTTGCATATATTTATGTGAGTATATGTATTTGCATATATTTATGTGAGTATATGTGTTTGCGTATATTTATGTGAGTATAAGTGTTTACGTATATTTATGTGAGTATGTGTTTGCGTATATTTATGTGAGTATATGTGTTTGCGTATATTTATGTGAGTATATGTGTTTGTGTATATTTATGTGAGTATATGTGTTTGTGTATATTTATGTGAGTATATGTGTTTGCATATATTTATGTGAGTATATGTGTTTGCATATATTTATGTGAGTATATGTATTTGCATATATTTATGTGAGTATATGTGTTTGCGTATATTTATGTGAGTATGTGTTTGCGTATATTTATGTGAGTATAAGTGTTTGTGTATATTTATGTGAGTATGTGTTTGCGTATATTTATGTGAGTATGTGTTTGCGTATATCTATGTGAGTATATGTGTTTGTGTATATTTATGTGAGTATGTGTTTGCGTATATTTATGTGAGTATGTGTTTGCGTATATTTATGTGAGTATAAGTGTTTGTGTATATTTATGTGAGTATGTGTTTGCGTATATTTATGTGAGTATGTGTTTGCGTATATTTATGTGAGTATATGTGTTTGTGTATATTTATGTGAGTATATGTGTTTGCATATATTTATGTGAGTATATGTATTTGCATATATTTATGTGAGTATATGTGTTTGCGTATATTTATGTGAGTATGTGTTTGTGTATATTTATGTGAGTATATGTGTTTGTGTATATTTATGTGAGTATATGTGTTTGCATATATTTATGTGAGTATATGTATTTGCATATATTTATGTGAGTATATGTGTTTACGTATATTTATGTGAGTATATGTGTTTGCATATATTTATATATGTATGTATATATATACATACATGTTCGCGTGTGTGTGTGTATATATATATCTTTGTGTGTGTGTGTGTGTGCATATCGAATTAATATATATATATATATATATATATATCAGAGAGCAACTATTTGTATGTACAATGTAACTATTTCTTAAACAGCTTATAATCTATATTTGGTTCTATATTTACTTTGTCATATTTGTGCGCTTATATTTACGTATGCATGGGACATCGGGGGAAGAACTGTATGAAAAGCCTCATGCGCTGCTATGCATATTGGCCAAACATAGAAAAAGACATAGCAGAAATGATAAAATAGGTATGCGTGCTTGCAGCAAAATGCCCAGCTACAACAAGAAAACCATAACGAAACCACAGATCACTCATTGCAGAGAATTCATATTAATTTTTCAAAACCTTTAGACAACATGTACTAGCTCATTGTTGTGGATAGCCACTCAAAATTGGTCTGAGGTCCTACAATGTAAAAGACCAACCACGAACTGCACAATCAAATTTTTGCACAAGTTCGTTTTAATTCACATGTTTTGACGTTGTGACATATAACGGCAATGAATTCACATCAAGTGAATTCAGAGACTTTTGCAAGTCATATTAAGTGGACCATATTACAAACCCTCAGTATCACCTTGAATGGTCAGGCCAAGAAGTTTATGGATACTGTATAGAGGGCTGTAAAAAGCACTAAGTACAGCGATAGAAAGTGCATTGCAACAGTTTTTGCAGGTGATAACCCCTAATCCGAACACACCTATGGGACGCACGCCTGCAGAAATGATGTTTACAAGAAAAGTCAAGTTTGTCTTCGATAAACTCATTCCACAGAAAGCAATGTTCAAGAAAACCATCTTGCACCATAAGAAATAGTTCTGTCCTGCCAATAAATTCCTTTTCAGGCTTACAGAGACAACATTACATTCTTGGAAGTAGGCACCATCGAACAAAAAATTGGCAAGCTGGCCTAGGTCCAGGAACCAAAAAACACTCACAAATGCCATATGAACCAGCTCAGGTTGAATGAATCGGAGGAATCAACACAAAATACCTGCAAAGAGCCGATCGACATAATATTTTCCAGCGACCTTGGCAACAGACTTGATGTACGTGTTCTATTTCAGATCAGGAGTAAAGGACAAACCCAGAAGCTTGTCAAAACACGGGGCTTCTCCCAGACGAGAGCCATCCATTTCAATTGATGCCAGATAGGGATCAGAGCGTTGATGATGTAAAGATAGGAGTTTGGTTTTAGATGCATTAAAGGTAACCAGCCACGATTTCCCCCACTGAACCACGCGCTCGAGATCAGAGGAGAGAGAATCAGAGAGAACTTTGTCATTTACAGCCTTTGATGTGTTGCCGTAGATGGTCGTATCATCAACATAGATGTCAACGAATGATTTAAGTATGTGTTTAGGGAGGTCATTAAACGTGGATTCCATGAACAAAGCTTCTTTCTTAGAACTGCACGCCTGTGGAACTCTGTTCCGTCTGCCTGCTTCCCACCTGACTACAACTTGGATGTGTTCAAGTCCAACGTTAACAAATTCCTAATGAACCTCCCCCTTAAGTAAACACTTCTTCAAATCTCCACACTAACGTAATGTACTTGCAATAACCCTTATCCCTGAGTGGCTTCCGGGCCTTGATAAGTGGTGACCACCGTGTAAAAAAAAAAATTAATCACTTCGCTCTTGACACGCCTAAAGTAACAATACTCAGGAAGAAAAAGAAAATTTACACGAGAAGAAATATTAACAGTTTTATATTATCCCCCCCTTTCCCCCTTTTTTTTCTAAAAAATAAAAGAAAACTCTTCGAAGAGGGCGTTGTGAGACCAAAACTTACCTGCATCATGGACTCTTCCAGGACTATATTATGATGTGAGATAACCCTATCAGGAAACACTATCATAATACCATAAAATCAGCAGGAGTACTAGTAGTGTGCAGCATGTATGACTACCCATATTAGAAACCACTGTTTAGTAAACTCTGCTTACCCTTTATCCTATCCTTGTAATCTTTTGTTAATATATCTTTCTTACACCCAATCCATGTTCCGTGGTCCCAACCTTGGGTCCACATCAGTAATATAATGATTAAAAATGGTAATTTCGAATAATAAACAAATATTAATTCTGTGTTAAATATCCGGGCTGTTTGTACCGCGAAATTATTTTTGACAAGAATAGGTGCACTTAAGCAACGATATGCAGGAAATAACATAAAGTAATTATCGGATGTACAAAAAAGTTGTTTGAATGAATGAACCTGACACCAGGCACGTGTATGGGAAGAAACAACAAACATGATCGATTGTCAAGAAAGTTGGACAATTGAAAAGTCGTTTTCGGCAAATGGTATACACAAGTCAAACCAAGTAAATTGAAATGACCATCGCTCTTGGGCGTGGCTACAGTGACATCGCTGTTCAAAAGGGAACATTGAAATTGTTACAAATTTGTATTTGTTACGTACGGTGATGATCATATTTATTGGCACGGTAAAATAAAAGTTAAATTTTGTCTAATAAATTCTAAAAAAAGGGATTAAATTAAAAAATTTTTGCTGCATCGGAAAGGCCAGTTAAAAATACATAATATACTTTGTTATTTTCTTTAATTTAATCCCTTTTTTAGAATTTATTAGACAAAATGTAACTTTTATTTTACCGTGCCAATAAATATGATCATCACTGTATATGTGTGTGTATATATATATAT